>NW_015090990.1:15139827-15257305 GCF_001431845.1 Calidris pugnax | reverse complement strand
GTCTCCTCCTCGCGGGGCAGCCCCACGCGTGCCGGCGGGGCGCGGGGGAGCCCCCCTCGGCCCCACCATCTACCGCCGTCGCCGCCGCCGCTGGGCTGCGGGCCCTCACCTTGCTCTTCTCCGTTGCCTCCCCTGCCGGAGGGCAGCGCCACGGCGGCGGGCTGGGTCCGGCACCGGCGGCACTCGCCGGAGCAAGGCAGGAGCTCGCCGGAGAGAAAGAGCCCCAGCTCGCCCGTCTGCAAAGGTGAGCGCTCCTGTCAGGCTGCCGCGCGCCGGCGGCCCCACCGGCCGTTGCTGACCGGGGGGGTGGGGGTGCGCCCGCGCGGCCGTTACCTGAGGGGAACGGGGAAGCGCGCGGGCAGACCGTTACTGAGGGAGAGGGTGGGGGGGGCGGCCGGACTCGGCGTGGCCGGGTTTCAGGCGGCGGTTACGGGAGGGGAGGGCTGGGGTCGGCGGTGCCCTCTGCCCGGCGGTGTGCTGCCGGGGGGGGAGGTGGGGACACCGGGGCTGTGCCTGGACTTGCGCCCGTTCTGAGCCTTCCCCGGCTGGGCGCAGCGCTCGTGTGAGCCTCTACTGCGTGGAAGGGCTTGTTGCTTTTGTTGCTGCTCTGTTGCTTCCTGGCTATCGGAAGAGGAACGGAGAAAGCCGAGCGCGCCGTGTGGGGGATTGCAGCCACTCCTGTAGCACTTCTGCAAGGACTGCCAAAGGTTTCCAGATAAGAGGCAGTCAGTGGTGTAAGAGATGTACTTAAGAGACTGCGGTACAAGCTGGAGGGGAATTTGGTGTTTGGGGGCTGCTGTGATCTTCTTCCCTTTCGGCGCATCTCATACCAGATGGTATGCGCTTGTGATCCAAGCGGTGTCCGCAAGCTTGGGATCAGAAAAATAGCCAGCGCTGTAGGCATTGCACACAGATGCAGGAACAAAGTGTTCAGTATCTCTCTCGGTAGTTAACTTTCAAGTGTGAACCCTGCAGAAGGATGTGTGAGCTTGAGAGTGATGACACTCAGGCTTGTGCTACAACAAAGGTAGAAAATAGCGTGGGAATGGCGTACATTTTGTAGCAAACTGCTTTTTAATGTTTTTGTATAATTAAAACATACTTCCTGGGAAAAGCTGAAATTTAAGCAATATGTGGCATCTGGTTGAGGATAATAGAGACTTACATATGTAAGCCCTTCTTCTAGGGATAAAAGTTTATTCAAAAATGCATGAGTGAGGCTTTGTGTTAATGTTCTCAAATCTTGGAAAACTTGTAACTTTTGAGATACCAAAGCTTACTTCATGAAAAGTGTATGTGTTAATCTACACAATGGAGTTGAAGTGCATAATGGAGAAGCGTAGATATAGAAATCTAGGACCAACACAATTCCCTTTAACATTTTTACTTCTAATGTTGCTTCCCCTTTCTGAAATAACGACTATAACCAGACTACCGTGTTGGGTTTTTTCTTTATTTTCTATCCTAGCTCTTGAGGAATGATACTGCCAAATGGAACAGTTATAACCAATTGGTACAGCAATTAAACTAATGTCTGTGTGACTTAATTTTTTATTTTTTAAATTCAGACATACTCCTTCAAGATTATCATATCCCATCTTGTCTGCAGTGTAAGAAAGCACTGCCACAAAGATGTTTTGGTTCTGAATTAGATTTTCCGCTTTACACATAAAGTAGTGTGGTTTATTAAAATTTATATTCTGAGGCTTTGTATTGAGGAAAGTGTGTATTCGTCATTTGAGATCCTTGTTAATCAGTAATCTGAAAGATTTTATACACATTGCAAAATTGTATCTTCTTCCTGTGAACTTTATAGAAACTCTTGCCCGAGATGCAGTCTCCTGGCCCAGAGAATGAGGAACAGGATGGCTAGCCTTGGGATCCAGGTTCAAAAGCGGTTTGTAAAGGCATGCATCAGACCACTTAGGGTGGAAAAATTGCACTGTCTTCAGGTTATTGCATAGAAGCCTGTTGAAACCATTCTACTTTCTTGGATCCAAGAATTAGCTTATAGGAAGAAACAAGTAAATTGATTGCTCTACTGTGTTATGATGACTCCCCTAGCTTTTTACAAGATGTGTGAAAACAGAAGAGTACTGTCCATTTAATTGCTTGCACGTGTTTAAATTTCTGAACAGTACTTGTATTTGCCCAAAATACAAATGAAACCTGTTTAATATTGTTTCACATTTGTATTGTGTACTTGATAGAGTATAGTGCTCAATAGAGACTGAGTTAACTTCAATTTTTTCTTCATCTAGATGAGAAATCTTAGTGGTAATTGAGAACATGGAAGTGGAACTTTATTTTTGCTAATGGTGCTAATGGCCATGCAGGCCGCTTCAGGGTATCAGTCAGAATCTACTGCAGAATAACTTGTGTTTTCCTGTTTTCAGTTGATGATGGCTTTTGTTCATTCCTACAGCTGCAGCCATGGTTTTTTTTAGATTAAAATGAACCTTGAGGTTAGACAATTGATAGCTTCTTCTGAACTTCCACATGGGTTCTGTAAGTTGTATACTTTAGACTCAACTTCACGTTCTTCAGATTTTCTTCTCTGGGAAGCAGTTGGATAGTTTTGAACATAGTTTTCATCAACCTGTTTAACGCCTGAGAACTCCAATTTGTGGATTATGAATGTGACTTAATAGCTTCTTTTGGGTTTTTTGGTGGTGGTTTTATTTTCTTTTGGGTGTGGTTTTTTGGTTGTCATCTTTGGTTTGGGTTTTTTTCTGGTCTTCTGAACTGAATCACAACTAAATGTTGGAAATACTTAACTGAATTTTCTGTTGATGATGGGGTATTTACAAACGTAAGATTCCATGGCACAATTTCTAAATTTCCTTTCTTGCCATTTCCCTTCTAAATATGACCAAAAGCCTGTATCTTCCAACTACCTGTTTTTTATCTTTTAGTTTCCCTCCCTGCAGTTTCTAGCACTTGTTTCACAGTCTTCAGCTTCTGCTTGTGTGTTAATGTGCTCTGTCCTTCCCATCACTGGTGTGACTTCATTTCTACGCTATGAGATCTACTCTGCAATCTTGAGTTTAGGTTCAGTTTTCATATATGCCTCTTTACCTGTCTGCAAACCACCCCTGTTAGAACAAGTTGTTTTGACCTACTAGTAGACGGTTGGAAAATGAGATAAAGAAACATGTATGCTCTACCTCTATTGTTATTTTTATCTTGGTTTATCTACTGAGTAAAGATCAAATAGGATCTTGTTATTTGTGTTCTTATATAAAACACATCTTCTCAGAAGAGTTCAAATGTTCAACTCCAAAAATGTTATCATGCACCAGGCTCTGTAAACAAGAAGGTCAAGACTAGAGCCATAGCAGTTACTGACCCTTTCAGGTGCCTTGAAGTTGTGAGAGTTTTCTCTACTGGGTGCTGAACTTTCTGATATATTCCAGTTGACTGTATTAGACATGTAAACTCACTCTGAAAATTAAGGAGAAAAATTGCTTAGCTCTATCTAGAACTACACTGACTTTAATTGTTTAAAATAGTATATTGAAGAGTAATATTAAATCCTACTTGTGAGAAAGGAAATGATGAAAATTGTTATGACAGAAGATTGGAAAGTCTTGAAGATTTCAGATGTGAGCCCCTCCTTGGGATATGGATTTCCATTACTTCTCCCTTACACTCTTAAATTTCACTGTAAAATTTATTTATTTCAAGAATTTAGTGAGTGGCACAATAATAGCTGCAGACCTGTCAACTTTAATTACCAAGGTTTTGTAGTAGTTACAAAAGATATTACTGTAGTATAAGAGAGTACAAAAGGCTTTGTACACCACTGCGTGCCTGGTTTGCTTACCTAAGCTTTTTAGCAAATGGTGGATATAAAGAAAGTGAATTCATTTTTGCAGCATCATACTTTAGGTTTCTTCTGGCCAACACTTCAGGGGAGTTTATTTGGTTTGAAAGTGTTTTCATTTACTAGAATTAAGTAACTTGGGAACATCTTGGGCTTTCTCAGGTTTGGTTTTGTAAAAAAATGTTAATTCAGTCATTTTCCAACTGAGGTATCACTTGGATGACTAGACGCAAAACTGTGAGTAATTCTTTTATGTTTATGTGAAGAGAATAGCCAAGATAGCACAACTGTGTACAGAAGGCAGTATTACAGTTTCTTCTTAATACTGACTGAGCCTATTGAATACTTTCAGTGTAACATAAAAAGTAGGTGTAGCCCCTGAGATCAGTTGTGTTTATACAAGTTTCTGGGAAAAGACAGCTATGCATGCAAGAGGTCCCACGAATGTCCTTTCTGAGGAGAAGGCTGACCAAACCAAACCAGCTGTATGCCTAGATGCCAGAGAAGCTAGTTGGGTCTTATTCTTTCTCACTTTTTTCCTTTTTTTTTTTTTTTTTTAAATACTGTCCTGTATAAAAAGCTTCAATTAGGGACTCCATCAGAGAATTTTGTGAGGTTAATGGTGTCCTATACTTTTCCAGTGGCTCTTTCTGCTGCTTGCTAGTTTTGTTTTGTTTTCTTGTGGTGTCTGTTAGAAGATGTTTCTTTGGAGTTTTTATTTTCCTTTCTCAAAACTTTAATTTCAAATACATAGAAAAATATCAACAGGTCTCCAAGATCAATCTTCAAGTTACACTTCAGCAGTAATCATTATTTTGTAGTTCTAACAACAGTTCTGACCTTTCCCTGAAAAACTGAAAGATGAATTTTCTGAGTGTGTTGTCTCAGGACTTTCTTATGTGTAAGACCTTCTCTCTTTTTCCTTCTTTCCCTTTATATATAGCCATTTTCTCCTGTGAGGTATCCAATTCAAAGGTATATGTCTTCATACTATAACTTCCTTTTTTCAGTTGTAATTCTAGTTGTAGGACTGGTATTTCAAGACACCACCCCTCTGGACCCCCTCAAGTCAGTGCTGTCTTTCCTACCTGAAAGGTAGTTACTGCTAAGCATCTATATTTGTTCAGTTTCGCTCTCTGGTGAGATTGTTGGACTGCCTTAGCTTAAATCACCTTTGGAGGTGCCTGACTTCACAATTGCAATAGATGTGTGTGATGCCAGTTTACCTGTAGCAATACAGTCAGTCAATTGTGCTGCAATAACTTGTGAAGACATGATGACTTGCTCGTTATTTTCCCATGTTATGGACTTTGTTGATTTGTCTTATGTATGTTCTGTTTATGTTTTGTTCTGTTGTTTTGCTTTGCTAGAAGCCAGATTGTAGAAATACTTAGTTTCTAAATAGATTTAGAGTAGTGGTGGGTGGATAGGAGGGTTGATATTTATCACAAATATTGGTTTAAAGAGATAATCGGGCCTATTAAAACAGATCTAATATTTAAGAAGCGTCTATTTGATGAAACAGCTCCATTGTTTTTCATCAGCCACAGCTGTTGTAACTGTTATCTCTATGGAGGCAGATCTCTTGTTATGTAGGTCACATCAAGGAAAAATAGCAGCTGAACACTTGCTTCAAGTATCGTAGAGGGAAATGCAATGAAAACATTGTATATGTTCCCATTGAAATATTTTGAAACAGCGAGAGGAGTCATGTAGTAGACTTCAGCAATTTGTGTTGAGACATGTTGTGAAGGTGGAAAAGTAAGTAAAACCATATCCAAACATCCTTGCCCCATTTAAATCAAAGTAATTTTAAAACAGTATTCCTTGAAGGAATTTTTAAATGGGAGGAAAAGAGAGTACTTACAGGCTTTGTGCCTGGAGATGAGCGGCTTCCCTTGAACTTGAATAGTAAACAGACTCTTCAGGTTTCATTCTCTCTGTTCACCCAGAAAAATATTCTTTTTCACTTGTTTTGTGGGGGAGGGGAGAGGGTAATAGTTTCTGCTGCTTCAGTTTTGAAGCTCTCTGCTGCAGTGGCTTTGCAGATGCTGTGAGTGACTACATACACTTACTGATTTTTAGGGTTTTTTTCAAATCCTTTCTGTTTTCCTGTTGTAAAAATAGAGAAGCTTCTTGAAGAGAAAGAAGAATAACTCAGAAGAAAAATAAATAAGGAGAGTATGGCACCTATTTATGAGACAAATAACATGTTTGATGTAACTTTGGAAGCAAATGTAATTTTTAAGGAATGACACGTTGTGTTAGCATGCCACCATCTTCCTGTGGTACAGATGAAAGGAATAATTTTGAAATCTTCTGGTACAAACAGACCCTTCAGTGTGCTGTATAGTTGTAGTAGTAGCCAGAGAATTTCTTTGGTACAGGGGTCTTAATTTTAGAGCTACCATATACTTGAGCTTTGCTGCTGCTCACTGAGAGCAGATCTGCTGTGAGCTCAGTAGTAAGACTTTTATAATTGTTGTTACTAGTAAAAATAATAAACCAAATGAGGTTTCTGGAGTGCTTTATGTGAATGTTGCTGATTATAGTGCTAATAATTATTTACTTGTAGTTGAATTGAAATATTTTCCACTCTTCTAATGTGTATATTTCTAACACAAAATTTGCATAAGGATATTTAGTATAGAATGTTACTAGACTTGCATTTGAAAGACTGTTCTATGAGACTAAGATGTTGTCCACACCTCTGAAATCTCTAAAAGGTTTTATTAATATTTATGTATCTTTAGTAGATTAAAATATCTTAGAAATTGAATTCTGGACTTTTGATGACAATATTTTTAGTGTCTGACTGCTGATCAGAAAGTAATCAGGCACAACTTCTTTTGCCCATAAATGAATTTATGCATAATACAAATAGCTATGTTATTTGTACTTTTAGTGCAGAATTCATTTTAAGGTACAGTTAGGCAGGACACATGACTGACTTTTTTCTAGTGCCTTGTAAAGCTTCCATCTGATCTCTGTATCTTGTTTGCTGTGTTCTAGCCATATGGTTTAGGCCTTTGTATTTGTTATAGGTAAGATTAATACATGATTCTTTCAGGTATAATTCTGTGGGGAGTAGATGAATTGATAGTACGCTCAGAACACTGTGATCTCTGGATTTGCATTTTACATCTTAAATAGCTAGTAACAAATAATGTGTGAGCATATATATCTATCTAAACCCTGTGTCTTTCCTGCTTGTCAGTCTCTTTAGTTTAATAAACCTCAATTACTATTTTGAGGAACCTTTCTTCACACTGTTTACGCTTTTTAACTTGCAGTGTGGTCTTTTACTGCCACTTTATTATTGACAGATGGAATGGATGCAAATTTTTGGTTTTAACCATATTCTTCCTGTACGTGTTATATTTAACCTTTTTCAGCAAGGGTTCCTGTTAGAATCTAAATTGTTCTGAAAAGTGATATCAATCTAAACACTAAAAGTGAGGTTTTTCAGAAGGTGTAGTGTGAGGCAAATACGAATGTAGTTATCAAGTAGCATGTAAAGGGAGGAGATGTCTTGATTATCTTGTAAAATGTAGATCATTATCTTATCAAAGTTGACTTCTTGATCTAAGGGTTAGACATGACTCTTTATGAATCTGCCATATATTATATACTGTGTGGTTAATAAAACATATCAGTTTATAGTGTCCCTTGAATTAAAGTATGTGAAGGGTAAGGGGCTACTGGGATAAACTCTAAGCTCGGCATTAAAATGAAAAAGTTCAGCACAGATTTTCTTCATTAGCCTTTACATATGAGGAAACGTAGCTATTTTTATTTCTTCCAAGCCTTCATCATTTGAGAATCCAATGACTGTTGTACCTTTGAGGGAATAAATGGTGGTGTGTGAGTACCGATGCAACATTTGTGACATAAGGATATTTTTAAAGAAGCCATAAAAACACATTTCATTGCTTATTAAAGCTGAATAGGGCCTGCAAAAGCAAATTTATATTCCTTTATTTAAACTATCTTGCTATATACTCAGTAACATAGTAGTTCCGATTTGATATGATTTCTTGTAGGCAATTAAAATAATTAAGCTCTCTGTCTTGCTTTCTTTCTAATTAAGTGTTCTTATTCTAGCTGACAAATCAAGACCACCTTCATCAAGCCCTTCCAGTATTATTCGCCGGACTTCCTCATTGGATACACTTGCTGCTCCGTACCTTGCTGGACAGTGGCCTCGTGATAATCATGGACAAGCTGCTCCATGTATGAGAGACAAAGCCACACAGGTAGGACAGATTTTTGTCTTTGGCGTATTTAAATGTGAAGACAGGATTTAAATGCAAGAAGCTTTTCCCTTGAAAACATTCACTTTAGCTTTCTTGCTTGCATATTCCTATTCAATTTCAAATTGCAGGAGGTCCTATCTTCGCTATTACGTATGTGAGTTATTTGTATTCTTCTCTAAGAAAAAGCTGTGAACTGTAATATCTGTTAAGAGTTCCACTTCCTTCTTGCCTGAGAAAAACACTAGTGTATTGCACATCTGTTTGCTCATTGTTCTTGCAGTGTGCAGTACACTAGAATGCACTGGTGTTAAATACTATTTAGTTTAAATTTATACAAGAGAACTTGATGACTCCTTATGTATGTCTGTCTTGAAACAGAATTAAAAAAGCTTCTGTAGTGCCTGTATAAAAGTTATCATAGCCTTTTCTATGATAGGCTGTTCATCCTCTGATTGTAAAAAGCCTTTAATATTTACCTGGAATCTATGCACCAAGTATAGAATTACATACATTGAAGAGCTGCCACATTGAACCATGAATGATGTTCAAATTTAACTCAACTATAAAGTATTTTAGAAGTACCTGATTTGCCAATAGGCTTTAACAGCTTGACAAAATTTCACAAGCTTTTAATGGTTCAGTCCTATGCCATGTGTAAAGACAGAACCAACAAACAACTGAATGAAACTGGTGTTACAAGAGTTATATGCTTATCATGACAGGTGTGTTATCATTCACCTTAAAGGGAGCTGTTGTTACATGGACTCCTACTGTATGCAGAAGTGATTCAAGATGGATTTTTCTGTAAAATATCCCAATGTTTCATTTCCCCTTCTGTGGATGCAATCCGGTGGTGGATTTCTCTAACTTGTAGAGTGAAAGAAAGAGCCAACCATATCGGATTTTAAATCCCTATTCCTAGAGCATGGTTTCAACAACAAGTCTCTGGCATTTCCAAAGAACATAAGCAAAATGCAGTTGGAAGAGAAACTGACAGCATGTGGGACGTAGATGAGTTTGAGCCTGGTTTTGGTTTGGGAATAGTAGCAAACATATCTGCTTTCTGTGATAGTTTAACTTTCAGGTGTAAGGGGAAACATATTTGCAAAGATTAATAGGAAGACTGTAAAGGGCATTGGATATTTCTGCAGAATGAGTATATTTAGTGGTGATTAATGTTAGTATACTGCTGAGTGTGATCTGTTTGCACTTCTTAATTAACAATGTATCAGACCAGTAGAAAATTACAGACATATATCTCTAAGTCCAAAGCTTGTGCTGATATGACACTGATGAGACACTTTTGCTTTTTATCTTTCTAGTGTGCTTGAGAAGCAAAAATTTGAGTTTGGGGCAAGTTTAAAATGTGATTTACAATGGTTAGTTTCTCAGGATAGTATAGGCTCCCCATTTGTATTGTTTAGCGTTTCTGAAGATGTGGTGTTTGGATGAAGTTTCGCTTCTAAGATATTCTGGCTCCAGTGCATAATTTCAGATTTCACAAAGTCTGGTGTGAAATGGATGTGTTCAGATTTCAAAAGCTTAGTGAACAGGAATTGAATCTATTAAGATATAAAAGATGCTGAGTAAGCAGAGTATCTTGATTCTGCGGGTTTATGGCATGGAGAGTAAAGTCATTCAGGAAGCGGACTCAGAAGAGACAGCAATTAGTGTCACGCTTCGGCTTGCAGGCCTTTGTAGAGATGCCCATAGGTCATAGCTGAGAACTGTGTGAGAGATCCCCATTACGCAGAGACAGTCTGTGTGTCAGATTCTTGCTTCGACTGTAGTAGTAGTAGCAGTACTTAATGTAGAGAGATAGAAATCCCTCTTTGTCTATTGGTTATTGGGTCTATGTTTCTTGAAAGCAACTATAAAAAAAATATGGGGAATAAGTAAAAGGAAACTTGCTAAAATAGTATTACATTAATGTCTTGATATAGAGGTTTCCTGTAATTTAATGTCCTATACCTACTCTTGCTCTGAAAAAATTTCTGTTTGTTTTGAGGATGAGCATCAAAGCAACTTTTAATCCTTTAAAGTGAATCAGATATTAATTTATTAAATAAATCTTGAATCTTAAGTCAAATTCTTGAATATAAATTAAATGGAAAGACTGATTAGAGTGTTAATTAGATTCCTGGAGGCAAATGTAATGGTTGTGCTGAGTTGGGAAGTTAGAGTTAGTGGCTAAAACTCCCTGTTCCAGAAGCTAGAGGATAGGATAAGGTTCTAGATTGACATTTGAGAATTGACTAGACAGACTGGGACTCAGGAATGGGGGTTATAAATTACCCAATTTTATCATGAAAATAAGTGTGTGCTTCTTGCTATGAAATAGGGATTTCAAAGCAGCCCTACTAACTTAATTATTCGGATTTGTCCCTGTTAGTTTTTTATTTGGAATGATGAAAATGGAAAACTACTGATAGTGGAGGTTTCATTATACGTAACTTGAATCTGTAACTGAAGCTGATGGGAGTTACAATCTCTATGTTTGGAGTTACACCTCCATTTTCCCTGCAAAGTAGGGATTAATACCACAACATCGAAAGCCTTGTGAGTTTCTGTGCTCTGAGTAGAGAAGGGGTAGGTATGTAAGGTCAGTTTGTGGTTTGCAAGCTGGTAGTCTCAAATATAAGAGCAACTGTTGCATGCTGTAGATGTGAAGGCTTTGAAGTCAAAGTTCTTGTCTGCAGAAGAAAGTGAGATATCAATGACTCCTGAGGCTGAGTTAGCTAGATCACTGCCGTGTGCTAGGAATTGCACTGCAGCAACAGTGAATTTAAAGGAATTTGCTGATTCTTTCAGTGTATAAGCTGCTTCCAGAAATCCTTCCTCCTGGTTCATTAGATACTTTTTTTTTTTTTTTTTTTATCAATGACTCCTGAGGCTGAGTTAGCTAGATCACTGCCGTGTGCTAGGAATTGCACTGCAGCAACAGTGAATTTAAAGGAATTTGCTGATTCTTTCAGTGTATAAGCTGCTTCCAGAAATCCTTCCTCCTGGTTCATTAGATTTTTTTTTTTTTTTTTTTTTGTGTGTGTGGCTGCACGGAAATTCCTGATAGATGTTGTTATCCTTCTTCTTAGTGTTTACAATTCACTGCCTTTGAAGGCCATTCCGGACATGGTTAGGTGGGAATACAAGCTGTCTATAAAGCATGTGGTATTGTTGCAGGCTTGTCTGTGCATTTTGTTACCTTAATAAATGCAGGTGATCTTAATAATACTTCTAATTTCTCAGTATTTTTTCACCACAGTACGTTTGCGAGTTTCTTTATTAAATGTTAATGTCTTTCCTGTTTTAGTGAAACTAGCATAGTATTATCTGTGTTGCTTTCTGCTTGGCTTGAGACAGCTATGAATCTTGACGCCCTTTGAGGTGTTAATTAATTAATTCTCTGCTTTGCAATACTTCTGTATGCCTTGCCTTCCTTTTTCTTGTTCTTCTGAGCAAGAACATGATTGTGAAAATCTGCACCAGTACAGCTTCAAAATGTTTACACCAAGCTACCCTTGCTAATATGTCAGAAATACCAAGGTCAGCATCTGTGCAGGAAATAAAATACACCATCTCCCCCAATTTCACAACTGTCCTACTAGTTCTTCAGAGCTCTATAGCAGCTTGTGGTACATCTGGCTGTTAATGTGCCTTATGCTCAATAATTTGGAGAGGAAACTAGCACATTCCTCTGTTAGAGTAGGTCTTAAAGTTGGGGGTGGGTATTTCCTTTTTTTTTTTTTAATTACATAGTTTTACTCTACTTACTTGTTAAGACTACTAGTCAGTGACTGCTTTTCAGTCGCAGTTCTGAATCTAGCAAATCTTAACACTTTTCTCTCTTCTGATTAATCTCAAAATACTCTGTCAGAAAGTAGGAATTATCTTTTTTTTTAATTAATCCTGTAATCTTCTTGCTGCAGACAGAAAGTGCCTGGGCTGAAGAATATTTAGAAAAGAAGAGAAGCTCGCACAAACGTTCATCATCATGGGGCAGCAATGAACAACTCAAGGAGGTCAGAAATACTATTATTTGAGATACCTTTGGATTACTTTTTTTTGCTTGTGCACACTGTTACTGTGAGTTTTCAGGAAGGCATAAATATTGTACTGCTTTTGTGGGCTTGGGGAAAATAAGAAATAGCAGTTCATTTGGTATTGATTTCATATAACAATGCAGGACTATTAAATTTTTTTATCTGAGTGTGTGGAAAAGAAAGTGTCAGATGCCGGTGACGTTCCTCATCAAAGGAGGAAAACCAGCAGTGGCCAAACTGCTTTCAAATCTGCAAGTTGTTTCATTAAACCTCCAGAGGTATCTTCTGGGCTTCAGCTGACCTGGTAGCCAAGACATTAGGTTTGCAAGAACTAAAATCTAATTTAGTGCTGGCAATAATTATGAATGTTGTGGTAGTAAAGGATTTTAAATAAGTGATGGAACAAATTGGTGAAACTAAGTATGTACCTGAATATATCTGGTGAAATCTAATGTAATTTTTTCCTTTATTAGATCGCAAAATTGCGTCAACAATTGCAGAGAAGCAAACACAGCAGTAGGCATCATCGTGATAAAGAAAGACACTCTCCATTTCATGGTAACCATGCAGCCATTAACCACAGTCAGGTAAGGCTGTACTCTTTATGGACATGCTGGGTAGCTAATATTATTTTTAACTCCTTTGAAGGTTGTGATTTGTCTTAAAAGGAACTTAGAAATACCACATACTGTTAAATACGTTGTAGCTATAGGTGAATTCTATGAAATAGGTGTTTCCTTTGACTTCCTCAAGCAAATGGGGTCCTGAATCTTTTTGTTGCTTGGGTAGGCTGGCTTTGAACTCCCACTTTCAAAGAATTTCAGATAGCTAGATCCTTCCTTAAAGCAAGACTCTTAAAGTGCATTCTGCAGACTCTACAAAAGGATGACAGATAAGTTTAATCTAAAACCATCGATTATCTTTTTCATTACGTATTGCTGTAACAATTGGGAATTTGCATGTGGAATATGGCATGGAGCAGACTGGTGGTAAAATGATACATACTCAAAAAAAAATTGCATTTTCTGTCTTGACAGTAGCACTTGTCTAATCATATGATGAACTGATTTAAACAGCTTACCTGACAAAAGGCTATTCATTGGGATTTTTATGTTACTCTATTAAAAGTGTTTATACTCTGATGGCTTCATTCAGCCTTTGTAACATTTTATTTTTTCCCATCACTTATCATGCCTTGAGACTTTAAGTAGTAATGACTTAAAAAAATTGTGATGGTTAGGCCACCACATCTTCTGTGTGCAGTTGCAGTTTTATCTGAAGACTGTTAATGAGGTCAGGTTCACAGAGAGGTAATATTTTTAGCTCAATTGAGAGCAGGTGGAAAAAAATTCCAGGTTTCTAAACACACAGATCCTTTTTCAAGTCTGTTTTGCTTGAGTGACTTCAAGAAAATTATTAGGAAACTTTGGTAATTTTTTTCAGAAGCAAGCTTCCTCCCCCAGTATCTCATGGATATATATTTATGATAACACACTTTTTTTTTTAACTATTACAAAAAGAACAAGTCACAATTGCTTTGCATGTCAATGTAGTTGAAAGAAACTGTGAAACTATTGGTATTGTGAATTGAGAAAGTACTTCAGCTGTGAAGATTCTCTGTAAATCTAATCATATCCCAATTACTCCTGAAATGCTGTTAGCATTCTTCTAATAAATATTTTACTTTGATACCAGTTAATGAAAACTGTTTCCTTTCTGTTGTTCCATCCTTCCAGAAATAATTTATGCCAGGGAGGGAAACTCTTGTGACAGCATGTGTCCTGCTCTCCAGCTACTTACCTGTTCTGGTAAAGGATGAAATAAAAAATAGAAGGAAGAACCATATACACAGTCTTGAGGAGTCAGGTTCTTTCAGAGATAGAAGTTGGTGCATCTCTTACACTTCAGGACTGGAAATAAGAAAGTAGAACAGTGTTTTGAATTTCTCCTGCACTGTTCTTTTTAATTCCTTCTTTGTATAAAAATTGATAACATCTTTTGTCTCTGACCCTAATTCATCCCTGATGTAGTTAATTTAATTAGGAGTCATGAATTTTCAGGAGTGCCTCTCCTGAAAAATGCCTTGTGAATTCGGTTTGTTATTAGTTTGACTTCTGTGCTGCTGGAAGTACTGTATTTGGGATGTTTTTTAGAATTACATTTTTTGACATAATTTGGGAATTACTTCTTCAGACTCCTTAAATCTTGAAACAGAAACTGTTTCTCTTCTCGTAAACAGGCTGTCTAATATAAATTCCTACATTTTGATCTGCTTTACTGAAGTACAGGTGCAGTGTAGCATCTGCTACTGTTAGCGACTGCTGTAGCTGAAGTCAGAACAGTCCAAAAAGAGAAGACAGACAAATAAATGAACCAGACCCCTTCTAGGACTGTTTTTGAGAACGTGTATGAAAATTGGGGAGACACATTGGGGGGGGCGGAAATAAGTACATTGTAGGTCAAAATATTTGCATCAAGTATTATATCCAAATTTGAGGAACTTATTTGAAGATTTATTTTGTACTTGTGGAAAAGTAAAAAAAAAAAAAAAAACAACAAACAAACCAAAACCCAAAAAGTGTACTAAGAAACCTTTGTAGGCCTTTCAGTACAGTGGAGAATTGCATGCAGTCTAACAGGTTTGGCTTGGTATTCTACAAATCTGTAAGTTTCTGAATGCTGAACTATTGTTAGTGTAAGATATATAATTTTAGTGATTTTTAATTTTGAAAATGAATGATGATGCTACTACTCTGAAAAATACCCCTCCCCCAAATGATGTATATAATTTTTTTTTGCATCATAATTACTATATTATTATGCTCATGAAATTTTATTTCTTGTATGGAGGTCTTTTGCATTATGCCAAATTTTAGAGTACGTGAATAAAATATTGCACAACAGATAATTAGGTTTTGGTCTTGTGAAACAGACTATAAAATATAAACTGAGGCAAAGCAGCTTTTCCAGCATTGTGTTACAAAATAAACCATTGTTTTTCTTGGTAAATTTTGTGCCAGCTGTATTGAGCTACTTGTGAAGGGGTGAAGTTACAGAAGGCTTCAAAAAAGAGTAAGTGAAGTATTAGAGTAACGGCATTTAGAGGCTGATTTCTAAGTCAGAGTGAAAAAACTGTAGGCATCAAGGGCAAAGTTCCTAGGCTTTCTCATTCCTTTCTAGGGAGCTCAGTTCTTGCAGGATTTGTGTAAAGGGCTATGTGGAAACACTTGCAGTTAGTGATTAGAATATTTAGAAATTTTTTTTTATGTTCCAACTTGAAGGAAGCTTGCAGTTGTTGGCTGTAGAGAGTCATACAGAGATTTCTGAGCTCAAGGCATGGGTTCATGACAAGATTTAGAAAATGTGTTAGGAAATTTCTTTAGTAGTCCCTGCACAGAGGCCAGGTAAACTGTGTTTAACCTTTTGGAAATGACTTGCTCTTCTAGTTAAAACTAAAAGAAACAATTAAATGGATTTATTTCCTCTTTTATTCCCTACTAATAGACAGTTAAGCTTTTCCACAATTCTTGAGTTTTACCAAAATCTTGAAGTTGTTCTTACAACCTAAGCCTCCAGCTGTTTTTCTTCTGTGGTTTTTTTTTTGGTTTTTTTTTTTTTTTTGAAGAGAGAAATCTCTCAATCTCTACAGAGTAAGCCTGTTATCTATGCCTGGCCCTCTACTCAGTATCAGGAAGTAGTTGGTGAGGAACTTCATCAAGTCCTTGCTGCTAGCTACGCTTTTTTCCAGAGCAATTTGATGTTGGTTGGTTGGTTATTTTTTTCATGATGCCAGAAATGTTCCATTCTGTCCCTCTTTGCAGGAAGAGGGGTTTGTAGAAAGGTCATAGCCTTCTCAGATGCTTCTGAGAATGTTAGATTTTAAATTAATTCCATGGTACTAAATCTGTAAACAGGAGTCAAACCAGTGGGATCTTCCTTTATGCCCAGTGTTAATATAATAGAGAAATAAGAATTGAGGCCAGAGCTGAAGCCAGACGGAAGAATAAATGGATTAAGTTTTTAAAAATAGTCTTTTTTCCTCAGTGCACTTGGCTGATGTTATGCTGCTACTTGACATTACGAAGCATCAAGCCCCCTCCTTTCACTTTCCCAAGAAGCATGTGTCCTTAATGTCTTACCAATTTGTTCATCCTTAGCAAACACTAATATTGAGACCAGCCGCATGCAGTTTGCAGTGGGTTTTTTTCACTCGTAGCACCTCACATAGGTAGAGATTTCATTTATAGAGTGGAATTACTGTGATGCATTCAACCTTGAGGTGCTTTGATGCTAATATCCAAAAGCATCAAAAGACCTTGAGTTCTGTTTAAAATTCTGTTGCTTGTTGAAAAATTGGAAGAGCTTAAAGCATTTTTCTAAAATGCCTGTGAACAGTTTAGATTTGTCATCACCCAGATTTCATAATCTCATGAGTTTATGCCATACCCATAAGCTTCAGGACTCTAACTGTCCCACACCAAAACTCCCTGACAGTGTGTTACTGTGTGAGCACAGTAATTATTATCCTCTGTCTGTCTCTTTGCTTCATTCTGTGCATTCCCAAATATGCAGATGAGTAGTAAAAGGTCGGTAGCCTATTCCTTTATGTCAGAGGCCAGCTCCATGCAGACCTCTGTTAAGGCAGTATTTCTAGTATAGAGGTTAGTCCACCGAGTAACAGTACCTCTTTCCTTTTCTGCCCTCCAGCACTCAGGCTTAAGAAGTCATCCTTAGTCACTTAGAGAGTACTATTTCTCTTGGAAGTGAAACATGCTGTATTAAAACGTAAGGAACTCTATTGGAGCCATTCATTCTTTTCTACTTTGAGCTCTTCAAATAGCACTATGATTCTAAGAATTTCTGTGGTACACAATCGTATTTAAAAGGTGGAGAATTCCCATATTTTTTGCTAATGGCTGCTTAAATCTTAGACAAGCATACTTGTGTTCCGCTTTCTACTTTTTAAGAAGATCAGTTTGTCCTAGGAACATGTATATTTAATAACTGGGTGCATAAACAGTCTGTATTAGTGCCTAAATTTGTGCTGGTATACCTGTATTATGACTGGATATTGACCTGTATTAGTTTACTAGATTGTTGAGCCAGGGCCTTGTTTGGAACAGAATTAGATGGGTTGCTTTCTTAAAATTTTTTGTGCTCTTCTCCAGTAGTTTGTTTCCTCTTTTTCGTCTCCAGGCCAGATTTTTGAAAGTCTTTCCAAGTTTGGCCATTATGAGAATGTTTATTTCTGTTGACATAAACACAATCACAAGCATTTCCTGAATAGAAGCTTTGGTAGTCCTTGTGCAAGTATCTTTTTTTCTTTTTTTTTTTTTTTTTTTTTTTAATACGGATATCCTAATGTTGCAGTAAAGCAAAGCCAATGTAATTTGTAAGTTTTGCTGCCTTGGAGATTTGTGAGAATAAGTCTGCATTATGATCTGCACTTAAAATTCCCTTGTTTACATTAATTTTTTCCAGACATATTTTATATGGTTTTTGAGAATTTGCATGAGAAGTTGCAGTGCTTTGGTGTCTGTCTATGCACAGTCTTGTTACTTAAAGGAAAAATAAAAACACCACAATAAAAAACACTTTGAAGAGCAGGTGAGAATGCCGCTGTCTTGCAATCAGTAGAGGAGATGTTTTCAATCACAGCACACTAGATTATAGAGACTAGGAATTTTACACAGGAATTCTCCTGTGACTTTAAGTGTCATGCTGTTCTTTGAGTTGAAGTAAATGTTTGCAGGAAGCATTCCATTATCTGTAGTAGTGCCCTTGAAATTTAGGGCAGAATCTCTTGGGGTTCTGGTAGCATGATTTTTAACAGAGGGGATGGATGCTTATGGAGAGGATAGGAAATCTCAAATTTGTGGTGTACCAAATGGGGCTTTGGAAGACTTTAACGTGTTTCCTGAGAATGGAGTTTTAATGCTTACTTTGAAACATTGGATTTTTAAAATGTTAGTCTTTGTTTTGAAGCTACTATATATTAACATTTGCATTTGGAATGGTATTCTTTCTGTGTAAGTCTTCCTAAATTGTTTTGTCAACCTTTTATTCTGGTTTAATATATTTACTATACTGGTCTTCATTCTAGCATAGTGCAATCTTGCATTTGTGGAATAGTTTTCCATCTATGTGGGTCATGTTACTATAGGTAATAGCAGACTTCCATTAAAATATGATCTTAATTAAAATGGTGAATCCAACAGTGAACGAAATGAAATTGTCATATAGCTCACTTCAGAAGGAATGTGAATATATTTTAAAGGGCTTTAGAATTACTTACATTTAAATGATTACTGTTAAATTTTCACTTGTAAATCAATGTCAAACTGGAGGCAGACCATATCAAGGGAAGTTTTGAGACTAGATTGTTGAAAGCTTTTCCTGCTAGAAATTAGATTTGAAACAAAATTCAGGTTGCCTATGTCTCTGTTTAAGGCATCCATTTTAACACGATTGCTGTAGTCTCATATAAATCCTTGATAATGAGGTGTAGATATGTTCTGTTTAAAGGTTTGCTTTTGAGTAGAAATAGTAATTGTGTTTTATAAGTAAATCTACATTGCTTTATCGCTGTCTCTGGTTTTTCAGGCTCCCATCCCAAAGAATGCTCTTGTTCCTGTGGTACCAATTACCAAATCAACAGGATCACGATTCCGAAACAGTGTTGAAGGACTGAATCAGGAGATTGAGATAATAATTAAGGAGACGGGAGACAAAGAGGAACAGCTTGTTGTATGTATCTGTAACCATTATTGCTTTCTATAATTATTTTGGTTTTGTTTTAAGGTTTTTAACTCATAAGCTTCATTTTGCACAGTTTATGAATTAAATATGTCTAGAATAAATTTTGCTTTCTTTAGTAAAGATAATTGAAAAGTCTCTTGTAAAGCAAAAAGCAGCATAGAGCTTGAATCTGAACCTTTTTTCTCTGTGTTTACTATGATGTAATTAGTTTTCCAATAAAATAAGAAACATCAGTAGAACAGGGGAAAAGACAAAAGGCCTGTCTTGAGAGTTTTTGTGGTAACTTTTTCTTCTTATTGCCCATGCTGAACTGTCCTCATCCTAGTCGAAGCATAAACTGCCCGTTTTTAACTTTCATTTTATTTTTAGGTATTTTTAGAGGTAAATTTAGTAAAAAAAAAAGTATCAGAAATACAGGCCACGAAGATGATTAAGGGACTGGAACATCTTTCATATGAGGAGAAGCTGGAAGAGCTGGGACTGTTCAGTCTTGGGAAGAGAAAGCTCAGGGGATATTATCAATGTGTATAAATATCTGATGTGCAGGAATGAAGAGGAGGGGTTTGGACTCTGCTCAGTAGTGCCCAATGACAGGGCAAGAGGCAACGGGCATGATAAAAAAACATTAATTTCAATCTGAACACAAGAAAAACACCTTTCTTGCTTTTTAAAATTTTTTTTTAATCATTTTTAATGTGTGAGGGTGCTCAAAACTGGAACAGGTTGCCCAGAGAGGTTGTGGAATCACTGTCTGTGGAGACACTCAAAACCTGACTGAACAGAGTCCTGGACAGACTGCTCTAGCTGACTCTGCTTGAGCAGTGCTGTTGGACTAGATGATCTCAAAATGGTCCTTTCCAGCCTCAGAAATTCTGTGATTCTGTGAAATCTTACAAGCTGTTGTCCTTAGTTTCCAAACCTGGCTCATTTTATTTTCTGTTGGAGTCTTGTGTAATGAATAAAATTTTCCACTTCAAACAGTTCTGCGACACTCACAAAATCCCTCAGCATTACTGGATATAAAGAAATTGTTAACCCGACAAGAGCAGCAGTCTGATACCTTGTTCTGTTTTGTTTCTAACAGCCTCAAGATATTCCAGATGGGCACCGTGCACCACCTCCATTGGTTCAGCGTAGTAGTAGTACTCGCAGCATTGACACCCAGACGCCTGGTGGAGCAGACAGGGGTAGTAACAACAGCAGCCGCTCCCAGTCCGTATCTCCAGCCTCATTTCTTACCATCTCTAACGAAGGCAGTGAGGAAAGCCCATGTTCTACAGATGATCTTCTTACTGATTCCAGAGATAAAGGTACTGTGTAACTTTAAAAGTTTGACAATGCTAAGCTTCAACTCATTGTTAAAAGAGGGGGTTTGTTTCCCATATCCTAGAATGTTTTTGTGTTTGTTTTTTTTTTTCAAGTGATCTGTTTTTTTCCAAATGCCATGTGTGTACACATACCTAGTGCTCTGTAATTGAAGCTGGATAGATGGGACTGAGGAATATGCTTCCCAAACATATGTTTGTTTTTAAATGATTGATTCTTCAAGTGCTTTAAGCATGTTGAAGAAGCAATAGTGTACAGCGACAGGTGAAACAGCAAAGTAGGCTAGTCCTGTTGATTCTGTCATTTTTTATGATCTTGGACAAAATGGGCAACCTTCCAGCATTTCATACATGCACCCATAAAAATGTAACTGTTTGGGGGGTTTTTTAATTACTTTTTTTAACCAGAAACCTTCTGAGGTATACTAGGTGAATTTTACAATGTAATGTAAACTTATTCTGATTTTTAAGGAATATGGCTTCTGCCCATTTCTTTTGGCACGTTGACAGCACAGGACCATAGATTCAGGTTTGCAGTTACAAACTGAAAGTGTCCAAGAATGAACAGAAATTGTAGAGGGGCCTGAAAATGGTATAAGGAAAGAAGGAAAGGGATTGAGATAAGAAAGCTTATTTGCAAATGAAGACTTGGAGGCGAATGAAAATTTTACAGCATTGAGGTTGAAGTGGGTTTCAATTCAGGGGGCATTTAAAGATAGTTATTGGTTTTTATAGTGTGACACGTTTAAGTAATGAGATACTGTTTCTGCAGAGAATGGGAATAATTCTCCCTTGCCAAAATATGCTACCTCACCAAAACCCAACAACAGCTACATGTTCAAGCGTGAACCTCCAGAGGGCTGTGAAAAAGTGAAAGTCTTTGAGGAAAGCTTGTAAGTTGATCTTTATTATGTAAGAAATAACGTTTAACATTCAGAGTTACCCATTGGTTTATTGATTTTTATGTCGGATCAAAATTATTAGTTCTGTAACTAATACTGTGCTAACAGCCTGATCTTTGTTTCGTGTGACTACATACTGGTATATATGTATATAATTTTTTGCTGGAATTGTGTTAAATCTAAACCTTGAGACTCTTTTTAACACTAGCGTAGCTTGAAAAGGCGCTCTCTTACCTGGCAGGTAGTGGAGGAGGAACTCAATCAGGTACAGAGAGGTGTACTAACAAGCTGTAATAGCTGTAGGATTGTTCTGCTGTAGAGTGAAACAGGATTCTACAGAAGTTGTTACCTAGCTATGGCAGTTCTTCGATACTGCAGTCTCATGCAAAAATCTTTCTGACATCTGGTACTTGCATTCCACACAGACGTGGAATACATGAGTGTAACTATTTCAAGTTCAGCCTTTGTTTAGCACTATTTCTATTTGAAGTTTACAGGATTTTCATTTGGGGAAAAAAAATTATAAATGGGGCTGGATTTTCTGGACACTTGGAGAATCAGCTAACAAGGAAACGTACCCTATTTCATGAACAGAATTACTTTTCAAAGAAGAGTATCTCCTGGAAGAGCAGACTAAAAGATTGGCTTGCTTGGTCTAGTAGAACACAGAGGTGCCTATGGCTGTATTATAAACACATGGAAGAGTGTGAGATTATAGGCTAAAGGACAGTGCTATCAAAAAGAAACTGAGTATAAATTTCTGATGGCTATTTTCCAGATAGGAGATGCTTTGGAGTGGATTCCCATAGTTTGGTCTTAGAATTAGACTAGCTTAGTAGATTTACATTGCAGAGTTAGAGATAGAAACAGAAGGCAGGTACTTGATTGTGAATGCTGTGGTGGGAATACTACATTTTACTCTCTGCATTGAGGTTTTTAAGTAAGATAGGCTCATCTTTTATAGAAATTCAGGCCATACTCAGGTGAACATGCAAAGGAGACGAGAGTCTGGAAAAGGTGATCCGCCTGTGATCACGAACAGCTCTGAGATATGCAATATTAGGAACATTGCTATGCCAGCCTTCTTTCACAAGGCTTGCTGTGTGAAGAGCGTCTGGAGGGAGCAGGGGGCAGAACTTCCTGGATTGTGAAAGTTTCTGGAGAACGTGATTGAGAATACTTTCTCATATATTGAATATGCCAATTTGTGGACAGGGTTTCTGATCTACACCATGAAGTTAGTGTTTTCCTTTGGTTTGGAGACAGCCTGCCTGAAGAACATGCTGTTAATCTTGTAGCATATGTAAACAAGCAGTTTAAACCATTTTGCCATTTGCTGTGTGGTGGGAGTGTCATTAAAGCATTATTGAGTAGCTGAAATACTTCAAGTTTAAACTTCAACTTATCTCTGGTGACATGTTCTGCAATGCATGCCTGCCACTGATAGAATTTGAATGTTCAATGTAATCTTAAAACTATTATGTGTATTTCATTTCTAGGCCAAAGCCATTGCATGAAATTCCAGCCTTCTACTGCCCTGACAAGAACAAAGTGAATTTCATTCCTAAAAGTGGCTCTGCTTTCTGTCTTGTTAGCATCCTCAAGCCACTTCTTCCCACACAGGATCTTACACTTAAGGGCACTACCCACAGCCTGACTGTCTCCTCCGGCATGACGTCCAGTTTGTTGCAGCCCATTTCTATGACTTCTTTGTCTACAAGCACAGATCAAGACAGGATCTCTCGTGGAACAAGTACAGTAATACCACAGACCTCTATACTTCAGCAATCGGCACGTATTGAGGAAGCTGAAGGATAGATTTAGATTGTCTTGACATTTTTCTGGCCAACTACTGGGAAAAATTGGAACCAGTTGACTGGACATTTGTGATCACACTATTTGCATTGTTTTAACAATTTATGGCACTGTCATAATTGAATTGTTTGTATATTTGACAGTTGGTAGCACATTGAGAAGTTCAGGAGGATGCAGCAGCTGATACTCTGCTCTTTCTGCTTATGAAGACTCTGATTTTGTTTCTCTCCTGCTTTTTTAAACACTGGTGAAAACAAAGACTGTCATAATCCTTTGCGATTTAAAGGACCAGTTATTGTGATGCTATGTGTCCTTTGACTTTTTTTCCCATTAAAGCAAAAATCTCAAGACCAACCAGCTGATCCCATTTACCGTTGTAATCTGCAGAGGGAGGGGATAATCAGATGGTTTTGCAAGATGTCTTTTATATGAAAATGTGTATTTTGTAACAAAAATTCGCCTTTTCTGGTGCGTAGCAGATGGTGTTTAGAAGACACATTCCTGGTAATGATTTTTCTTCCCCCCTCCCTCCCCACTTTGTTTGTTTTGTGGGGGTTTTTTTGTAGTGAAGGTTCTTTTTTGCTTGGCTGTTTTGCAGCTGCTGGGACCAAAGGGTTGCTGAAGTATTTCAGCAGTCTCAAATTATATGACCTTGCTGAACAGCCTCAGCCCTAAACAAAATAAGATAAGTTAATACGTTTGAAACTTTTAAAACAGAAGAGTATCCAAAAAGCAGTGTTAGTATATAGTGTACGTTTTTTTTTTTTATATTGGAAGTTTGTGCTTCAGGTAAGTCACATTCTTAAAACTCCTTACATCACAGAATTCCCCCCAGTGTTAGTTTATTGGCTGGAAAATTGCATTTTAAAGCACTTGCCCCAGTATTGTTCTATTTGTCCATAGGATTTTTGTGCAGGGGTGGGGAAAAAACATGTTATCCTCTTACTTGGTATTCTTTCTTCCAGAAAACATGCCACTTGCCTCTTACAGGCTCGTTTGGCTACTTATGGGATTATTCAGCCTGAATCATTAATCACTCTTGGCACAAATTTGCTCTGACTTAACTCATCACTGTATTATAGATCCTGGCCATGTAATACTGAAATATCTGTGCATGATTTCCTTCCTCTTGTCATAGTGGTGTCTTGTGTGTCCGTTGAAGGTGATGGTTTGCCAGGTGTGATATCTGTTACACAGAAGTTTACAGCAGCAGATACATTCTCCCTTTTTGACTAGCAACTTCGGCTGGCACGTAAAACTGAGGATTTTCTGACAGTTGGTCTGTCCTGATATGCAGCAGTTTATGGTTCTTTTGAAATCATAAGAGGAGATGAAAATGAGGGGGGAAGGCAATTGCAAACGGAAACTGTTCAGGAACTTCAGCAAAGTTGCTCGTGTTCCTGGGGTGCGTTACTTGGGTTTAAGTAAATAGAATATAGATATGCAAACAACTGCAGTGACCGGAATGCCGGTGTCTTAATAACTTAAAACCAAGTCGACCTTGTACCTCTTTCACAGAGTTAGATTCAGTAAGGTCAAAGTAAGTGTCATCATGGACAGTCTCTGGGTCTGACTATTGGTCTGTTAGACGTGAGCGGTTCTCACTGGCTTGCATATACTTAGCTTCCATGGATCAGTTGCATACTCAGGTCCCCTCATAACTGCATCTATTTAAAGGTGGTAATGCAAATAAAACAATTTTGTTCATTGTTTAATATGCTAAACTTGAATGCAAATGCTTCACTTGGGAGAAAAGAAGAAAAACCCCTCAGACCTCT
Organism: Calidris pugnax; assembly: GCF_001431845.1. Lineage (NCBI taxonomy): Eukaryota > Metazoa > Chordata > Aves > Charadriiformes > Scolopacidae > Calidris > Calidris pugnax. The sequence continues at coordinate 15,232,604 of NW_015090990.1, read as the reverse complement.
GCAGATAATAGTCATAGTTTTGATGCACATTTCCTGTTCCTTTAAATCCTACATAAATAACTGATAGCAATGTACTTTACTCAGCAAGTAAGTGCAAATCATGTTAGCATGCGCAAGTCCTGTCATAGTATACTAAGACCCTTTTTAAAAATTATGCAAAAAATCAGCAAATGAAAAACATACCAGGAAGTATTAAAATATTATACTGGTTAAATTAGCAAATGAGCAAAACTTGGTTTACTGTCTTTCCTCCCATCAGAATAGATAGGATTGTGTGGGTGGGGACTAAAGAAATCTGTTTTGAAGTAACAGCTCTGATTTACACTGAAGGTGGTGTTGAGGGACAGAGTTTCAAAATAAGCACCTTTGTGCATCAAATGTACGTGATTTGGGCAGTTGATAATACTTTCCTTGGTTTTGTGGGTATTAATTAGTTTCTTCTGAAACAGTGCAATTTGAAGTTTAAACTTTACTGCTTTAGATAAGTTTGTTTAAACCTGGTATGGCTGGATCCATGGAAGATCAGATCATTCAGGTGAAGGAGTGCTTCTAAGTCTGTTTTCTATTTCTGTAACAGTAGCATGTAAAGAGCTTTTCCGTCAATGCCAAACTGCCTAGTGCTTTATCAGGGGATCTTAACTGAAAGGTTAAGAACCAAAGGGCTAAAGTTAACAAATAGCCTTTATTACAGCCTTGACACTTAACTGACTTCACCAAAACTGCATTCTGGTGTTTGCTTTCATCACAGAGTGACTCTCCCATATAGCAGTGGGCTTTCTTACCCTAGGACATTCTTTTGCACCTGTTATAGTAGTATTTGAGCATCTTTTTGGTAGTTTACATAATATGTTATTGGACAATGTGCTGTACAAATTAGTGAGCTGCTCTGATAAAACCCAAATGTAAATGTGTGAGATTTTTGCTTTTTATAAAAACTGCATTCAGGACAACATTTAGTCTTTTTTTATATGTAGGACAACTCTACTATTGCTGTGGCAGCTCTACTTTATTATGAATTCACACTAAAGACTCAGAATTAAGAAATATGACAGCTCATGTTCCAAGACCAGCTTTTACATGTGTGCATACAGAAATTAGCCTTAAACTTTTATGTGCTGTCTTGTGCCATAGTAGAGCTGTTAGATGAAGTATTTAAATCAATTTCAAAATAGCTTTGAGAGTGCATGGAGCTTTTTAAACATTCTTTTATTTATAGAGTGGGATATCCATTTTTTTAGGGGTTGACCCATGCATTACTCAAATGCAGTTTTACTGAAAAGAGTTCTTTTGGCATACTTTAAATCCTAACTATGCATAGACCTAGTCAATTCCTTGATTGCCTACCTTGTAGCTTAAATTAAAGGTCTGTTTTTATGCACAACTTGAAACACTTGATACTCCTGTTTTCTTGGTATTTACACTTGTATTTACACTTAGAGGCTAGTGGTAGTATTCGGTAACACTGACAGCTGATTTTGAGATACACCATTTAGTGTTCCTCCAGTTGTAAATTCTATTTAAGTCACAAGGAAGGAGGTCATTGTTGTAATAAAGGTCTGTGATGGCAGCTATGACTATTGGAATCCTTTTTTTAAAAACTCAAGGCACAAGGGAAAAGGACTTCTTTGTTAAAGTTTGACCTGCTTCAGCTATTCTTTCCTTGCTTGGTGTGGTGCCATAATCCTGTAGCAACAAATTTAAGTACTTGTAAAAATAACAGATAACGCTTGAGTGCATATATCTTGGAAGGAAATTCTTGATTGCATACACATATCCCAAGTGAGGAAAAAAGGGAGTGAAAATTCAATATTGCATACTGTGGAAGTAAATGATTACTGTGTTTGATTTTATGTAAAGCAATACCAGCTCTTTAAAAGTATGTTTACTCTCAGGGCTTTTTTTTTTTTGGTTTGTTCTAAAATACAGTTTACTGGAATTCAGAATCTGAGATTGGTTTGGGTTTTTTTGTTTGGTTTTTTTTTTCTTCCCAAAAGGCTCAGCTTCAGTGTTTTCCAACAAAGTCGTGTCCGTTAACCTTTCTTCTGCCTCAGGCCTAACTTCTTATTGCTTATCGAGTTTAATAGAATTCAGTGGTACAGCAATAACTCCTTGCTGAAGTATTATCTGTCTGCTTCCTGCCATCTCTGAAATGCTAACTGATGTCTTCACAGTAACTCACAGCCAGTGATGTCCATATTTCTTTCCTGAATGTTACTTTGCCTGACAACTTCTCTGTGAAACTGAAAGGGCCAATGAGAATGCATAGTCACCAGAGACTTGCAGTTACAAAGTTCAGCGACTTCTTAGGTATCTTGATTTAAATTTGACTCATCATGCATATGCACACAGTCTGCATAGGTCTGCTGCTTTTTGTATTTTATGGTTTGAGGCAGGACTGGTATTTGTAAGAATCTTTTTTTATGGGTAGACTTGCACACCTGTTCTCATCCAGAATTGATGTGCACTTACACGTATCTCCAAAGCAAAGCTTGTGTGTCATTCTCACTTGTTCTCATGAAATGACTGTAACCCCAAAAAAGCTCTTGACATAAAAGCATCCAAACTCTTGAGAATGTCAGGAGTCTTCTTTCTCCATATAGTTCATAGTTTAAGTGTGTGCCCTTCAACAAATGCCATAGCCTAAAGATGTCATTGTGGCTTAGACCCAAGCCAGGCTGGCACCTATTGAAACAAAAATGTTTGCTCTTAGGTAATAGAAGATACACTTTTCCTAACCTAGGGAGGTGAAAAGCACTGTGGAAGAATTGGTTTCATTGCAATCAAAGAATTCTTATGGAATTGTTTTTCAAAACCTAGAAAACAAAATGACCACTTATTGCAAGATGTACCTATATATTTTCTTGACATGAGTTTTTAGGTGTCTAGCAACTCTGAAAATCAGTTCTGCTCTTTACATTTTATGTATACGAAGAATGACCTAGATGCATTGTTTTGAAACTGTTACTTTACCTGTCAAGTCAGTTGGGGAGAGAATGTTAACTATTCACAAGTGTTCTGTGAATTTCCAGTCCTGTACCCCAGCTGAACTGCAACAGTCTCTTTCTAAATGCTCCAAAATGTAAGTGGAGTCCTGTTACTGCTTGATTTCGTTGCATGTCATCAGTAAATACTTAAGGTATGGTCTTTGTTTAATAGTTCTTCACTGGGATTTGTATTTGACTACAGAGACTTCTGTAGTGTTGACAGGTCTGTCTGAATTGTGGAAGAGGGCTTGGCCTGATAATGCTGAAAAGAAACATTTCCTACACAATTTCTTTTTTGAACAACTCTCTTTGGAAAATTTAGTAAACTAAAAAAATGGAAACCCTTTCTGGACACCTCATCCACCCTAATTGTCAATGTACTGATAGTTAAAGTATTGCTTGTCTTTATTCTAAATTACTTCATTTATTGAAATGTGCCGTTTTTGAGGGTAGCAATCAAGGGCTGTCTAAAACTGCCATTAGATTTGCCTTTGTATGGAATTGGCTGATATGTTTTCCTCTGTTACACTGTGATAACTTGTGGAGGTGTTCTTGCATATGTTGTACTGATAGGTTACTTGTTGCATGTAAGGCGATTTTTGTAAGTAAGAGGAATTCCAGGGATGTTCTGCAAAAAGGGCCTATTCTGAGGTGATGTACACTGGTGTAAAACTGGAGCAGCTCAACTAATTTCAATGGAATTCTTGATTTACACTAGTCTCTTTGCTATGTGTAGTTATGCCAGTACTATTTTGCACAATGTTATTTTGAATCTTAAGTTCTGACTTGTGAACTGTTTCTACTGAAAACAGTGAAAATTTTACAAACTGCAATAGTGGAATGTTGTTGGGATTTTTTTGTTTGTTTGTTTTTTGCCTAAAATAAAAAGTCATCACTTTGGCTATGGGCTAATCTTGGATTTATTTTTAGTAGTGAGGGGTTTTGTGTGCTCTGACAACCTGAAGATTTGCCTGAGGATTTATCGAGAGTAGTAGTTGTTTACTTCAAATAAAATAAGCACTTTTAACCCTTTCAGAAGAAATTCATCAGGGTGGAAATCTCTGTATAACCCATACCCTTATTCCTCCAGTGCATCCTCAGAATAGTCCTGTGAATCTGCCTTTCCCCATGTCCATCTGCAGTAGGTTTGGTCAGTTCCTGAGCACTTTACAATTCCACTATTAGGGAAAAATGCCACAAGTCCTGGCTTTTGGGAACAGAGGGATTTGGCATGTGTTCTCCTGGGAGTGAAGGTTTGGGAACAGGACTAAGAAACTAGATTCCTGCTGGTAGGTTCGTACTGCTATTCAGTAGAATACAACTGCTGAAGCCTACCTGGGAAGGTACTTAGGCTGTTTGTTGAAATAATCTCATATTCTACATGTTTCTGTTCACTCAAAACAAGCTTCTTTGTTCACGAACAGAATTTGGAGCCAGAGCTGCTTTATGCTAGAAATAAAAGCTATCTTTGGGAGTCTCTTGCTAGCTCTTTAAGTCTAATTTGTCTAAATGACTTGGAGCAACTCTCCTGCAAAATCATTGTCAGCTGTCTTTCATTCCAGAATGAAGAGTCAGGTAGAAGATTCACCTGAATCTTGAGGAACTGAAGGATTTCCAGCATGTACCCCTCAAAGCGGGGCTGGCTTGTGCTTTTCCACACGTGGGAAAGGTTGGGCCCGTACATGAGACAGCAGCATCAAGTTCCCAAGAGTTTGCATTCCACAGCAGGGTCCGTGGGTAAATTTGCACTTAACTCAGAAACTACGTGGTTAAAATGTTAAGGAGGAATTCACAGCTGTTGAAGTTTGGAGCACATTACAAGAGACTTTTCTGTATTTGATGCTTTCTCCCATTTTATTCTTTTTTACCTGCTCAGTTATCTGCAGATGTTTGCCTGTCCCCAGGTGAACAGGACCTTATTCTTTATTAAATAGGCTATGACCCAATTCTCTATTAAACTATTTCTTCACCACTAATTACGAATCTAGTATTTATGGTTTCATGCGTGTAAGGATGATTTTACTGTAAATACATCTGGAGTTTAAATTCTTTTTGCACCTTGTATTTTACATATAGGTAAACTGCAAGACACGTGAATAAGCTGACGAAGATAATCTTTGAAGACAAAGAGAACTGAAAGAGTAACTGTGTGGTGAGCATGACAGTCCTCCAATTCTTGATTCACTGTTTTCATTGTGAGCAGTTATGTTCTTCAGTTAAATAGCTGCTCATTTTGTTTCTTCAGATGGTAAGAGGGAGAACCAGGCAGGACACTGACTAGGAGAGTTTCTCCAGTATCTCAGGTTTTTCTTAGTTAAGCCTGACTGCATAGCAAATTGGTATAGAAGTGTAAGTCAAGGCTGCATGTGTTTTATCCTATCCCCTTGTCTCCTTGTCTCCTCCTGGCCCTCTGCTCGGCATTTGCAATCTGTGTAAGATGGTCATCCCACCTAGACTTTCAAATGCTACTGTCTTAAAATATTCCTTCTGTATACAGCATTTGCAGAAGCACTGCTCAGCTGCCAGGCATGTACTGATTAAGTGCTCTGTAGAGTAGACTTAGAATAGGGTGGAGGAAATAAATCAGGTGAAGTTCTCTCACACATGAAATAGGCTGGGTTCATAACCACTGCATGTACCCTTTTTCCAAGTTGTACTCCTGCCAAATGAGCCTTGTTTGCCTCCTGTAGCAGTCTGTTTGCAGAATCTTGCTTTACATACCTGGTGCCACGGCCCAGTAACTGATGCTTGTATTGACATAAGAAAATGTCTGTAATGAATAGCAGTTTCACATTGTGGTGACATTGCTTGTAGGAAAGAAAAAAAAAATCAGTATTACATTAAAAACTAATTACTGCAAGCAAAGTAGAACACTGTTCATTAATTCCTACATTTCTGAGCATGGGTACATAACTGCTCTGATTAAGCTCTTGATTAAGAAACTGTTTGTTATGCAGTACGTTGTGAATGCCTTTTCTAACTATAGATGTGTAGCTGACCAGTGTAAAAACTGTTTTACTGTAAACACTAATTTCACTGTTGATGGAATGACTATTAGGGAAGTTTCCCTGTTTCCTAGCAGCAGGTGTTCCACTACAAGTCTGTGAACAGTGAGCACTGCCAGAATTCATCTTGCTGTGTGTGTCAGGCAGGGAGGAGGTGAGAATCTATTCTATTTGCACTTCTTCATCTTTCTGAACCTCTGAAGTTAATTACAAGTTAGGGCAGAACTTGACCTACAACATCTTGTACTGGACAAATTAACAAAAAGGCTACATCTTGACCTAGCCCAGATCTTTTGTGTGGCTCTTGCAAATTCGAGATTTTTAATCGTGTCTTAAAATATTCTTCTCTATACAGAGGTCACAGAAGTGCTGCTCAGCTGGAAGACGTGTTCAGGTGCTGCATTGGGTAGATGAAGAGCTACAGCAGAATTTGATTTACAGTTTACAGGTAAGTTTACCTGTAATTGCTCCAGTGGATACAGTTAACATCAGCTGGGAAACTACAAACTAGGCTGAGCAGTCAGATAATTACAAGTTACTTCTCTCTTAAGATGAAATTTTTGTTTCCATTTTCTGTTTAAATAGAGTGGTCTGGCTTTTTTTAAAAAACAAGATAAAACCCAGACCATTCTCAGCCTTTTGTGAGATGTGGATATATAATCCCTTGTTAAGAGGTTGCTAGCAGCATGTTCCTGCGGCATGTACGGAACAATTCCCTTTCCCCATACAGAAAATGAACTTTCTAAATGTCTTTTGATGCCGTTGTAAGCCTGAAGTTGACCTTCAGGTTTCTGGGACATGTTTGCTGATTTCCAGCAAATTTCTTCAAATAAAACTGCAAGAGTATGTCCTTGCCTGAGAGCAGGATGGGTGGCAGCGTTCTCTTCCAGCTGTGTAACAGGTGCTATCCCAAATTGCCAATATCCATCCACATTGTAAGACAAATACGTGGAGAGTGGCAGGTCACTTAGTTCAGGAGTCAGTAGTTAAGGAGTTCTCTGGACAGCTAACGCAGCTCTTCAAGGACTGTAGTTCCACAAATGTGTCTGCAGTTGTATTGCCTGTTTAAAACAGTATCATCTACCTGCCAGTTTTTTCCTTCCACAGCACCTTCATTTGTGCCATAACTGTCTTCAGAGCCACAGCCCCAGTTAAAATAGCCTTTAAAACTTACTGCGTTGCAGTCAGAGCTGACAGGATCTGAAATTCGAGGGCAGCTGGAGTCTGTGTAAACTAAAAGAAATGTTCAAACTGTGTCCTGCAGTATAATTCTCCATGGTCTAAGGTTCACTGGAACCCACAGAGGGTTGAATTTATTTTTTGTGCTGCAATAAGTTAATTACACGTTAAGGCAGAGATTGACCAATATTGTCTTATACTTGACAAATTCACAAAAGGGCTACATCCTGGCCTAATCTGGATATGTATTTTGTGTGTTTCTTTGGCAATATCAAAATTTTAGATGGGGGATTCTCAAGTGTAGTAGAAACAGTGCAAAACCTGTGGCCAATCTCCCCTTTGCCAAAAGAGGTCCTATGAAATTGCAGATAGCCAGCAGAACAATTCTAAAGCTTTCAAAATGCAGTTAAAAATAAAAAAAGTTGTGGCTTCCTCAGGGTTGGGAAATGCTACCATCATCCTATCCACTTCTATGTCCCAAATAAGTTTTGCTGTCTCAGAGGTGTGAGTCCTAAGCATGTGATTTCCTTAAAGATAAAACAATTAAAAAGAGTCCATTGTATGCCCTGGAGTATTTTCCTGGAACAAGTATTTGCCTGGTAACCCCAGAGATTTTATTTTTAGAAGACCATGGGATAAAAAGTAATTAGCTAGCTCTAGTTCCGCCCTCCCTCACTTTTTTTTTTCTCCTCTGTGATGCATCAGAAAACAAATCTTTTCTGCATGGAACCATACCAGCTTAATAGGCTTTCAGACAGCTCCAAAATGTCCCAAACCCAAAGTGTTAGAGACTGATTTTCTCTTTAAGCTCAGAGTAGGATTCTTTAGTGCTGTTCTCCTTGAAACTTAGATGTCCAGTGTTATGCCTGATGATGATGTATGTTTGGAGCAAGATTTTAAGCATTCTTTACAATTGTAAAATTAGTCTGTTGTGAAGACCACTGTAACAAAATATCATAAATATTTGCCCATTGGATGAGTCTATAAACATTAAGCAGTTCATCTGCTGAATATCCAGTGGCATCTGGATTCGAAAGGAGATCCAGATCTGCAAAAAGACTGAACCACGTTGATAACAACTTCAGTCATATTCTGAACAGCTAGAAAAAAAGGTAAGACAAAATAATGTTTTTGTTAAATCTAATAAGACCTTTTGAAATAATAAAATATTTACATTAATCTCAGGATATTTCTGTAGGCAAGCAAATAATAACTGATGTATTTTCTTGTCTCCCAACAAACCGGAAATGCTGCCTTAACTTGAATTGATTGGTACATGCAGTGAGCTGGGAGACTCAGTTGCTTCACAATTTGAGTGCAGTTTAAAGCATGTTACAGATGATCTAGAATTGAGGACTTACTGAAGTAGAAACTGCTGGTGTTTCTTACCAAAAAATGTCATAATCCAATATAGAACACAATCTGTTTAAATCATCTCTGCCTGCCTCAGCGTGAGTTCCATAACGTGAGACTGAGTACAGCCGGAGTCAAATACTGTCTGATAAGAGTGTTTATGTTACTTTTTTCTCTTCTCTTACTGACACATTTTCTGGCATTAGTGGAACTTAGAGTATGAAAAGCATAGAACAAATTCTCTCTCTGTGCCAGGAGCGTAGTACTGCTGTCTAACATTGTAGTGTCTAGAGCTGTGGTAACCTTTCAAGTAATGGAAGCCTAAAAGGACAGTAGGACTTGAGATCACATGTTGGTTTATTTTTTCACTGGAAATTCAAATGTTGCTTCTGAGAAGTAATGAATTGGAGATCAACTACAAGCTTAAGATGCTGTAAAATATGAGCTATTAGATCCAGTATGAGACACAGGCTACACTGTGGTGACTCCATTGTCAAAAATTAGTACATATTACAGTTGTTTGGATTTTGTCTTTCCTTTGAGCAGCTATAGGAAATTATGTCCAAGTACATAGCATTAACTGCACCAGGTATTATCCTTTTCTGATTTTGGTGTAGTGCTGGACACTGCATATTTCACACTTAAAAACATGCTGTACAAGACCTGCAATTATTGTCAGAATTAGACATGATTCTGATACAGATTTAAAAAATGCTACATCTTTGTTGCATGCAAGGTGGTTTTTTTAGTGGATTTACTGGAAAGTCTACAAGAATTCAGTTTAATCTCTTCAATCCAAGCCTGTTTCTGAATTTTATTTTCTTTAACAGTGTAGCAGAAGCAACCTGGATGGGTATTTTCATATGAATGTTCGAAGAGTGTGCATTCAAACTACAAAATTCAGAACAAAACATGTTTTTGAAAAGTGTTTGAAAAGATGCGATCCTGTTCCTGGAGAAGAGAGCGGCCCATGCATTGTTATTTCCTGTTAGTCAGTGGTGAAATAGAAGACGCTGAGGGTGCAGAGAAGTCCGTGCTTCTGTCCCATGCAATGCCTGTGTCTCAGGGTATATCATGACTGAGTATTCTCCCCATCTGCAGCAACTGAGTTTACCTCTAAATATTTTTACTTTTCTCTCAGAGGGCTCTTAGGGTCTGAATGGTGCATGATACACAGTATTGCTGTGTATCATGATTGCTTGGTAATGTAGATTTGTCCCTAAGAACACTACAGTAATTTTAGACCAAATCATATTGCTTGGCCTTTTTTTCAGTGGAAGAAGGACCCAGTCTTTCCTACAGAAAATAGTCATTGATCTATGATATTTTGCAGATATTTAATCCTGATATTTTCAGCACTGTGAAAATAGGAAACCAGGGGACCTGCCTGTGCTTTCTGATGGTGCAATTGACTCCTGAGATGGCTGCCTACCTTGGAGACTTAAAAATGTATTTTCACTTTAGATGATCTTTCCATTCTGAAAGAATCAAGACTTACTAAGGGATCCAGATTCCTGGAGTATTATTAGCATATATTGGGTATTGGCTATTTGTCCTATTCTTTCAATTTTCTAGTTGCTAATACATAACAGAATCTTACTTCTTTTAGTTCTCTAGTTGTCTTCTCTCCTGCAAAACTTAACAATGCATAAAGTAGGACAGTGGGATGTAATGTCTGTATGTGTAAACTTACTCAGATAACTGTAGTATAACCTACTTTCAGGAAGAAAAATTAATTTCTATAAGTAATGAAGTTTTCATTTGGTTGTTACTGGATTTCAGATGTCATTTCTTAAATGAGTGCATGTTCTCATTTGAAAGTCCAGGGTCTTCAGAAAGTTTTTCATGCTTTGGAGTAACTATTTCTGCACTTGGCTAGAATTAGTTTGTTGGCCACTGCACAGAGGACAGAGTAAAGTTTTTTGGGACGTTTTAAGCCACAGTTCGTTTGATTCATCCTAACGTTGGGTGTGGCTGTAAGGCATTAGCCAGCTGTTCCTCTCTTTTGCAGAAGATTATCACACATGTGCCTCTGACTGGGAAGCATTCAAAAATGTATGCTACATCTTAGGTTGTGCAACTCACAGTCTGGCAATTGAAACACTCCCTCCTCTTCCTCCTCTTCCAGCACTTTGTGTGGAAAATGTTAATGATGTTAACATGTTTCAGGACACAACAGTTCAGTTTTTCAAACCAACAGGGCTGCAGATGAAGAATAATGATTTATATGATACTTCTTGTTGCTGCCTATGTTAACCCCAGGGTTAAGTCTGATCTCGTGAAAAGCTGCTCCATCTACCCTCTCTTCTGAAGAATAGTGATAAGAAATGTCAAAAAGTAATTCTGAGTGTAGATGTTTAAGGCATTTTTTCTTTCTTGAATTTTCTCACCTTTTTCTGGACTTGAAAGCTGAGAATCATCAGGCTTGTTTATCAGCACATTGTTTCTTCCTTGAATTTCTGTCTTCTGAACTTCTGGAATAACTCCAGAAATAAAAATAGGCCCGAGCTGAAAAAACACTACCAGAAGAGCTGAAAATTAAAGCCAGCAGGCCAGAAAAAATTCTCAAACAAATATGTATGCATGGGGTGGGTCAGTCCCATCATTATTTCTTAAAGAAATAATTATATAAAAGTTAGATGACAAAGTATTTACAGTAGTATTGTTTAAAGGTTACATCATTCTTGTGAAAATTGGGTGTTATACTTTGGAAAGTTCCTTTAAAAAGGATAGCAAGAGATTTGACTTTGAGTCTCCATTGTTTGTAATATCCTCTTTCAGCATGAAAACATTTTCCGTTCCCATCAGTTTTGTCGTTTTTTTATTTGGCAAACATGAATATTTTTCCTGAACTTCAAGTAGAATGAAAAGTCATTATTTTTGTTGGCTTGTGGACATTGTAGTTTCCCCTCCAGTAAGACTGGCAGATTTATTTTTAGAGATGTTGTACCAGTATATATTACCCAGTTACTTAGTGAAAGAAGATTAGAGGACCCTACAGAAAATGTTTAGTTTAGGGCTTGTTTGTGAGATTTGAGGGTGAGCTATATGTGACAGAGAATATAGTTCTCTGTATCTGTGAATATGCAGTAAGTTTTACTCCATGGTTACAGAGCTATCTGCTTAGTGCTCTTGGCTGTCTCCATCTCCCTCTAATCCAGCTCCAAAGGGACTACTTCTGACATTCCAAACTGCTGAACAGCTTTCCGACAGCTGCCATTGAAATCGGAATAAAAACAAAACTGTTTTCTTTGCCTTCCTCCCAAGTGTGGATCAGATGAAAACAGCCAATTTCTTGTCTGTGCCAACTCTACCCTACTGCTCCATTGCTGGTGTTGGGGTGGTCACCTCTCATGTGCAGCTCTCCCCTTAAGACATCCAAAGACTGAGCATTGGAGTTGCACTTCGAGAAGGAACAGTAAATCGTGGACTTTGCATTTCTAAGGCCTGGAGACATGAGTTTCTGTGTATAAAGGGCTGGCATTTCTGGTGAAGTGGTCCAACATCTACAGTAATCATTCTTTACCACATCACCATGGTGCTGGACTCTAACCTGTAGTATTCAGGCCTATAGAAAAGCTATCTTAGGTGCCTTTCAAGCATTTAATTAACTCTCTCAGCTGAAACCAGGACAATAACTCAAGTTTTAACTTTCCTGTTCCTGGTAAATAAGTTAACGAGGTAAAATATTAAGCACCCTATAAAATTTATGTTTTCTTAAAAAAAAAAAAAAATACATGGCAATAAAGCTGCAGCTCCTTTGCCTTTAGGGATATTTCCATCCATTATAATGGTCTGCATTATAATAGATACAACGCTCTGGGCACAACTTCTGCAAATATCTCACTTCACTGTAGCTTCTCTGTCGACTAATCGACACTGCTCAGTGTACGTCTGGCTTGCCTTTGTCTGTTAAGGTGACTATGTTAATTGCTGACATGTTGTGTCAACTTTATTGAGAGAAAATTGCTATACATTCATGTGTCCTGACTATTCCAGTTTCTGTTGTGACAGAAGTTTCTTTAATGAGATGAACCTAAACAGAATGAGAAGGAATTGATCAGAGTGTGCTCATAAAGCAGGTTTTGTTGAAATCTTAGTGATCTACCAGCTGTATGGCAAGGAGAGCCTACATCTGTCTCCCTCCTGCTGACTTTGTATGTGGCCAGCTCCAGCTACTTCAGTGGAAATACCTCTGACTTCATATAATGTCAGGGAAAGGAGATTTCCACTACAAAGATGTGTAACTGGTTTTTGGTTTTTTTGGTAGATACAAATTTTTTGAAGATATAAATTTTTTGGTTGTCAGTGTATATAAATTAATGAACATGTCATTATTTACATACGTGACATAATAATACCTGGAATGCTGAAAATTAAAACTGTTCTAGTATGAATAGAGAAGATACTTATACTGTTATAACTAAGGTGAAAAAGAAGATAAATGAAAGACTGCAAGTTGAAGGAAAAGATTAAAAATTAGCAAATAATCTTTTTTTTTTTTTTTTTTTTTTTTAGGGTTTGGTTCTTTTTTTTTACCAATTCTGGGAAGCGGCTATTTCCTTCATAATAAAACATGTGCAGAATGTTTATGATTCTTCTGGACTCCAGCTTATTTTTTGTGCTTACTTATTGGTATTTCTGGAAATGTAATCTTTCTTCTCTTTGCGTTTGTCAATGGGGTTGTTTAAGGGAGGCTTCTGTGATGGCTAGGAAAAAGAATCCTTCTAAAGAAAGAAATAACACATTGACCTTTTGTTCCATCTCTCCAATTGATTGATTTGTACAGTGCAAGCTATGTAATAAAAATGTTCTCGTAAGTATCTACTTGGAAAAATAGTTTCATTAGTGTGTTTATAAACTGTTATGGAAATTCTGGTTATACTTCATAACACTGGGACTGTTTATATTTCCTCAGGAAGATGATGATATGCCAAAATTTTGGTCACACTTAACAAGAAGATTCCATTTCTAAGTTACAATGCTGTATAGTCATTTACTAGTTTCATCAGATTTTTTTTAAAATTCTATAAAAATACTCTTTTGTAGGTTGAATTTTAATATACAATATGGCCAAAGAGATTAAAAAAAACTTTTTTTTTTTTTAAAAAAGAGGTTTAAAAGGGGAAAACATGAGGGAGGAGGAGGATAAATGTTTCATATTTCAGTATAGATTGGCAAATAAGCACGGGGAATGTCCTTGAATGTGCTGAACACATTTCAGCTGTTTAATTCTAGATTAAATGATCATTCTCCTGTTTGGAAACTTTTCATCTGTAAGAAAACAATTGTCTTAGTATAAAAGAAATTCACCTCCTGTGCAGCAGAATGGTGTGGATGGAAGTGGGTTGTTCAAGGGCTTTGGACATGAGCTGAGCTATTTTGCAGAAACACAGAAAGGTTTCTAAGGGAGGTAAAGCAGTCATTGAACAAATTTACAGCTGGCTGCTATTTGCATTGTTGTTTAACTGTCTGGTTCTACAGTATGTGGATCTCAAACAATTGGCTTCCTGTTCGATTCACTTAAATAAAAAAAGAGTATATGAAGTATCTCAAGCTTGAAAAACAGCCACGTCTTCATAAAGCATCATATATTCTAAAATTGGAAAACTCACTACTGAGCGTGCAGTTCTTGTGTCTGTAAACTTGTGCATGTGATTTTTGGATAGAAGGATTCAAGGGTGAATGAGTGTGGAATCTTTTACTTGCTTGGAGGAAGACAAGGAATTAGGGTTTGGCCTTTCCTTATGGTGCTTTGCAGAATTCTTTAGTTGTTTGGGTTTTTTTAAGTTTTTAAGTACTTTGTTACATTTGCTATATTTCATAGGAAAAGATGAGTAAACTGTCCAAAACTGCCGTTCAGGAGTGGTCGTTCCAGAAGACAGACAAGGCAGCGGGTCTGTAGCTTCCATGGCAAATCACATCCTCAGTCATGGGAGAGCGGGCAGGCAGGTGAGCAGGAGTGATTTGGTGCTAGGGTAGATCCCTGACAGACTGCCAGGGGAAGTCAGTTTCTGACAGGCACCACTTCTGCTTCTCGAACTCGGGCTGACTTCCATCTGTACCTGAACCCAGGCAAACCAGAAGATGCAACAGGAAAAGGAGATCAGTCTTTGACTCGTAATATGCAGTATACTACCTGCAGCGGTCCTCTATCCATTCAAACCAACTTAGAAATCTGTAGGACTGGGACAAATTCTATTTTTATGAGGGTTTTTTATGTGCTTATAAGGTAAACATGTCTATCCCAGGGAAACTGATCATCTATTGGAGAGAAGTGTAGAAGTATTGAATAGAAATTATAACCTCTTTGCTTCCTAAAGGGTGAAAACACACTGAAGATATGCAGGTGATCTCATACAGTAACCTAGCAGTAGACTTGCCATTTTAACTTTCATTCATTTTCTTTTACAGAATTTTAACTGTGCACTTTGCACGTAACTACAGTGTCATCCTGGACGAGAGAGTTTCAAGCAGAAAAGAATTTGCTTTCACCCTTTTGTTTGCTCAGAAAAAGAATTTCAAAGAGCAACTGCTGGAGAGACAGAAGGTGGAGAAAGTTTTGGAAGGCAAGTATCTATGTAAGTAAGAAAGTTTGTTGCACAGTTCCTCTTATGGTGACTTGTTTGTGGTCATAAGCACATTCTTCTGTTTTAATAACAAATATAGGGAACAATAGGTTTTTGTTCTCCAGGTGTGGAGGAGACTTTCTTGGTTTTGTTTTGTTTGGTGAGCCCATTCATGAGATACAATAGGTATCAGTAGCTAAAAAATGTACTAAGGTGACATGTCTTTCCCTCCACTTAAATCATGGTGAACCAGTACTTTGCCTAGTGAAGACAGCACTTGTATGGATGAGTGAATTTCTACAATCTGGAATTGCCCATCTTGCTTGCAGTTGTCAGGATACAGCATACACATGCACATTCTCCAAATCATACCTTCAATTGAATTAACAGTAGTGGGGGGAGTAAATGGGGACTATTAAAAAAAAGTTGAAACCTTTGATAGGCAGAAGAATGGAGAATCCTTTTCTTGACATCTGCCCTTTTTCACTCTGCCTGAAACACTAATAAGAGCCCTAGGTTATTTTCTGCCTCAGATATGCCTGTAAAAAGAAGTAATTGAAAAATAAAATTCCAATTTATTGACTTTTTTTATCATTAGAACAACAGGGGTGGCAGAACAAGCACATTGTTCAAACTGATAAGATGCATAAAAAGACCTTCAGGTTTTGACAACATTTGCAGTTAGATGTGGTGTATGTGGGGTTGGGGTAGGAATTAATTAAAATCGAGTCACTAATGTCCATGTCAGACTTCATGTGAAACAATGGTGAAATGAGAGGCGTTGGGAAGAAAAAATGGCTAAGGGATATAAAGGCATGCTACAAAGGAAGATGAATGTGAATATTTTACCGTATTACACATCTGGTATTTCTTGCTGCTTTTCTACTTAAATGCCTATATTTGAACTCTGGGACTTAGAAGGCATTCCTTTCCAGGAATTTTTAAAAGGGAAGAATTTTTGTTCTTTTTCTTGAGACTTGTGGAAACTTACAGTATAAAAAAAAAATATAGTATCTGTGATATACATATTTATAATTCCCTAAATAACAAAAGATGCAAAAAGTTGAAAACAAATGAGGGAGTGTGTGTGTATAATTTTTGTGTATGCATTTATGAACATATTGAAAGAATTCTGAATGTTTAATACTTTTGAAATGTTCATTAGAAACAGCAGACAGCATTTTGAAAGGCTATGCAGTTGTCAGGTAATTCTAAATACTAACTTCCAAATCTTTTCCCATAAATGTTCTTAACATATCTGTAAAATACTCATTTTTACTATCCCAAGGTGGTTTTGTTTGCTTTTTATTAAGGATCAAGGTGCAAGGGAGGGGGAACTTCTTTTCCATAAACTTTCCACCTTAGTAGTCCTGTTATGCTGGGTGATTTATAATGAATAGCACACTTGCAATTAGATACTATTATGCCAGCATTTAAATTTGTAATTGGAAAGACATAAAATCCCTTTTAATCCATAAAATCATTTTTTTGAGCATAAGGCACCATTAAAGTTTTTAAGGATTATAAAGTTCTTCCTTCACTACAATTATAACTTCAGTAATAGGCCCTGCAGATTCTAGGTATGTTGAATATTTAGCAAAGGGCTTTTTCTTCTATTTGTGAAAATGCCACATTAATGTATTTATTACTGAAATCTGAAACCTAATCTCTCAGTGGTCAATCTGAAGCTGTGATTGCCTCGGGAGACTGTAGATGTTTTAATGCAGCCTGATGTTATAGACTATAAATGTCTATATTAAAATATATTTAGAGAGAAATCCCTAATTTCAGTATTTATTGAAATAATAAGAATACTAAAAGAAGGAAAAATGGAAGAGCAGCCTTGAACTAGAGTAAACTTCTCACTGCATGTGGTACTAGAAGGTCCCTATCAGTATTCTTCAGTATTCTGCTACTCAGTAGTAGAGATCTGTGCAGGCCACATGAATGGAAACAAAACAGAAAAAAAGCCTTCAGAAAGAAATGTTGATTCATGATTTTGTGGACAGAATAACTTTGAATTATATAAGCATATAAATAGACAATATGAATTTAAAATTATAAAATTTAATGTATAACAGCATTCTTTTATCTCGGAGCAATCAAGCTTCCCAGTATCAAAAAGAAAATAAACTGCAAGTCAAATTGAACAAAATTCCTTTCAGAGGTTGTATTCAGAGGGGTATTTCTATTGACAAGGTCTTTTTTCGATGCAGTGTTTCACTGGGCAGCAGTGCAATGTAGGCAGAATCACATTCAAAGCCTAAACCAAACTTCAACTTAACATATGCAGGTGACATTTCTGTTTGAAACGAGTCCAGCTCGACTACTGACAAGTGCTGGTTGTATACTTGTAGACAATTTATGAAATCTAATCAAGACAAAAGTCACACAGAAAAGAGTGGTGGTTCAAGCTATTTGTTTCTTTCATTGAAGACATGGAGGGGGAGGATTAGCTCCTGGAGGATGGCTGGTGGCTCAAGCTACAGGGGTGCAGACATCTGGCTGTGCTTGTAGACCTTGGGTGAGGGCTCCTCACAGAGCATTGCTCTCAGGATAGAAGAAGTGTTAGCAACCAGGGGTGCTGCTTATCACCTGAGCATCGGCTGCGCTTCCATTTGGCTCACCCCCTGCTCTTCAGATGCTCAGTAATTGTAGAAGTGGGGGGAAAACGAATGGTGGAGACATTGCAGAACGAATGTAAATGACAAAAAGGTGTTCCAAAGGCAAATACTGCCTGCTGTAATGGCCCCAGTGTCATAAGGTATGTGGGAAGAGAAATACAGAGGCAATGCATGAGGCATCCAGGATGTCTACTCTGCTGAGACATCTTAGCCTGAAGGTCAAAACCTGATATATTTTAAAGGAGTAAGATTTCTACCTCCTTGATTTTGATACTCCTGTGAGGAATAAGAAACGAGCTGTTTCGCTTGTAAAACATGGAGTGGGTGGCAAAATAAGGAGAGTAAATGGCAAGAAGGTACTACTGCAAAGGGAAATAAAAAAAGCTTCTCTTTCTCTGTAACTTTGTACAGCCCTACAAACGGCTGTGTCATAAATTATAAAAAGTAATTAGAGAAGGCCAGTGGTGAAAGCAATACTTGAATCAGCTAAGCAAAACGATTAGCTTCAAATGTGTCTGCCAAGATATGAGAGATATAATTCAGACATCCCAAAACGGAAAATATTTTTCAGTTTCTGCGCTATCCTGCAGCAGCAAGCTGAGAACAGATTAGAAATAGAGATTTCTTTCATTAAAACAGACTTATCTAGTACATAGTGTAATATTGGTCTTCTCGAGAATGATCTGGTCAGATAAAATTTTATATCTCATAATCCCATGTTTACATCTAGCAAGCAATAATATAGATACTGCAGATTCAGAATGGTGCATGGTGGGACGGTGCAAGGGTTGTAAACTGCTCTCCTTGCAAAAATAATGGCTTCTTTTTAACACAGCACTCCGGACTTAAATTGCAGCAGAACTAGAGACTGGTAAAACTGAAATAGGGAAACTGTAGTCTCTTCACCTTTTCATCTGTGGTGAGTTCATGCTGGATTCTGTGCTGCCAGTATCTCCGGCAGCATTTTTCATACTAAACATCTGTTGTTTTGATTCCTCTGTTTAAATGGATTGGATTAGAAGGGGAGAAGAACCATCATCTCCTCCCCCTCACCATTCTGCTCCAAAGCTTAGTTACTATGAAAACCAATCTTATTTATTTCCTTCCAGAAAAGGCTTCGCTGACATGCAATATTTGATTTTTTGGAAACTGGTTCTGACTCAATTTTCAGCTACATCAAGATACAATATCTAATTATTGTAAATTGCATTCAGATAGATTTACAGAGGAGCTTAGATGCAGCCTATATTAAGTCCATTGAATCTGATAGGCTTCACTGCCTTAACTGACATGCTCCGAAATGACAACAGTGTAAATGAAACCAGAATCTGCTTAAATCTGTGTTGTTTAGATCTAGGAAACATTTTGTTTAGTGTTTTAACTGCAGGAGATAACTACTGGCCATAGTGCAGTTTTCTGAGAAGCAGCAGAGGCTATCCATTGAGGGCCTGTGTATGGTCTTACACCTAAAGGCAAAAGCTTGTCATTATTTAATTTAATATTCTGTGAAACGCTGTGGATATATTCAGAGGACCACTTGCATCTTGATGCAAGATGGAAGAAAGATCGTTTGTATAACCCCAATAGCTATCTTTGATCCCTGTCCCAAATATTAAAAACCTGCTGCCAGCAAATTCTAAAACAATTTCTATGCACAAAGTCAATGAAAATAGTGACCTAACAACCCAAGATCTGCTGAAAACATCCAGCCATCCCTGGAAGTGTTCAAGGCCAGGCTGGATGTGGCCTTGAGCAACCTGCTCTAGTGGGAGGTGTCCCTGCCCATGGCAGGGGGGTTGGAACTAGATGATCTTTGAGGTCCCTTCCAACACAAACCATTCTATGATTCTATGATAAGTTCTCTCATCTGTAATGGAGAGTGAAAGAGTCAAAAGATCGCTGTGATCTTACAAGCACACAAACAGATTCTGGTCCCTGATGGAACTCAGGAAAATTATGTCAGATTTCTACTTTTTGATTGATTTATTTATTTATTTTAATTTAAAGATCAAAAGGAATTTGCAAATTTGCATGAACCTTCCAAGATTCAGGCTGAAGTTAATGCAAAACCTATGGGGAAAGGATGGGAAATAGATGGAAATGTGTGCTTTTTAAATTAGAAAACAAATTACTGTATTTACTTTAACAGGAGAGATTAGAAAGCAGATGTTTGTTGTGAATCCAAAGCACATGGTAGCATGAACAATTCTTCCTGCTAACGCACACCCGTGCCACACCTTCCAGACTTTTGTTCAAAGCGCATGTTTTCAGCAGATGCCTCTGGGTGTCTGCATCCACTGTTCGATCAACAATGTGCCTTCAGGCTTAGGATCACACAAATTAGAGATTTATGTCACCCAGTGGCCTTCAGTGTTGCAAAGATTTGAAAAAAAGAAGAGTGTAGCTTATTTGTTGTTGTCATCCTCCCGATCCCCAAATAAGCCCTGTGTGACAGAGAGAATTCCCAATCTGGCTGGCAGGCTCCATGGTGATGCTTTGGTGAATGCAGTAGACTCAAAACTGCTAAGCTATTCCACCAGAGGTTCAGTGTACGCAGGGATGAGTGCACAGACACAGTATTGACACCGTTTAGATTGATGAATAATTTCAGAAAGTCCTCCTCTTTGATATTGGATAGATTCAGAAAACAATAATGCAATTTCAACAGTAGATACCATCTTGGGGGGCATCTCAAATGATACAAATGAGACTGCCCTGTTGGAAAGTAACTAGTACCTGTTAGTGGCAGGAAAAATGGTGGCATTTTCATGTTTTACATATAAATTCATGCTGGCACTGCTTATGATCCTTAAGTTTATCTCTAATTTAGCACCCAGTTCTGCATCAGATGATACCACATACTCATCTTTGTTCTTTGGTGAGTTTCTTTCAGTTTTCTACATTTTGTCAACCGCTGGCCAGTGTTTTAACCGGTCTTGCATGCAGAAATCCATGAGAGAGCTCTGTGTGTTTGTGTGTGTAACAAACACAATGTTTTTCGACCACTGGGATAAAGAAGAGCAATTAAGTCAGTGAGCCTTTCCTGAATGCTCTTCCAAGGGATCTCAACTGTTTGTCTTACACATGCAGTATACAGCAGCTGTGGTCTGACTGAAGATCAGACCTTCCCTAATCTAAATTTACAGACCGTAGACAACAGGAAGTGTGATGAGGGGGACCCTTTTGGATAAGCAATCTGCATTATTGGGAATTTTTGCTATAACAAAAATTGACATGTCGTGTTTCTCCGTGCAGCTTTTCCTGAATTCTGCTTTGCATTCAGAGATGGTTTCAACCATTTAAAGAAATTTCTTTGCTTAAATTATAAGCTGAAAGTCTCAATAGCAATCACAAGGCATTTATTTCGGTGTTTATTTAGTTTTATGGGTGTTTAAACTCATACCGATCCCCTGTTGGTCACAGGCTACTAGTTGCCCAATGGAATAAACTGCAAAGATATGCAAAGTTGACATTTTGAAGTTTTTGGATGTGAATATCGTAACAGATACAGAAATTTACATTTTTGTGGTTTGAGATGCGTTTTCAGCATTCCATACAGTAAATGTCTTGATTTGGACAGCTTGGTAGGCTCATCCAGACCGAGCACCTGTCTTTTCCAAACCAGATACAGCAGCTGAAGAGCCACTCATTTAATGCGATTTACAGGACAACTTACATTGAGTTTTCGTGACAATTAATTCTAACCCAAATTTTGCTCCTAATTTGAGATCTGTGCCAACGTTTTACATCAAACATAATTGGTGATTCTAACTTATTGTAACATAAGCTACTGTAGCTTGTTGCTGTCTAAGGAAGCAGCCTGTGCACCTCGTTATATCTGTGCTTCTCACCTGAGTTGCCCAAGCAGGCATCAACTGCAGGGAAAGCTGAAGCTTGAGCTGGTGTTTGTGCTAAACCAGTGAAATGGTTTGATGTTTCCTCAGGTGTCTGACTACCACACAGAGGTGCAACGGGGATAGTGCCATAGGGCAACCTGCCATGATTACGCAGTCTCAAGGTATATCTAATAAAAACTTACAGGTAAACAATAATTAATCCCACTGAATGTGAACACCTTTGTAAAAAACAAACAAAACCGCAAAACAAATAACAAAAAGTTGCAATAAATCAAATAATAGTGTCAAATGAAGCAGAGTGATAATCCCTAAGCTCTATTCACCCCTGGACTGGGCTGTGTGAGACCCAGCTCGGCAGCCCTATTCTGATGGAGAATAGAAATTAAATCCAAGTCAAGTGTGTTGACCTCCTAGTTCACATTAAGTATTTAATCTGACAAAACCTTTCTCCTTTCCCACAGCAGGAAAAAGGAGCACGTGCTGAAATTTTGGTGAGGTCATGGAACAGATCTGCCTGAATCTGATCCACCATTTTTTTTTTTTTTTTTTTTTTTTTTTAAGAAACATCTTTAGACTCTCACAATCTTGGAAATAACTTTGTAGCCTCCATTAATTCAGCGGGATGAGTAAAAACATTAAAAATTCTGAAATTCTTAAACTTAGATCCATATTTAAGTAACAAGCTGATAATTAATAGGGCTTAGATACTCTTAGCAGTGTAAGAAAACTTGTATTTTTCCTGTGGGAAGCATCTGCATATGCCTATCTAGTGCGTTCTCTTGTGGAAATGTCATAGAAAATGTGGGAGAAAACCTCATATCTCAGGAGTTTTCATTAAAAGTGTCTTCCTTTTTCTATGTAAATTTTTCTTTCCAAGCTCTGTGAAACATTTTTGTTTAAATAGTAGAAGTAATTTTAAGCATATGTAGTTATGTCTCCTTAATGTACACGTGCTGAAATCTAGGGAGGTATGTTGAGTTTATACTGGAAATTTATCAGCCTATACAAAACTCACTTAAATTTCATGTTTGTTTCTCTTTAGGGCTACAAAAGGAGTAGGCAGAGCTGGAGATGCTGGAGGTCTGCATCCTTGCCCCAAACTTAACCAAAGTGCAGCTCAAGAAACCCAGGGTCTCCTGTCAGCCTGTCCTCTCCTCTGGCCTGTGCCTCCAGAGCGTAGGGTGTGCTCCTCAGCAGCTCGTGCTGAGAGAAGAGGGCCCAGTAGCAAACCATTTGACTAGGGAGGAGGTATCTGAGGTGAGTTTGGGGGTCTCGAGGCTGTGGCCGGCGTGTGGGTTGAGGCTGCCGTGCACAGCGTTGTGGGTGAGCTGATGTGGCTTCACTGGTGGGGGGTCTGTGTGCTTTATGGAAAAGCTGGTGACCTTGTGGGTGGTACCACGGTGAATGGCATTATCCACACATGCTGATTTAGGTTGTGTGTCACTTTCACTGGAACACATAGTTTCCTTCTCCCTCCCCTTGTTTTTTAATTCAATCTCCTAGCTGAAGGAAGGCTGAGAAAGATTAAAAAACTAAACAAAATGCCAACAAGAGAGAAAAAACAGTGCTCTGCCAGGGCTGGCTGCAGGAAAGTGGTGGCAATCATCCAGCAGCGAAGACGAAAGCCTCAAAGCAAGAAGAAAGCTGAAAGAACCAGCTGGGGAAAAGCAAACATGTGAACAGAAAACACAAGTGTGACACTAAACCAAGGACCATGCAGGTGACCTCTTAATCAGCTGACATTTAATGTGTGTCTTAATGCATGATGATGTTTGAACTGTATTTAGAGGCAGCATGTGTGTGCTAGTAAAGTTAGCAGTTTATGCCAGGTGTCAGTGAGGAATGAAAAGATGAATTAGAATAATTAATTGCACAGCCTCTCAAAAACACCACCCCTCCATGCTTTTTGATACAAAAAATGAGTAGAGCTTCCAGTAGTTGACTATTGTCCTTATTCCCCTCACTTGTAGTAAGTATCACTTTAAGGAAAAACAGCTGTTAGTAGTGCAGTAGTATAGAAGAGTTCTTTACTGTTCTATATTATGCTACCAGGGCACTACAAATACATAGGGATGTTTTCTGAAAAAGGGGGGGAAAAAAAAGTAAGTATTTCTGTGAGTAGAATCACTGTGAGCACCTTGGCTCTGGAGAAATAAGTTCATTTTTGACTCAGGTCTTTTGCAGTTTTAAAAGCAACTCATGCTGGCCATTCTCATTTCACATCATTATTTGAAATGAAAGAACTGCATGTTTGGAGCAAAACAAGTACTCCCATTAAAATGCTTTAATTAAGATTATAGATTATCCAAAGAACTGTCAGTTAGCAAAATCTAAAAGGTGTTTTTGTATGTTTTGGGATACTTTTTATCAGTAGTAATAT
Organism: Calidris pugnax; assembly: GCF_001431845.1. NCBI lineage: Eukaryota > Metazoa > Chordata > Aves > Charadriiformes > Scolopacidae > Calidris > Calidris pugnax. The sequence goes on along the minus strand of NW_015090990.1, from coordinate 15,208,653 downwards.
AGACGCATTCAAAAAATATGTTGTACTTATGCTGGAATTGCTTAATATGGCTTCCTTAGTTGCTTCTTTCTGTACCTGACACAGTACTTTACTTTTCCTAATAAGAGAACTAGAGGTGAGAGGAGACTGTAAAAACCTTCTTGCTTCTAGTGCAGTCTACCAAAACCTACCTTCCTAGTTACACTCTGTGTATTTATTACAGGGAACAAATACAGTAAATCTAAAGGATTCACTGTGTTTGAAACAGAAACGATTAATGAGATTTCTTAGGTCTAAATAATATTGTTTTTAAGCTAAGGTAACAGTTCAAGTGACAAGACCTCTTTAAAAGTATTTTTTAGATCTTTCTGTGAAGACAAGAGAACTGTATTAAGGTTATTTATCGTGCATTCATGAGTCTTTGGACATAAGCATATAAGAGAACCCTCTTATTTTTATCAACTTCTTAATTGGCTGGAGGTGGTTCCATAGCTATCTGATTGTAAAATACCACATTAACTTAAAAAGCTATGCTCAAGCATAATTTGTCCGAAAGAAATACAGAGAGTAATAAAAAGGATGTTTCTTTTAATACACAAAATAGCTCAAGACTTTAGATTAAATGATCATTGGGAGTCTTGAAGGGAAATAAAGCAAACTAGTTTCCAAACTACCTTCACTGTCTTGCTTTCCATTAAAAATCCAAAGTTCTCCAAACTTTACATGGTTTAGAGCTCCAAACTCAGGTGTACTGGATTAAGCACTACCTAAAGAGGGTATTACTCTGTTCTGTTTTCATACTAAAAAATTATTAGAGATTTTAAAAAACTTTTATGAATACTAGGCCAACTATTGCTAGGATAGACTGCCATAGCCACAAATGTTCATGTCTGTGAACACAAATTTGTAATAGTGGGAAGGAATGCTGCATGTTCCAGCACATACTAAATTCCTGCTCAAAAATGCTTTGTATTTTTTGGTAGGTTTACAAAACAAACTAAGATATTCAGTAGGACATGAATGCACACCATATTTGCAAGTTCCACGTTGAAGAGCAAATAGAAGGCGATGTTTTAAAGGAATAGCTTAGTAAAAAGAAAATATAATTTGTTGCTATGTTAAGGTATGAAAAGTGTATAATACTGTAGAAAGAATGAAACATGTATTATCCACGTGCACATTCTTAATAAGGTGATGGCAAGAGAAATAATCCCTTGTAAGCAGCATTTGTAAACAAAGGTTAGTCTATTAGTTGTGGTATGTTACTTGCAGAGCCAAGGGATCAGAGATCTTTCCCCTGTATCCTTGCTGTTTTCTCCATAGTTTTGCTGTTTTGGTATTTCCTAAACTGCTTATTCAGAACTTGTCCGTATTGTAAACCCAGGGGTCAGAGTTTGCACTCTTAAAATTATTAACCTTGCACTTCAAGCATTTGATTTGATGGTGCTGTTACAGGTCTGAACGTTTATTGAAAGCTGAGACATTAGTGAGGATATTCAAGTTTGGTTTCCAGATTGTTAAACTACATCTTGGTTTAACATCACATATATGGCATCCAACAAACTGAAGTAACAGCTTTTTCATTTAAATGCTGAATGAAAAGCAAGACCACCAGAGAAAATAAGCGTGTTTCGATAGTGATTATCATCTAGCAACCTAAAAGCTATTGCAACTTTATGTATCCATTCTTTCTAGGAACAAATTAATTTTTCTTTTGCCTTCTCTGACCATCCACATGTTTCTATCCATCTGCTGCTTTTCAGGTGTAAGAAACCATTTCAGTTGTACTGCAACACAACATGTACTGTGGCACAAGGCAGGCACGGTCTTGTGCAGTAATTTACAGCCCTAACTTACGAGCAACAAAAAAAAGATTACTACATCTGCCAGTAAAATTGTCAGGTTCCTTTATATCATACCATTTGCACTGCAAACATATATCTTCATCCTAGAGAGAAGACCAGGTTCATCAATGAAGGACCTACTCTTAAAAACTGCCAACAGTCATACTGACAGGAGAGGTGAGGTCTGATTTTTATTTAAGTGAGGCACTGAACCCCAAATGAACTGTAGATAAAAGCTTTATTATTTTTTTTTCAAGGGAAAGCAGATAAACTCAAAAAATAATTTAGTCCAGTGAGTTATTTTTTTCCCCAAGTGTCAGAACAGCTTACTCCTTATTAAAAGGACTATGCAAATAGCCATTTAAAAGATGTTAATTCAAAGCCATCAAAAAGGGAGGAAATGCCCTTTGCTTTGTTTCACACTAATCACATTTGTAACTGCTTGTTGCTTTTTTTCTGTGACAAATACGGGTATAGGTTACTAATACAAAAAAAACAGGAACAGCAGCTCTCTGAGCAACAAAACCCTTTCTTCAGGTGTTGGTTGTGTAGGGATGCTAACAGACAGTGACTGCTGCAAAAATCTTTTTGTTTTTGTTAAAAAAAATAAATTCTGGCTGTTGACCTTCATGCTCCAACATCAGAGGCTGTAGCTGGGTATCTGTAGCAATACAGTTTGTTGTCTGCACCTCCACTCAGCAACAACTGGTGAGAGAAAAAGAAAACTGTGATTAATATCAGAACTAAGCATAATAACTATACAAAAGTTGAGGACTCCGATTTTCTTTGAAGACATAAACAGAAGTAATGAATAATAAACCGTTAAGTCATGACTAAAACTCTGACTCAAAGTGCAGAAGCAGCCTTGTCTCTTACTCTCCTTCTCGAATTAGAAGCAGTTTTTGTGGGAAAATTTATAAAGCCTTTTACTGAGAACAGGAGCCACAGTGAGAATCTTGAACACCAGCAAAATGTGTTTTTCCCATTTTATACATGTGTTTACCATTATAGTAGTAGAACAGCTTGCTATAGAGGATTATGTAGTTCCCCCCTTCTATATGTACTGCCATCCCCCAGCTGTCAGTTCATGGTGCTGCTTTAGTCTCCATGGCAGCAAATGGTACCTTGCAACAGGGATTGTCTCAGCGAGGTGTGGTGTTGTTCTTGTGTCAGCATTAACACCCACTTAATGCCACAGAGCTTACACTCCCATCCTACACCTTTGCACAGTAGCACGGGGAAGTGCTGCAGTGTGTATGACAAGAACACCCCTTCTCTTTAACCCGGTATCAACCACAGCACAACTAAAACTTCCTGTTCTAGTCTATCTTTAAGCATAAAGGAAAAAACAACTCCATGACCGCTTTTAGCCCTCTTCCTTATCACCATACATATAAATTGAGTAACTTGCTCTTCAGATTCTTACCCCTGCTTCTGTCCAGTCCACACACAAAACCTTGTCTTCGTGAGCAGCCAAGTCATACAGAGGAGCTTTACAACTGGTAAAACACAGGTATTTACAGTCACACATTTGAAGTTATGTGAGTGATCACAGAAAAAAAAATTGGTCTCTGGAGGAAATACTATCACGATGCTATCAAACAGATGTGGTCTAGCAGTTATAAACATTTCCAGAGAGTACAGATATCTACCATCTGTGACATCTTCTCTGCTTTCTCCAGAGCTGATTACATCAGTTTTAACCTCTCCTACATCCCCAAAGAGAAAAGCAGCAAAAATTTTCCCATGCTTGCTAAGTACCTTGAGACTACAATTTTAATCAATTGGCTTTTAAGGAACAGTTTATTATATAGTTTCCCACTTCCATGTGTGGATGCTGCTTGACTGTGTGTGTCTTCCAGAAAAGCCATTTGTATCTTCTGAATGCAAACCATTTCATTGCTTGGAAATTTGTAATGAAAGGTCTGAAAAAAGTATCAAGTGAAACTTCACACTGTTAGGCTCGTGCTTTAGAAAAATAATGTATTTTTTTACTTAAAATAGAGGGGTGGTTAGCAGACCTTCTGCTGTTCCTAATCCCAATAACAATGTTATGTTTGCTGCCTTCTGCATTTCAATCAATGTTGCTGTTAGTGCCAGGTAAGTCCCATGTTGGAATAGCATCGGTGAGAGCTGTATGGCAAGCCACAGGCCTTCTGGTAGACAACAAGTATTTTTCTCCCTTTTATTATAAGTTTGAATCCTAAAACATAGAGGATTTTCACAGAAGCCACACAAGTTTTCAATGAATGTCTCAGACTGCTTTTGCTATTTCATTAGGTTAAGTGACCCTTTAAGCTTTACATGCTTTTGAACGGCGAAGAACGTATGGTTTTTACCTTCTTGTGTCCCAGAGCTTCACAATGTTGTCCAGAGAACCAGAGATCAGCTGATGTTCATGGGTAGGTGACCACTTCACAGATGTCACCCAGCCTGTGTGAGAGGTCAGAGACAGGAGAACCAAGGAGCCATCTAAACAGAAAAAGAGGAAAAAAAACCAACAATGACATCAGTAGATGCCAGCTGAAACAGCACTTTTAAGATGCATACAAAATCCAGTGAGAAAAGCAGTCAGCAATGTATTTGTATTCAAGGTAAGTGTTTCTCCCATCAGTAATTCCAACTTCAAAAATCAAATTAACTTTAAAGAAAGCAAACAAAAATATAAGCCGCACTAGTTCTGGGGGTGGGGAGAATTAAAATTTTATTTTCTTGTTGCTAAACTCTTCTTTTCAAATATTTTTGAAAAAAGCAAACAAAAAAATTGTTTTTTATTAACGTATAAGAAGATAATACTCTTAAAGTCTGGATGAGATTATAGTAGCTAAACAAGTAAATCTGGCAGGTTTGGTCATAAATTATCTGCAATCCTGTCAGACTTGGCACTGCTATATTGTAACAAAGTGACTACTATTTCACTTAAATGATGGTTGAAACAACTTAGGTGTGAACCTTACCAAAAAAAAAAGTTCAGAAACATTCGTTACTAAGTTTAAAAAAAACAAAAGCGAAAAACCTAAGCTGAGTTAGTTTTCTAAATTATTAGGTGAGAAATCAAAAGAAGTCTTGCACCAGACTATAGAAAACAGACATAATCTTTGTATTTAATAAAAGCCCTCAGGTGGCCTGTTTCAAGCAGAGGGACCAGAAAACAACTTGTGAGATGTCTTCGACCAGGGAGAAGCTCTGATTTTGAAAGAGCAACTTTGGGAAGACGCGTGTTTGTTTTAGCTCACCTTTGCTGCGAGGATCCCATAGTCTGATGTGTCTGTCAGTGCTCCCGGATGCCAGGCGTCGGCACAGGGGTGAGTAGGAGACAGAATTAAACACTTTGTTTCCTGTCTGTCAGGAAAAAAAATAGTAACTAAGCGAGGAGCTGCTATTTTTGCACAACTTCATTATCTGAGCTGGACTTCAGCTGAACCTACAGACAAAGCACAGTGATCTCACCAAAGTTGACTTGAGATCTCCAGTCTCAGCATCCCAGAGCTTAATGGTGTGGTCCCACGAGGCACTGCAGATTTCTTCAGCATCTGACCACAGCACAGAGGAGACGGCTTCGGTGTGGCCAGAGAGGGTTGTCAAGGGAGTCTAGAATTTAAAGGTGGCAGGAGATTAGATTGAATATTGTCGACAACTCTATTCTCTCAGCAAATAAAAATATGTGTCTGATCAGCCTCAGACGTATCACCAGAAATTTTCATATAGTCACTTTTAATGAAGAGGAATTGTTATGTGTGGCTGCACTTTTAAAATAAAACCCTGGACAAACCTGGAGCTCATCTTACCCTTGTCAGTCCCAACTGTTCAGTTTTCTGTTTTTTCCGTGGTCTGTTAGCTGCTTCTTCCATTTCATCCTCTTCGTCCGTAGGTACTGTGACAGAAAACGGTCAGACTTGATCTAGAGGTTTTGAATTGTGCTTCCATGTAAGCAATGAAGCGAACCTCCCTATTTACAGTATTTAACCTGTCTATGATGCATGAATATTTTAACCTTACACCTCTGATCAGATCAGTATTATCTCCATTTTTAGTGTAGGGAAACTGAATACAAATTAAGTGATCTTCTCCAGATCATGCAATTTTAAAATGAAGTCCCAACAAATTTTTAAGACCATCCTTACCTATAGAATCCCAACAGTAATTCAAGTGCATGATAAAACACAATCATTCTTTTAGATACAATGCCTGCATTTGTACTGCCAAACTGAAAAAACATGAGTTGTAACAGCAAAAGAAAGCCTTCAGACCAAACGGAATTAGTCTACATTTCTAGAAAACAGTGGGTCATCTTACTGTCCTCCATATTATGGTATTAATAATAGAACAGGAACATAATCCACAAACTTTTGATTTGTAAGAGGTGTATATACAAACCTGCATGTTTAAATAAACCCATTTAAAACAAATGAGAGAGATAAAGTACTGTAGTCTGAATAAAATAAACATCAGCAGGCACTTGATAACCATACCTGCAATTATTTATGGTCTCTGTTACCAACCAAAACAGTAATTTACGAGAGTGACGAATAGTTGTGATTTTGCAAGGGGAAAAAAAAAAAAAGTCTGTCTTGCTTTTAATATTACAGATTCAAATTTTCTAAAAGAAAAAGGTATTCAGATATCCATCTTTCAGGTTATTGTTAAGTAGAGTGTTTTGAAGACAGCAAAGAATCCCACCTTACACTTATCTTACCTGCAGACCAGATCTTTAACATCTTATCCCAAGATCCACTGCAGAACTGTATGAACAGAAACATTTTGTTAAAAGTTGATCCAGACAGACATTCTAAGCCATACTAACTATACTTCCTTTTTGAAAAGTTAATCAATGAGCTATAACACGTGAAGAACAGTGCTAGGCTCCTCAAATAAAATTAAAAAAGGTTTAGTATAGACCAATTTATCCTTTTTCCTTTCTTTGCAGGAAAAAATATCTACAAAATATCTCTTTATTTCCTTCAGTACTAAAAGGTTTGATTTTAACCTGGCGGATATTTACATCAAGCTGAGAGGGATGACTCTACTTTTGTGCTGTGAATGCTTTTAATTATTAAATTCCTGGATAAAGGGAAAGGACATCTTCTACCACCTGCTTTTTCTTAGTATCACTCTGGAATTTTTTTCCCCACCAAAACTACTGTGAAAATTTAGGCCAAACTTGAAAACAGTTTCTATAATAAAAATAATGTAAAATTCACATGCATTAAAAGCAAAATTTTCTTAAGTGAAGGTAAATGTTTATTTTTAAGTCAAAAGGAGCAGTATAGTGCTGCCTTAAGTCAAAAAGCACTGGTATAATGGCTTGTGCTATCTAAAGTCACCTTCAGCTCTTTGTGCTATGTAGAGGTTAACTGCATCACTTTCCTTGTTTGAAAAGATGGCGTAGTGTTGAGGATTAGGAGTGCTACGCATCAATAAACACCATTTATAACAAGACTGAAAATTTATCAGTGTGTCTGTCATAATGACATGATGACTAGTATCTATGCAGGTACAAAAAGATGATTTTGGGGGATACGGGCTGCTAACATCCCAAACAACATATTTCTTTCCAGGAATCACTCACTTTAGTTCCTGTGCAATCAACAGCTATGGAGTCTACACTCCCAGCATGTCCCCTGCAGCAGTGCAGAGCTTTCACTTTATTTTTCTCCACATTCCACTCCCACAGCAGGATAGTTTGGTCCATAGATGCACTGAGTAACAGGCAGGATAGACTATCTGAGGAAGAAAAAGTGTCATGATCGCACACATCTCAGCTTTCCGTAGTCTTTACAATAATTACTCCAGTCAAAGAAATAGCAGATAGATATCTCAGTTTACATCGTGCTACCATGCAAGTACAATTAATATAAAAATACATACCAGTATTTGCTAATGAAGACTGCAAGGTGGACAGCCACTGTACATATTAAACTAACTACATTCATTACCATTATTTCATTTCTAATGCCATTAACAGAGATTGAAAAAAATGTAGCATTTAGATTATTAAATATTCATGACTGAGTCATGCTGACATTTCTCCTCCAATAAATCAAACTATTACTACTCCCTAATATAAATACTGACCTTTCTTCACCCATGCCACGTCCTTCACTACTTCTGTATGCCCAGCTACTGTCATGATGGATTTTCCTTCTAAAGACCAAATTCGAGCAGTCTGATCGTAGCAGCCAGTTAATATCCTACAAGGTACAGAATTTGAAACGTTGTCTTTAAAACCAACAACATTTTTATGGAAAAAAAGCTTCAACTAGAAACTTGGAAAAATATTAGCATAGTAACTAGTTAGCTGAAACGAATTCAAAGCATAGCTACTTCATGTAAAAAAGAAAAAAAAAACATTAGAAAATTGAATTTGGAAAATTAAAAAAATCTTTGTGTTACAGAGTAAAGCTTCATTAAAGCCTACAACTAAAAGGCTATGAGAACATGACAAAACCAAAAGCAATTAGAGTACTGCATATTCTGGTAGGTCATTCTTAAGATTGCTTACATCATTTAAAATAGAAGTTCATTTGTCATTTGTGGTATGTTACAAGAGAATCTCAAAGCATTTTCAAACCCTTAATATAGGAACATTGCTGAGTTGATTGGAAAATTTATGTGAAAATACAGTAGAAAAGGATAATTACAGTTTTTTTTAAAGAAAAGCTCTACATAAAGGTATGCTATTAGATTTGTTGCTAAGCAATATCATATTTGAAGTCAAAGGTTTAAGTTAAAAAGGAGAAAGGACAGTAAACAGCATTTGCATTTATAATAATAGTATCTCATGTTCAGTGACCGTAGCTGTTTTCTACTTGTGCTAAGTCACTGTCAGCACAGAATAGAGGTGATAAAATGGAACTGCTTACAAAGGCAAGTAACTGGGCGATTTAAAGTTAAAAAACAAACAAAAACAGAATAAAGAGGAAAAAAAAATATTTAAGAGACAGAATACCACTCCATTTGACACCACAGAGCCCTCTGCACACAACAGGAATAAGCAAGACAAAACTTAGAACTGGTTTAGTGCGGTACCATTCTTCAGTGGCTTGAACAGAACTGATCCAATCATCGTGGAAGATGCATTCCTCTGGCTGAGGGGCCATGTATTTCTCCACATACTCTATTTCCACCACTTCTTCCTGAGCTCACAAACAAAATACTTATTTAGTGTGATCTTATTTTTTTTAATCAATAACAGTAGTATTTAACTGTACTGTGGTGCAAATATACATGTTTATTGGGCAAAGATCTTGGTATCCAAGTAATTTTGCCACATTAGTGGAATTAAAATCTTTAGAAAAAAGTGTCTGAATTATATTGCTTTCCATGTTTTTATCAAATTGCTATTAATAGCAATCTGGAAGCAAAACCAAATAATTTCACTCTTCTCACGTTCCTCTTCTTCTGTGTTCACCTATATAAAACTGGTGTCTAAAATACTTCACAGTATTTTCTAGAGGTAATACTAATCTCCTCCTGTTATGGTCCAACTAATGTAACAGTAACTATGTAACTAATACAGCAGGAGATAAAAATATATTAATGACAAACTGAGTAAGACAAGAATTTCTCCCCTGAACTGTACACAGACAACAGAGTGGATAATGATGTTTCTTGCACTGCTCAATGCCATACTCCCTAATCACTCTGCAGTTCAAGATGGATTTACACACACACAAAATTCTCCTGGCAAGTCAGAAAGAAATAAAACTGAGCAAGGAAATCTACCTAGTCAGATGACAGTGTAATATTTAAATCCTACTGAAATAAACTGGCTAAACCTGTCCTACTGTCCAAGATGGGGAGAAATGGAGTAGGGCTTACCGTGGAGATATTTTCTGTTTCCATATGCGTGACCAGTGGCATACGCAAGAACTGGCCATTGATAAGGAAGTCAAATTCCACATATTTGTGATCCTCTGAAACAAATTAGGAAGAAATCCATGTTCATGTGTCACTATTTGATACCATTAAGAACAGCATTATTCTGTGTCCAGTTCAGGAGAAAGGAGCCAGCAAGAGGTTAAAAAAAACCAAAAAACCAAAGAAAAATCCCCCCAACAAAACAGTCAGTTTCTTCTCCCAGTTATAAGTGTGCAACCTATGAATTCCACAGGGTTAATGTGAGTTAAGAGGGAAGGAAAATTTGCTGTTGGGGTCCAAAGAGTCAAGTTTGCCTCACTGTTATCGCATTCTTTTCTACATCATTTTCTCTGTAGCTACATCTAATCAAACCCCAGCGGTGCTTCATTGCTGTTCTGCATGGAGCTGGCCACTGCCAGCTCACATCTTTATCATCACCAGCTAGAGCCCTGTCTTTGAGGCAGCAACAGGACAATCCTAAGAATTTTTGCCTCATATTTCCCCCTCTGTAATGCTATAGTTGGCAAAGGCCTCGCATTGCACTGTGCACTAACTTTTGTATTCATCATTGTGATTTCAGGGGTTAAAAGCAACTTATCATAGAACCATCTAGGTTGGAAGGGACTTTCAAGATCATCTAGTCCAACCATCAACCCAACTCTGACAAAAAAACCATCACTAAACCATGTCCCCCAGCAAGGGGGACAGAAGCCGTGGTGGGTTAAGACACAATTAGTCTAGTTTCTTAAAGAGAAAGGTATTTTTCAACAACCTTGCACAAGTGTCTTTCCCCTGAAAATCTTTCAAGTCATTGAGGCCCCTTTCAAAGGGGGCATTGAGAGAGCAGCTGAGCTCTTCTCGAAGGCTCTCACAAAACCCAAACCTTTGGTTTCACGAGGTCTTTTGCCAGGTTTGGAGGGGGAGTAACTCTTCCCTTCCCCATCGGCGTGGGCGGCCTGGCCTGTTGGTACCGGGCAGGCAGGAACCCGGAGCGTGTCCCCCGGGGGTGCCCAGCAGCGCCGGCGCTGGGTGAGCTCCCGAGAGAGCTCCCGGAGAGGGCCTCCCTCGGGACAACCAGACCGAACCGGAGGGGCAGGCCGGGCCCAGGCTGAACCGCGGTCTCCGTGAGGGGGCCCCGTGTCCCCGGGTGCCGCTCCTGCCTTTGACAGCACCTTCCTCAGGCCAGGCCCGCCGCACCGTGGGGTTCAGCCACAGCGTGGGCCCGACTCGCGTGGGGGCAGCGCCGCGGCCCGTGCCCTAAAAGACACTGAGGGGGGCTGGAGCGGGACGTGTCACCTACCGTCTGCGGCCGCCAGCAGCTTGTTGATGAGGCGGCTGAGGTCGGTGGTCTCGGAGGCCGCGGGCACCGAGAAGGGCACATCCTCCACGGCGTACCTGCGGGCACACAGCGCCGTTACCGTTACCGCCCCTTCCCGGGGGTCCCCCCCGCTACCCTTACCCCCTCCGGGCGCTGCCTCACCTGCGGTTCTCGGTGCGGAACCGGGCTGTGAGCTGCGCCATGCTGCCGCCGCTGGCCTCGCCCCCCCACCCCGCCACGTGCCGCGATTAGCCCCGCCCGCCCGCGGGGCCACCGCCTCCCGCCGCGCCCCGGGCCCCGCCGATCCTCTTTCCCCGGCCCGACCGGGCCCGCTGCCGCTCTCCTCCCCTCTCCCCCGCCGCTCCCCGCTGCCGCTACCGGTGTGCCACGCGGCCGGCGGCGCGTCGCCGTGGAGACTACAAGGCCCAGCATGCCCCGCGCGGCCGCCCGCGCCGCCTTCCCGGCGCCCCTCGCGCGCGCCCCTCCCCTCAGCCCGCAGGGCGGGCGCGGCGGCGCGCGTGCGTGGAGGGGCGGTGTGCATGGCGGCGCCTGCGGGAGGCGAGGCGAGGTTGAGTACATTCCTCCGGGATTCTCCGCCGCTTCCCTCTGCGGACAGGCCGCCCGCTCCCCCCGGGGGGCGGCCAGCGGGAGGGATCCGCGCTGCCGTGTCCCTCTTCCCCCGCCCCGGGGCTGCGGTGCGAGCGGCGTTGTGTGTGGGAGGGGAGGGAGCGCGGGGTGAGGGGATGGGGCGCTCCCCCCAGTTCCCTCAGGGCTGGGAGGTGTCGGGGGGCGCGTTCCGTGGGGCGGCAGCAGGCCCCGGCGGCGCTGGAGGGGTGTCCCGTGGCTCCCCCTCGCCGGGGCAGCCGGGGGTAGCGGGCTTGCCCCCGTGGCCGTGGCGGCCGACGGTTCCCCCCGTGGTGGAGGCGGCGTGGGGGGCTGTTGGGGGCCGGTGGTGCCTTCCTAGGGGTGACTTGGGCTGTGTTTCTTTGCGTGTGGAGGGACGCATCCACAATAAACTTTCCGCTAAAAGTATTACACCCAGCACGCAGCGGGCTCTCAAAGAAGCTGTGAGTTTGCTGTTTTTGGGAGAAGGCTGCTTGTGTGAGTACCTGCTGTGTGCTTGGCTTATGTGTATTTTTTCCTGCCTTTTTGGCATTTACTTGTGACCTCTGAGGGAACAGCTGAGCTTTCCCTCAGGTTGGGTCAGTTTGTTGGAGAGGGCAGGTGTCGAGTCTTGATGTTTTGTCAGGCTCTGAAATCTTATCCTTTTCTTAAGTGTATGTAAAAAAATCTAAGGTTTGCCAGTGTAATTGACGCAGGTGTGTTTTCCAGAGACTTGTGCTAGCTACACGAAAGTGACTGACTTGAGAAACCTTTTAAGCAGCAATCCTCAGATCTTCTGTGCGTTCGTAGCAGTATCTGCCTGCTCTTCCATAACAGAGATAAGCTAAATCTCAAACCTGGCACAAGTTAACGTGAAGCTAACTGTTAACTCATTTACTTGAGAGTATCACTATGCCCTAATGCCCTTCCTGTTTTGTTTTATTGTGATTTGTGCCCTTCATGATGATGGTAGAGGAATGTCATCAGAGGAAGCTTTTTCAGAGAGAGTGTTTAATTTTTGTAAGCTGTGCAATTATCTTAAATCTTTTTATAAAACCTCTGAAACGTTTTGTAGAAAACCTAAAAAAAGATTGTTGGTGAGGCGTTCGACTGTATGTATTTCCTGTCATGAAGTATAAATTAAAACCAGAATGGGGAATACTGTTGTCAGAAATGCTAAAAAGATGAACTTGCAGAGTCAAGGTTTTATTTCCTTTTTTTTTTTTTTCTTTCAATGGGTATGCATTAAAAACATGAAGCCTGAAAGATGTAAGAGAATTTCCTCCCTCCTGCCCCAACAGAGTACTTCTAGGTAGAATGTGCTTATTATCACAATGGACTTACCCTATTTTTCCAGTTTAGGTTTCTCATGACATAAGTCTTGCACTATTGACTCAGTGTCAAAATAACTGGCTCTGGGATTTTGAAAGGCAGTGTTTCCTTTTGGAATCTGGCTGCGTGTTGCCTTCGCAAGGAGGCCTTGTAGCTGAGGGAAGGTGGAAGCAAGCATTCATGCAAAGCCTTAAAATTATGTCAGTGTATAACTGGTATATTTTTAGGGACCACTACTTGCATTTGCTAGGTATAGGTATTACCATAGAATAAAGAATTGGAGGCAAGAAAACACAGAAGTCTAGTACCTTGCCTTAAGGCATGGTGGAGGTGTGACTAGTCAATAACAGGATTTTAAAGTAATGCTAGTTTGACTTTTTGGTTAGTTTCTTTAAAAGTTTATGCATTAAGAAGCAGTGTGTGGGCTCTTGTATTAGAGAGGAGATTGCAACTGTTATGAGAAAGGCTCACCTCAGAGTGGGCATCGAGGCCCTGTTCCTGATGTTATACAAGTTGTGTCTCTGGATGACAGTAAACCTAGCATTGCAAGAGGTGCCTCTGGCTTTGACAGCTGCGTTGTCATGGGAGTTGTTGATGGCTAAATGAATTGAGATCTGACAGCCTTTTGTGTTTTGCTGATAGTTCAAGATCATTTAGTGCATTTGTCTTTGGAATTGAACCACTGATGGTACTGTGTAGGCTAGATTGCAGTGCATAACCTTTGCTCTCTTGATACAATGGTGTTACACTGGAAATGTTTGTGTGCTTATGAAAAGAAGAGATACTTGTATGGTATTTGCTCATTCATGTTAAAATATCCATCCATATATGTATATATAAGTATACAGGATTGAACTGTCTTGTTTGGGGAATTTTTTAGTAATATTTATACAACTATAAAATTTATTAACTGTGTATATACTTGTATGTATCTGTAAAAGTATATTTCTTAAAGAAAAGGCAAATACCTTTTTTGTTTGCACAGCACTTAGGTTAATGAAAGTTGGATGGTTAAACCATGAAGTTCAGTGTCCGAGGTGATGTATGTGCCAATGGTCAGTCTGGATTAGGACAGTGATTAGACAAAGTCACAGGGCAAAAACATACCAAGGGCATTTTTTAAACACAAAGATAAAACTTCAGATATTCTTGAGCTGCTTGTAAGAGGAAGCTTGATAAATATCACTTTATATTTACCCTACTGCTGTCATTTTTTTTTCACAGAGCTTTATTATTAACAAGTGTTAGATACAGGATATTGAGCTATTTGGGCCATTGGTCTGTCTCAGTACAGCTGTCTTTGTGTTCTGTAGTCAAGTTCCAGCACACTCAGGGTACGTGCCATCAGTATCCCTGCAGCAAGCTTCTTCATTTTATCTCAAAGAATTTAATGTGCTGCTCTGGCAAAGCTGACATATCTTCTTTACATCTTTTAACTGAGGGGAAATGGTTGAGTGATGATGAAATCTAGTTTTCTGTCTTTTTTTCATTTGTTGCTAACATGTTTCAGACATCTTAACTGAAATATCTCGTTATTGTTCTGACATCCAAAGCTACAAAATATTTGGTTGACGTGAGGTAACTTCTTTTGGAACTTGGAGTGTCATCACTTGAAAATTGAATGGAAAAATAAATCTGCTTTAGATTAAAGTATTTAGTATATTGAGCATCTGAGCAGCTTAACTTCACAATGTTGTTTGTATCAGCAGGATGCTTTATTCAGCTTCAAAAGCCAAGGAGATGTGGATTTACTTTGCCTGTGGTCCTTTATATCTTTGCAAAGCAAAATAAATTTGTGCTTCCAGGGTTGTACAATTCTTTTCAAGTGACTCTCTGGCCTTTTACATTCTCCTTACTAAAGCTACAAACGGTTGAAATATCACAGCCAAGAAGGTCCATCTCAAGGAATTTACTATGTGGTGTGGTGAAGAAGATAAAGCTGGTAGGAGTCATGTGCTAATATAGCACTGCCTTTAAAATAAAAAGCCTGTCTCTAAAATAGATACTGAAGGGAAAAATCCTGAACACTTTTCCCCCTCCCTCACCCCAAACTGTAGGAATTAAGTTTTCTTTTATTCAGTTTGGCATATTATGTGTGTAGTCTGGTATATATGTACTCTAGTAACGTAGGGGCCAAGTTAATTTGTCATTTTTCTCATTGCTTATGAATATTTTGGATTGGTCACAGCTTTAGAGGGCATACTGTCTGGGTGAAAGCCTTATCCTGTGGATGTGGCAATTCACTGTCCAGTATTATCTGTTTGCTTGGAGGTTTACAGTGAGCGGCTGAGCTCCTTGAAGTGCTTTTCTTTGGGATAGAGTGGCACCGAAGTACCACGAGCTCTGTCTTTTTGTGTTTCATTATGTGATTCATGCCATTCATATCTGAATTTTGTTTCAGATATCTGATGTTTTTCCTGCCCAGAGCTTACTGCTGTAGACTAACAATAGTAATTTTATTCCGTTTATATGTTGTTTTGTAACTCTTTAAAACAAACATAATTTACTTCAAGATGGCTGCATGGCAGAGTTGGGTAACACAAATCCTCTCTGTTGATTATGGAAGTAGATGACTAATATTTTTGTGAAGCAGTGCTGGCATATCTTTAAATATCAAGTGTTCTCTGGATGTGTAAGGCTGTAGATGAGTGCTTGTGGACATATTTAGATGAAAATAATGAGCGTCTGTGTGTGTGTTTTGTAACTGTGTATGCAATGACAAGTCAAGCAAATTGTCTTGTACAAAATGCTAAACTATACTTCTGGAACAGCACACTGAAATTTTTCTGCAGTGAGTAATAAAGTGATAAAGAGGCAAGGATTTCTTGAGGGCTTTGCTGTTAGCTTGCAACGGCCTTGGAACTTGTAAGACTAAATTTGTAAGACAAAAAAACCCCAAACCTTGCGGTGATGTTTTGGTTGAGCCTATAGTACAGAAGGCTGAAATAAATTTTTTGTAACTTTTCCAGGTCACCTTGTAATGGAAAAAATGGAGCTGACCATGACATTGCTATGCAAGGATTTGATGATTTGTTCATAGGCAACTGCAATAGTACAGGAGAGTCAGAAACAAATGACTGGAGTTTTCAGGTGAGGTATGAGTGTCCTGTCTTTGTAGAAGCTTTCTTTACATTCTCTCTGATGAATTTACAGTATGATGTTTCATCAATGTGTTTTTTTTCTTGCCTTTTTAGTGTTACATTGTGTCTTTTAAACAGGTATAAAAGTTCCTTCCCTTGGATTCTTGTGCCATTTTGAACTAATAATGATCCAGATGATATATGTAATGATTACCTTTAGTAATTATATTAATAGATCCTATTACGCAGGTGAAGAAATAAGTTTTATTGTGTTAACAAAATCCTTTAATAAAACAATACTTGAGTATTGGCGTAGGACGGGATCAGAACACTTGAAAATCAGCTCAAATTGCTTATTGACCAAAGGTGGCAAATAAGAATCCAGGAACACAAGACATCTGTGTAGGTATTGAGGAAGTGAAGTCTTTTTATTATCAAATATCGCCAGAGATTTCTGTGCACAAATGTTCTTCTGCAGGTTACTTCAGCTAACATAAAATATCATTCAGGTAGTGATTTAGTAGTGTGCTTATGGTCTCTAGGCAATGTCTTTAACACAACTAGTGCCATATATTTGTTGCTGCTTTTCTGATGTAGTTTACAGTAGACAGTTTCAGTACAGAAGACTTATACCTGCAGAATTTTTGAGGTTATTTGACCCAGGTCTGACTTTCATATAAAATTTAGAAACATTTTTCCCCACTCTTTGGGTCTGTAGTTGACAAATGTTTGTAGCAGAAACATCAGAGTTGTTTGTGTAATTGCTGCAACAGATACAAGTTGCACTGCTTGCATTGGCCAAATGACAGGCAGCGTGACATGATATTTTACACAAGGGCTGCTTATTTTGCATTATTTTTACATGTATGATGTTTGTGTTATCAGACTTTAAACAAGACAGGTATTTGTGCTTAAACATTTAAATTTAATGAAAATAGGATGTGCTGCAAGACCTTTATTCTGCAAACTTGGTGAGAATAAACTCTGAGTAGCTGTTTTTTGAGACTTGCAAGATCTCATTCTTGGTCTTGCACTGTATAATTCTTGGACTTGATGATTTTGTGAGAATTGTATACAATATAGCACACCGGTTTTAAATGTTCTCCTCTTTTTTTTTTTTTTCCTATAGGAATTGCGACTCAAATTAAAGTACATTTTACTGGTTTTCCTCTGTGAAAGCATCTAACCTGCATGGATTCCAGGGATCCGTTGTTTGGACAGAGCGACTCTCCTGCAGCCTTGCCCATCGCCGTGCGCCTCTCGGGCAGTTCTCCGTCATCGGCTGCGCCCGCTCGGCCACCCCAGCCGCAGCCTCACTCTCTAGAGGAGTTCCACCTGGTAGACCAAACTGGGCAGCCTCTCTATGAGCTGCAGCCCCTTGGAGGGCCTGGGGCACAGATGGTGAGTGTGTCTGAAACAGGGCAGGTGGTGTATTCGCAGACGAGCGAGCGCTTTGAAGAACTCTTTTACGTGGTGCTTGTTTGCTGTAACAGCAGCTGATTCAGACTTTATCTCTAGCAACAAGGTGAAACTTTTCAGTGGTTCAGTTCATGCTCCAGTTGCCCTTCCTCAGGTAGGCAAATTCTGTCTCCAGCCACTACTAATTTTACTAAACAACAACTTACATCTTTTGTCATTATTAAGCCTGGTGTTGTTGCGTGATGAGATCACATACTTTTACCACTACTGCTATCTCTATCTTCCCCGGATAAGTCTTTTGGTTTTTTGGGGAGATTGGAACATTAGCAATAAGCTAACCCATTATGTCTCCCTCCCGCCCCTAATTAATATGGTTAAAACATCACTTTCTAATTCTTAACACTTCTTTTGTAAAAAGGTAACTCTCTCACCCAGAGGTTTTGATTTGGCATGTGTTGTACTGGCACTAAAGACACTTCACTCATTTAGAGTGTAGTAAATCAGAAACAAGATAATATTTTATGTTATTCTAGGTTTTATAACATAGCTGGGAACAAGTCCTGTGAGAAAATTTACCATAAGAAGTTGTTTAAGTTTTCCAGAATTCTAGGAGATTTAATTCATATTTTTAAAAAAGTATTGTAGCTTTTCTTCCACCTGTTTTTGTGTAAAATACTGCCCATAGAGGCCAGTTTCTTAGGAGTAAAGGTCAAAATTTTTATATCTTGTGATATGTTTTATATGTTGTCCATGAAAGGGGTTACAGTGAATCTGACTATGAATGGTTTTTGATATCTTTAATAATAGTGGATTAAGTTTCAGATAGATGTGTAATTCACTGTAGAATCCTGTAAGTTTTTTTTCTTCTCGCCTTTAATCAACTGAAGGCCTATTTTAAAAGGGAGAAAGTAATTTTAAGAAACTGACAGTAAATAGACAGTTTCTTTATTATATGAAATCAAATTAATTAACAGGCCCTAATTCCCACAGAAATATTTCCTGTTCTGGTAATAAGCAAGCCCAGTCATGCTGCGTGATGATCACCGTACAGACTGTTGCCATTCATGTTTTTGTGCGATTGCCTTTACAGATGATTGTTGCCAGCCAGTCAGAAAATGGACAGGTGCTGCATGTCATTCCTTCTGCCCAGGCAGGAATGGCCCAAGTGATTATTCCTCAAGGTCAACTTCTGGATGTGACCAGCACACAGGGTGAGTTTAACCTGTGGGACTTGAGTGTGTGTGTTCCTGTGACAGCGCGTATCCTGCGTGATCTCTTTTGAAGAGCCTTGTTTGTATGTGTTTCCTTTCCTTAGTCAGTTATAAGGCAAAAATACATACTTACTGAATGGACAAAAGCCTTATGAAATACGAGCTATTATGCTCACTTTAGTTATGTAATGGATAAATTAAGATACAAAGCTGCTTCTCACCTTATTTACCATTAATAAGGGTATTTCTGCCAGGTCAGACAGCTGTACTGTCAGCTTCAAATTTTCTCTGTCTCTTTATATTGAGTGAAGTAGTTAGAAGAATTAATGTTGTTCTGGTTTGTTCCAGAGATTACTGGTGTCGATGCACCTCTTGTGAAGTCAGGAATGAAGTACCTAGGTAGAAATTCAGTTTGTTCCAGAGATTACTGGTGTCGATGCACCTCTTGTGAAGTCAGGAATGAAGTACCTAGGTAGAAATTCTAATTTCTAATGAAGAATTAATTCCTAATGAAGAAAATGAAATGTGTCTTTCACTTCATTGCTAAGTTTTTTTCTCTTCAGTGTGTTAACTCACATTTTAAGTATGTGGCGAGATGCACAGCTAGAAACATGAATTTTAAGTTTTTCTCTAGAAAAGGGATATGCTGAAATCTGGAAGCATTGATTATTTATCTGCAAGCCTTGCTGGGTGGCAAAGTGCTGTGTACTAGTTTATGTTCATAGAAAAGACTGAGAACTAGGTTGTCACATTTTGTTAAACTCTCCAAGAGTCTCCAAAAAAGAGCTGGGCTTCAAGTCACGATCCAGCCTTTTTTCACTTGCAGTTGGAATATGGTTTCATGACGTTGCATTGAAAGGCTTGCACCCACCCTAGTGCTTGCCCTTCCCTCCCTCTCCTCTTGCAGGGGTAAAACCACTATTTGGTTATAGTATTACATGACTTTAAGTTGACTGTGTGCCTTCAGTTACTAAAGAATTGCTGCTGCTTTTTGTAGGTAGTACCTTGCAATGCTGACTAGTATTTTTGTATTCCCATTTCTCATCCTATACAGGGCTCCCTGTTTGCAAATGGCTCAGTTTCACAGTATTTGAATATATGTTTTGCCACAATGCTACAGGGGTTTTTGTAGATTTTGTTGTTGTTGTTGTTTTGGGTTGGTGGTTTTTTTTTTTCTGGGGAAGACTTTATAGTTATTTGATCGTTAAAAAACAATTAGGAAGACTTATCAATGGTTTACTATGGAGATTAAAGGGGAAGAACAGACGGTCAGCCCTTGAGTTTCACTGCCTGCAGGTGGTAGTAATGCATGGAATGGCACAGGCTTCTGAGTAGACCTTAGTGTCTTAAGGGCACATCTATGTAGAAGGAACCAGTGGTTCGAGCTTTGAGCCAGAGTGGTGTTACTCTGAGATGCACACCTAGGAATCTTCTGACAGAAGGTTTAAAGTGGAGTGATTTCTGTACTAAGTCAATAGCACATCACTCTTTCTTGGCATGGGGGAAGGAAGCTTTTGTAACTGAAGGGCAAAAATCCCACATCTAAAGCGAAGTTCCTTTCCTTTATGTTGAGACTAAAGTATCAAATGTCTGCTTTCATAGTTTTCCATTATGTTTTTGTTTAACTGTACACGCAGGCTTCAATCTAAGAGTATTTTTGGCTTATGGATTTCTCCCTGTTATCAAGAAAGACTAAAACATTTATTCTAACAGCATGTCAAATTCAATTACAAGAGGCCCGTTCTTTCTTGTTTAGGTGTTCTTTTCTAAGTACAAAGCAGTATTATAATCTCCTTTTTTCTTATTTTTAAAAGCAACCAGTGTGTGATTTGCATCTGAACAAAATAATTGTGTAATCCTATATGGATTTTTGGAAATGTAAACCAGAATAATTTTAGAAGTTCTTCTGATTATTTGCTTTGTTGTGGAAGGATTCATTACCAGTAACAAGATTGCCAAAGCCCTTATTCAACAACAACCTTATCAAGTATATCTTCATATGTGTGCCTAGAATTTGAGTATTGATTCACTACTACTAAACTACTTTATCATCTAGAAATCTTATCTCATGTCAAAATACTTGCTTTTCCAACACACAAATTTGAATCATAGCTTGTCATTTCCCCGTTCCGAGTTCAGTTATTAACCAGGAGGATGTTTTATTTTTGCAAAGATGTTTCAGAAGAGAAGTGTGGTGATGGGAACTTGCAGACTGTGGCGGTGGCTGCTATAGCAGACAGTGCAAGCAGTTACATTCTACATCCACAGGCATCTCTCACCGTATCGAAAAAAACAGCCACCAGGTAGGTCAGAAGTTATAAGGATGAACAATTGCTTTGATCCAGTGTTAGTACTGCCTCTTGCAGTTTGTTTTTGCAATGGTTATCACAAAATTACCATAGAAGAGAGGTTTTGAACCCTTAGTATTAGTGAATGATGTGTAGTTAACTCTGTTTGTAGGCAGCTTTTGTATGTGCCAGAGCAGTGGAAAAAGTGATTGAAGTAGCTGTATTCCAGAGATAGTTGGATATATTCTGACTAGAGCAATAGGTGGACGTTTAAAGTAGCACAGGGTAAATTACTGAAATTACTCCAAATAGACACTGATATTGCTGACCAAGACTTGAAAGCAATCCAGTGAAGGAACTGCAGGGAAAGTATGAGGGAGCAGAGTTTCTTGTATGAGTATATTAAAAGCTATATAAACCATCCTCCCACAAGAAGAGATCAATTTTTTAGGTAGAGATTTCAATAGTTGGCATTAACAATCTTAACAATAGTTGATATTTAGTTAACAATTAACAATAGTTGACATTAAATCTTTGTTTTTCTGGATAACTTCTTCAGCTTTTTTTGATAAAATATGACAAAGTAGCTGCTAACAGTGTGATTCTGTGAAACACCTGGACAGGCAGATCAGTTAGCAAAGTTTCTAGAGTTAAAATAGTTGTTACATCTTCTCTTGATATCTACCTGATTGTATCCCTGTGCTAAGTAATGCCTACTATTTTAATTCCTGAATACTTGGGGATTTTTTTTTGCTTAAAAAAACCCACCCAAAAACAACCCAAACAAACAAAACAACAAAAATACCAACTAAAATAAAAATCCTGAAAGAAGCCTGTGGATTGCAGGCTGGATTTGCATTGATTTGTGCTTTTTTTTTGAAATCGAGACGTGGAAGAGATTAGAATAATCTCACTACAGCAAAAATTATATATATTCAACAAACATTTAAAGGGAAGAGAAACAGTTTGTGAACGGATTTTGTGAACACAGTCTGTACATGTTAGAAAAATAATCCTGGAAAGGAGACAGATTTGCATCAACAGGAGGTGATGGAATTGAATTTTGTGATAGCGAACATCGAGTAAGCATTGTTTCTGCCCCAGGTTTTGGGGAATGAAGAAACTACATACTAACTAAAAATAGTTATTGGAGCTTGTTTTCAGTAATTGAAAATGTATTAAAATGTGCATCTTTTAACAAGTGTTTGTTACTGGTTTTAATCTCTAGTATTTTAACATCAATCTGCGTAAGAAAATAATCAAGACAATCCACCAGTCTATTTCACCATATTTTGTCTGTTGTTGTCACGCAACAATACTGAGAAAACTGAATGCATAGAGGTCTTCTTGAATGTAGAAAACAGTAGGCTTTATAAGTACTTATATTTATTGTGAATTATTTTAACAATGAAATAAAATATGGAGAGAATGAACCCCAGATTTTTAAGGCAAGTTGATAAAATATCTATAGTTTGATCGTATGCTGTAGGTTTATACATAATGCACTGATTTGATATGTTATCTGTAGTTTAGATTAAATTGTTGCTTTTCTGGATGTCTGTGTAGACTTTTACTATATTTTTTTTTCATTTGTCAGGGTGGTGGAAGATCCCTTTCCTATCCCTCTCCAGCCATTGCCACCAAACACACCTGCATGGGCACGCCGTCTCAGGAACTGTGAGGTGGGCTGCAAAGAATTCTGACTTGATGCTTTATCCTAGATCTAAGATATCGATCCTATTCTATGAAAGGAGTAATGTTTATAGCTGTAGAAGTTGTGTTCAAGCTTCCTGGTATTATGAAATAGTATTGGTACTAGCTGGTACTACTAGAACATCTAACCACATTAAATCCTATGGAATCCCTTCCTTTTGGGGGAATACTAGAATAACTGACCATTAACAGTTCCCGAAGTAAAAAATGTCCTTTGGAAATCTTGATGCCATACAGTGCTGGGAAAAGCCACTGAGCCATACTTTCTGTGCCATGTTAGAGTTCACTCTTGAACTATGGTGCAAGCTCTGCTGTCTTCTATTGAGCAGACTGGTTTTTGTTGCCCTTAGTGACCCGTTAATTAAAGAAAAAAATTGCCTTTGTATGGCCTAAGTCTGCAATGGTTCATATTCATTTGTGTTGTCACTTAGAAATCAAAATCCGTGTGACTTACTGGGGTCAAATCTGCGACTTAACAGAGCATGTTAATGTCTGTGTTTTACTACGGATTTCCATTTCAGGTGTTCTCACAGGTTTTTGGTTGGGTTTTTTTTGGTTTTGGTTTTTTGTACTAACATGGTTACCTGTGCTTGCTTTTTCTTAAAAAATGATCTGTCTTTATTCCCTGTGATGGCTTTTGACCAAAACAGAACTCTATTTGCGTATTGTTAGATGTCAGCAGAAATGTCCTGATCACTGGAATAATAACAATAACTAGAATGCATCATAAATTCGTTAAAAGGGGATGGGAATTTTTGAGAGATCACCTCATGCTACCAGACCCTTTCTCATAGATGTTTATTTTATTTTCTCTTAATACCTTTAAAAGGAAAACTCATATTGTCTCTAGTTGGTTCACCTAGAATAGTAGGGATATCTAAAGGTTTTTCTTACTGGCTTGGCCACTGATAACTGGAAATTACAGTTGCAGGGACTTAGAAATGGAATTTCTTTCTGTTTCCACTTAGAAATATTTTTCAAATTAACTACATATATTAATCTACTCCTCTTTTTGTTATATGCCTTTTATTTCATATAAATGGTCGGAAAATTAATTAACACTAATTCTTCCATAGTGGAGATACTGTTTTCACAGAATAAATGAGTCACTTAATTCAAATGGCCAGTTAGTTGTTAAAAGTCCAGTAGTGTGTAGCCCCTGTTACTGTGCTTTTAGTATGTATGTGGCACATACTTTCCTGTCTTAATGTTAATGTAGCTTATTTGAATCATTTATTACTGGCTTCATTTTATAGGAGGACTTGTATTATGATCTGCTTGGTTTATCTGAATCTATTACAGGAAATTTCACCAGCTGTGTTTAAAATTCGCAGCAGCAGCATTTATAGAAGAGTACTTGTTTTTGAAGAAAAGAAAATCAAAGTACTGTGTGTTTGAATGTGTTCTGAGAATATAAACATCTGCCTCTGCTGTTTGGCATAACTGTTGCCTGTATGTGTTCATCCTCCCTGTTCCTTTAAAAAAAAAATATTATTTTGTTGCCGTTCTCCCTGCAGAGTCAGCCCATCCAAGCAGGAATAACCCACATTCTCTTCCTTCTTGTGTATTATCAGCAGAGTTTGCTTTGCTGAGTTTCAGTTACAGAGTGTAAATCCGCTGGAGGCTGCTAGGGTGCACGTGCCTTTTCACAGGATCAGACTAAAGACAATGGGATTTTGAGGTGTCATTTATCTTTCACGTACAACTGTCTTGCAGAATATTTTGTTACTACTAGTAACAGGATAGGAAGGTCCAACTGGAATTTGGAGAGCTAGTAGAGGTGCAGATAAATGTGGCAACTAACAATTCAACTCTTTCAGTTGCTTGCCAGAATAGAAACAAACAGTGCTGGGGTCTGTGTGAATTTCACAGAAGGTGCCAGCAGTTGAAGCCATGGCATAGCCTCAGTACGTGCTGCCAATCTGTTAGAAGAGATTTAGCTGAAAGCTAAAATTACTGAAAAGAGCCTTGGTTCTGTTTTACCTCAAACCAGGACACAGTTGTGTATCTGAGGGAGCTGGCCAAGACAGCTCCAAAGGGCGATGACTCCTCTGGCAGTTAGTACTTTAGGCAAACACAGAGCAGTAGGAGCTGCAGCAGCCCAAAATTAGCACTAAGCTCTGTGTTCTGCGTTGATTCCCTGACTGCCATGAAACACTCAGCTTACACTCACTGTGCCGAGGCGGCGTAATGCCTCTGGTATCTGCAGCCGGTTCACTCAAGGAAAACTGCAGTCTGCATATGTGTACTCGGTGTAAGCTTTTATGAACACTTGCTGAGATGAGGTGTAGGAGAGAGAAGGAATTGCTCCTTTTTTTGACTTGGAGCTTGACTACAGTTGAAGAGTTGGAAAGTACCAGATTACTTCAGGGTAATTACATTGTTAATAAAAAGTAGATTTTAAATTAAAAAAGAAGCTATTTTCTATAACCTAGCTAATTTTCAGTGATCTGATCGAAATGCGTTTCCAGCATGTATCAGCATGCTGAAATAGAATGTAATTAAAACCTGCACTTATTAATCAATTATACAAAGCTAAGTTCATTTCTTTGTGTGGTGCAGATGGTCTCATTTGTCCATTTGTTCCTACTTGGGAAGCTCCTAGAGAGCGAGAATAATTTGTGCTGTATGATTTTCTTCTCCTCATCTCCCCTCCCACCAATTTTGGGAAAATGATCTACCTTGTGCAGAATTAAAGCCAGAATAGGAGACGGTGCCTTACCTGTTATCACTACCTTTCTGGCACAACATTTTTATCAGTCTTCTCTCATCTCCCTAGAATAAGGTCAATGACCTATTTCTAGTGACAGGTACAAGATGTGGAAACAAAAGTGCTGGCCATGTGTGGATTGGTACTGTAATCCGTCTTGCAAAAGGGGGCATCCCAGGTTTCTGTAAAAAAGGTACTTCTGGTACTTCTCAGGCTGCTTTGCTTCTCCTGGCTTTATTCAGAGCAAGTTTTGGACAGAAATGTTATTTACAGTTTCTGGCTGAACAATTGCCAGCTTCCCTTTCTCACCACAGGTGTGTGAGCGCAGCCTGTGTAGACTTTTGTAGCTGCTGGAGTAGTGCAGTGAGCTGCTGGAGTATAGGCAACTGGTGTCTCAGAGTGACTCACACAGCCCTTGCATACATAACCCTCTGCTTTTGGGCTTGCACTAGCAGCAACACTCGGCTGGCCCAGTTCATTCACAAGGGCTGCATTTGTTCTTTGTTGACCTTAGGTCTTGCTAACCACAGACATTTTGGTTTTCATGGGTAGTCGACTATGAGGCAGGTTTTATGCAGTTGTCACTAAAATATTTGCGTGATAATACTTTTGGAGAGGGACTGTTGCTGCTTTTGTTGTCAGCATTGTTTAAACATCTGGCTGCTCTGTCATTGAAGGTAGCTAAATAGATCCATTAGTCCTTAGTATTTATTCACCATACGTTTGCCCCACAGGTATGCTGTAAGGCTGAGCTGGCAATCTGCTCTGGGAGTTACTTCCAGCTGCTTGGTCAGCCTGATGGTGAGCTGCATACGAACAGAAGCGAGCATGGCATTCTGAATTTGGGTGGAAAGCTCTTTGCTCTCCCAGTGCTTTCACCGCTTGCTGGCTGGTGCTGATAGACCAGCACTGAACCAGCTGTGATGGCTCTGAGTAGCTGAACGGCTGTCACGGGGATGTTGGAAAGTCAGCAAATTGTTTGTGTTTGTTTTTTTCTGGTTTTGGGTTTTTTTAAACTTTGAATCAGGTTAGGTACAGTTTTTCTGGAGTTGCCCAGAGCTTCAGAGTTCATTGAAACTGTCATCAGTTTGCACATGGCAAATCTGGTATATTACCTTTCTGTGTAATGTTGAGAATCAACAGTGCCTTGAAGAGTGGGAGGGGTGTTACGTGAGACATTCAGTTTTAAGTTAGTGCACTGAGTGTGGTGGTTACTGATGGTGCAAGCAGGTGTATCTGCTCCAGCTCAGTGCAGCGTGTGTGTGTGTGTTGAAGTAGATGCATTGACATTTTTAAGTGCTTCAGAGATTCTCTGTGGGAGTCAAGTGAAAAATGCTCACCCAAGGCGAAATTGTCTAGGAGGTGACTACAGCTGAAGTGTGTGGTGGGGGAAATGACAGCAGTGAAGTTGTCCTGTGGAAATCAGAGTTGGTAGTAACTAATCTTTTCAGGGGTTCTTGGTGTACTTAGCATCTTGAATGGCTGACAAACTCCTGACCTTGATGAGGACAACTGTGGTGTTAGCTCCTATGGTAAATCTATTTGTGAGGATACTAATGTGGGGGGAAGAACCCCCACAGAATGCCAAAAATCTGAGCCTGTGTCCTCACCTGCCAGAGTCCCTGACTGCTTTTGTTTTCTTGTGTAATGTTTAGCAGTCAGCTGGGTGAATAATCCTATTATTTCACCTCCTTTCCATGCAGAAAATTGGGGACTCGTACCGCGGCTATTGTGTGAGCGAGACAGAATTAGAGAGTGTTCTGACGCTACACAAGCAGCAGACACAAAGTGTGTGGGGGACACGCCAGTCTCCAAGCCCAGCCAAACCCGCCACACGGTTGATGTGGAAATCTCAGTATGTCCCATATGATGGGATCCCCTTTGTCAATGCAGGTAACTAACTTTTCTTTTAATAACTACTTTCAAAATTTCAACGTCAGTTGCCAGCTGGCCACAAAGAAGAATCTTTATGGTGTTCCTTAGCGTTGATAAAGTCAAGGCAGAAGCATAAAAAAAGAGCGGCTTGGATGACACAGGCTGAAGGAGCTTGTTTCCCTGGAACCACAGGCTTATGTTTTGTTGTGATTAATTCCTTCTGTTCTTTAGAAATAAATTAGCTAAGTACCATTTGGTGTGGGGGTTCTTGTGGCGAGATCTTTAGATGCAGGTCCCATCTGCTCTATTAGGATGTGAAAGTTCTCATAAGGGTAAGAGCTTGTTTG
Source organism: Calidris pugnax (assembly GCF_001431845.1). Taxonomy (NCBI): domain Eukaryota; kingdom Metazoa; phylum Chordata; class Aves; order Charadriiformes; family Scolopacidae; genus Calidris; species Calidris pugnax. The sequence goes on along the minus strand of NW_015090990.1, from coordinate 15,181,074 downwards.
AGTATTCTTGCCTAAAGTGGAGATCCTTTGAAGAGTTTGTTCCACAGGAGCCAATAAACTATTTAAATGGCACATTTTAAATAAACCACCCAAAATTAAAAGCAAAACAAGAATCAGCATACCTCAGCAGACAGATTTTATTTTTATCTTTAAAATAAATGTGCAGGCTTCACCGGTTGGTAACTACATACTTGGCTCATGCAGTGCACCAATGTAGTTACTAAGAGTTCATTTGGATATGAAATGAGCAGGTTTTAATTGTTATACAGAGATCATGAGTGACTGGAATGTAGGTTATGCGCTTGTTGTTTTTTTTTTTCTGAAAGTAACTGAAAAATGAAATATTAGCACCAGTTTCAAAGCTTCAGCTGTAAGCTCTGGGGTATAAGAAAGCTAACATCAAAGTCAAAACAAGTTACACTTTTATTTTTTCCTCAAAATGCATGAGACATCTTTAGTTTCCTGTAAGATCTGCCTGATGAATGAGTTGCTCCACAGTAAGATATTTAGAGCAAAAACACATGTAGATTTTTTTTTTCTTTTAGTGTTGTATACCAATAGAGACTCAGCTAATTAAGTTGTAATATATCTTACTTTGCTCAGATCCCCAAACAAGCATTATGTATGTTTCTAATGTGTTGCCTTTCCAATATGTTAAGATTGAGTTTGTAACTCCTCTATTAAATTCATTAAAATCCTTTATATCTGTAGACCAGAGGCTGTAACTATAATTTACTGAAGTGCAGTTTAAATCCTAGATAACTGAATTCTAAACTGTGCAGGACAAAAATGTTGGTTTTGTGGAATTTATCCTTTCTGCATAAGTGGAACCAATCTGTAATACCTTCCCTGCTGCATGTCAGCTGTGGGGAAATATAGAGAAGCTGGGTAGCTCCCTATAGTGTGAAACATGCACTAGTCATCAAAATCTTAATTATTATTTTTAATAAGAATTCTGGAGAGTTGAACTTTTGTAAAACAAGGGCCCCATCAAGATGCTTTTAAGAGTCGTATTAGTGAGGACTAGTTTAAAGCTGTCTTTTCAATCCTAGAACTTCCATTTTAAGTTTGTTTTTAAAAGAGAGACAGGATATCTCTATGTTATACTTAATTCTTTTTTAAATTTCCTATTTACTTACTTGCACTGATTTTTTTTAAATATTTTTGTTGTATTTTTTTAAACGTTACGCTCTAATAAATCATAGGGTATCTTATGGAAGCACATTATGTTGCTGTTGTGATACTTTGAAGGTTTTGTTTACATCACTTGTTGTATAGGCAGATGCTTGCCTGCATACTAGAGTATATGAATTACAAATAAAAGATAATTAAACATGATGTGGAAGAAATTTGGAAAAAGTTCTTTCTTGACCGTTTTAGTGTTATGCCTGTTACACGTTTTGTTAGGGGTCTGACTGGAAGAAGTCACTTACTTCAAGTTTAGAGCTAAGCAATATTTGTTTAAGCCTGTCTGGTTTTGTGTGGATATGCCACGCTGAAACAGTTCTATTTAGCAGATAAGATAGGTCAGACTTGCAAATAAGAATTTATGGGACAGCATGGTCTGAAGTATTGATTTAAGACAGGAGGCTGGAAGTAGCTGCTGACCTTTGATTTCAGCTGTGGATTTTCTGTTATTTTGGGGATTCTGCTTCTCTTATGTTTATTACCAGCATTGTGCTCATTTGGTAACTTGCAAGGCTGCGCATCTGGTAATGTACAGGTGTTCACCAGGGCAGAATCCAGTATTTTTCCTTTATGTATTGCAAGAGTGTTGTGAGGTGTAACAAGTTTGGGAAATGCTTTGAAAATGCTCAGTGTTCCTTACATGCTGTGAGAGAAGCGTTTACTGTATTTGAATGCTTGCTAAAATTAAATGTTCTGCATTCTGAAGAGTCTGATGGTAAACAGAAATAACTGGTTTGGAACTCTCATCTTTTCTGTAGTAACTGTGTTACTGTAGTGGCTTCAGTGATTGCATCCATAAATAGAGTACGTTACTTTCTGTTCCCAGGAAGCAGAGCCATTGTAATGGAGTGCCAGTATGGGCCAAGGAGGAAAGGGTTCCAGCCCAAAAAAGCTGGTGAGCAGGAAAGCACCTCTGGCCATCTGTACAAAGCTACTTGTCCAGCAAGGTAAGAATTGTCTATAAAGCTGGAAGAGCTCCTCAGCATCCTAAGAAAGCGTTCTTTCTGTGAGCCTTAATGCTTTTGGCATTGGTAGCTGGTGCATGCTGTAGCTCTCAGCTTTATCTCCTTGATAGCTTGAGGTTGATACTCAGAGTGAAAGAGGAAATGCTGTCCTGTTAAACCGAATAAGGCTGAGATTTGATAGTTGCCTGGATGCAAAGTAGCAGTACATCAGGATATGAAGTACAAATGGGAATCATTCTTCACCTGAGCATTAGTTAGTTATGGTGGTCACCATTTTTGGTCCCATTTGTTGTTTTTCTTTCAGGCTTTTAATTGCACTTGTATCAGTCAATCATCCTAATTTTGCAGATTTGCTGATGGAGTTACAGTTCTTCCTCTTCACTGGGGACTTTCTCCTTATCCAGTACATTTTTTTCCCTTGTCCTTGAGTATCCTCCTGGGTGCTTGTTCAGTTTTTACTGGGCTAAGAGTGCTTACCCAGACAGCTGCAGCTGGGTATGTTTGTGCTCAATTCTGGCTTCAAGCTGGGTGAGCTACATCTTGTTTAGCAATGGTGGTGTGCTTTTACTGTACAGAGGAGCAGAGGATTTTTGCTGAGGTGTAAAATCACTCTGAGTGGCTTCCAAACTGGAACAGAAGTGTGTATGTCTGCATCCATCTGCATCTACCTCTCTTTATGTGTCCTTAACAATTCTACAGTTCTCTTAGAAACTCCTCACCCCCTGCAACACTCTGCTTGAACTTTTTCTATACTAATATCCGATACAAAGTAGGTGGGATTTTTACCTTCCCCCCTGAGAGCAAAATGTACTGAAGGAGAATTATTTTTTTTTTATTCCCTCTCTTCCTTGGAAGGATCTATATTAAAAAGGTTCAAAAGTTTCCAGAATACAGAGTTCCAACTGACCCTAAAATTGACAAGAAAATCATAAGAATGGAGCAGGAGAAAGCATTCAACATGCTGAAGAAGAACTTAATAGATGCTGGTGGTGTCCTCAGGTGAAACTTCCACTTTTTTCTTTATCTTGACAAATACAGCAAAAAATAGCAATAATTTGTTTGTCTTGCTTTGTTTTTTACTTGTCACTTTACTAAGGCTCTTGCTTAATATCGATAGTGAAAAATCCCACAGTGTCAATACAACTTCTGTGGCTCTTGGAGTATTTAGTTTGGTTACAGTGTTAAGCACCAAGCTGTGGAACTTCAGCAGATGTTTTCATGCAGGGAATAGATAGAAATAGTTGTTGTATTTGGGAGGTTGAGCTGATTTATTTCGCATTGAAAGATGTGAGGGCCCTGAGCTCTGAAAGGCAATATCTTCCACCTCAGGGGCTCTAAAAACTTAAGTCACTCTAACTAGGTTGTTTGTGATTGTCACACTGTTCCCCAGGAGACTTATTTTTTTGCCTTTGCTTGAGAATTGCATGTAGAAACTCTTTCCTTCTTGCTAGGTGGTATGTACAGTTACCCACTCAGCAAGCCCACCAGTATCATGAAATGGAAACTTCTTGCCTCCCTTCTTCACCGTCCCATTTTTCTGTGTCTTCTCCTGAGGAGGAGGAGGAAGTTGTTAGAGATGAGAACTGTACTCTGCCTTCCCGACTTCATCCTCAAGTGGCAGACAAGATCCGAGAACTGGTGTCTCAGGGAATAGAGCAGGTCTATGCTGTGAGGAAGCAACTAAGGTACAGAACTGTCTGGCATAGTCTCAATCTGTGGTGCTGTATCTACTTCTGCATTTGATTAATTTAGTTTGCAACTAAATGGCAGTGCTCATGCATTACTCAATGTATTTCCCATATGTCATGAGAATCTGTTTTTCCCATCTTTTGTTTTCTCTTTCCATTTTGTTCTAGATAGCCACTAAGAGCTGCTGTCTTCTTTAAAGTTAGTTGAATAAATGGAGATTTTTTAACTCTGAACTCTAGCAGATGCTCAAAGAACTGGGTCAGAAGATGATCCAGTGTGCCCTTGTCATTGCAATAAAGGGGGGAAAAGGTAGCAGTGTCTATAACAGGGAAATAGCACAATATATTTTAAATATGTATATTTGAATATCTTTTAACACGTGACAGAAAGTATGTGGAAAGAGAATTATTCAAGCCTGATGAAGTGCCAGAAAGACATAATCTGTCCTTCTTCCCCACTGTGAATGACATCAAGAACCATATTCATGAAGTGCAGAAATCCCTGAGGAATGGCGAGATGGTGTATAATTCAGAAAGTATCCCAGCAACGGTATGTTGGCCTCTGTGTTTCTTCTTGATTTTTTGGAGTTGGATACTGGAAATCTTACTCTTAATTTTTACTGCTTAGCTGTGTTTCATCCAAAATTCTCTATGATTTTCAGCAGCAATATTTTCAGTGGAATCTGTGGAAAATCAAGACTGGATTAAATGTGAATAAAATATTCTGACCTTATTCAGTATTTATCTCATTAGCATTTAATTGCTATTAGTTGATTGACAAACTAGACAATGCTAGCACTTCATGATGACTGCATGAACTGAAAGCCATGTGGTGTAGAAAAGTTGGCACACATCAGAAAATTTTATTTATGGCTTGTCATTGTGTTGTGGAGAATTTACTACTACTTTTCCATATCTGAAAAATGGGGATGAAGTATGTCTCAGGTGCAGCCTAAATTAGGGCATGCAAAACATTTTGAATGTGTAAATATTAATAAATGCACTTCATAGCAAGTGAAGTAAGCATGAAGTAGATACTTCAGAATGCTCAGTAATTCTTAAGTGTTGTTCCTTTAATTTTCTTCCACCTATTGAGTAATAAGGAGTGCACAGTGATCCTAATTTTCCTAATTATGAGGCTGACTGCTAAGGAGTTACTGATTTAAAATCAGCTTTGACAAACTATATGGTTAAATCATGCTGTTTCATCAGTCTTTTCCCTCTCCCTACACTACTCTTGGCCCAGGTGAGTGGGTGATACTTTTTAGTTAGCCAGATGGTTTGACTATTTTCTATTTTAAAGTCTTTGAACTGTCATGGGCAGACACTAGCTTTCCTGCTATAGTGCATGCTAAAAAAATGTTTTTGGTATTTTTTGCTTTTAAACCCAGAGCTCCCAAAATGCATAGTTATAAGAAAATAAGGAAGTGTAGTTTTAGACACTGTTTTCCTGTGGGTCCTGTATTGAGCCTATGTTCCTGTAGTAGACAAACTTGCACCCTTTCTGAGAACTGAGATCTCTTTCCTTTCAGCTGCAGTGGACCACAGACAGCGGGAATGTTCTCACAGAAACAGTGACTGTTACGTTTGCGTCACCACCTTCAGATGGTAGGACTGCATTAATAACTTTGCTGCCTCCAAATGTGATTTGTTTTATTAGCTATGTCACAGAAGTTCAGTTTCTTTCCAGAGACGACTTTGTCGTGTCCTGTCACTCAGCTGTGCTTAAGAAGGGTTATTTTGGCGTGTCGGTTTTGTCATACTTTTTTTTTTTTAACTATTTGACTGCATGTGTGGAAAGATGCGTGGACTTGTGATGGGGTTGGCAGAAGTATGAAAATTATAAATTTTACTTTTATTTAGCAACCTCAAGCAACTGAAGATTTTAATGGGATGGTTATTGTTGTGGTTTGGGCTGGACTGGCCACTGAAATGAACAACAGATGCTCTCTCCCACCTCTCTCTCCAAAGAGAGAAAGAACATTTTGCCTTGGATGAAGGTGCTAGTAACGCCTGTGTAGACAGAATTAAATTCCTGCTGGACAGATATTGTGTCAAGGCACAGAATATCCAGGAGCCAACTAGGTACTTGAGTTCTTTGGTGATTTGTGCTTCACACATGCTTAAACGTCTTGCTAAAGAGGACTTGCCTGCATATTGGGATTCCTGCTTCTCAAAAAGTCATTGGTTTGATGACTTCCACTGCTAGGATCAGGCCCTGAAGAACAAACACTGTATTTCCGATATTCTGTCAGAATTGAGAGCATTCTTATCCATTTTTCTTAATTCTTACGATAGAACTAGAAACACAGGTATTTAGTAGCAGCAGGGCTGTGAGATACGCTTTTTCAGTTCTTAATGTGGTGTAACTTCTTTATGTGAGAAGCTGAAGTAGCATCTCTTCCCAGTTATTGCTGAGCCACCTGATGAAGTATTAAACTTCCTCCCGCTCTGCTGCAAAGCCAAAGTGTAGATTTCTGTAGAAACTTTTTTTCCACTTAAAAATGTGGTTATGTGTTCGCGCACATTGCAAACACATCTTTGTTATTTGTATTACAAGTCTAAGCAAAAAAAGAAACCTGACTGAAAAAATCAACTCTCTCAATAATGTAGATGAAGTGGTAGCAAGGAAGAACAGCCCTGACTTTTTAAACTACTGTTTGTATGCATTTTTTTTTTCATTTCAGCTTGTGCTGAATGGGGAGAAAATTATATTTAAGAAATGAACAATAACAGAACTAAACGCAGTTGGTTTTTTTCTTGTTGTGCAGAACTCCCTATCTCCATGTGATACAGCTTTCTCTGCTCTCTCCTAGGTGTAACTATCAAACTTAAGTGTGTTCCCTTTTATATCTTCTATGAAGTATAATCACAACTGAGATAAAGTACTCATATTTTTAATTTTTTTTTAACTTGTGGCATTCATGCTGAATGCCCATGCAGTGTAAGGCGTGGGTAGATTAGGAGCTTTATTGCTAGCTATTTTGGTGCAGAATACAACTTAAGGAAAGAACTACCATCTCTTCCTACATGTGAATATTCACATAAACATACAGGATTTCTGTATGGTATTTAAAAGAGCCTAAATATTTGAAGGAGTTGTGTTCGAGTCTGCAAATCAGTATATATGTTGAAAAATATATCTCCACTCACTTAGAGTGCTGGAAACTTTGTATGATTTCCTGCTAGAAAGCTTTTTGTGATTGACCATTCTCAATTTTTTTTTCCATTCACCAGGCTAATCTGCATACACAGGGCAAGCTCTTCTTTTACAGTTAAAGCAGCGAAACAGCAAAATAACAGGTTAAGCAGTATCTCCTTGTGTCTGGATTAATCTTATCCAAAATGTTCTGAGTGGCTCAAACAGGAAATGGAATGATCCCACGGGAAGTTTTCTTGCAGAAATTGCTACAAGTCAATCTCAATTTTTACAAGTCTTCAGGAAATGAAGTCCATTATTCTTGCATTAAATAAAGATTTTGAGGGTATGATGTAATCTGTAGGCTGAAAGTCCTCCAGATAAATGGACTTCTGTGTGATATTGCATAGAAGTTATCCTAATTTCATGAAGAAGTTTGGGAGTGATGGGACTTAGAGGATTTCCTGTGTAGATTTTTATTTTAGAAGACAACTCTTTATTTTGATGCCTGTCTGTTATTGAGTCCTTGCTGAGCTGTATGTATTGTCAAGTTACTCCATTGCTGCTTTGATAGAATTTTTTCAGCTTTTATGTTATAACTAGAAATCGAAAGCACGGGTGAGGTTGTAATTTCTTTGCTCTCCAAAATGGATTTACTGGTGCTTCTTTTTTAACTCTGAACAGGCGTATACAATCCTCCTACAGTATTGTCTTTGTCTCATACCCAGCCTTTTTTCTTTAGCATCCAAGTTCTTCTGCAAAAACAACATATATGTATAACATGTCTTTTAAATGTCTATATTGAGATTGAAGGGGTTTGTTAAATTTGCGGGGGAGGCTTTTAAATGGGAAGAAGAAATTTGTTGTAACTGTCTGCTTCCTCTCTGTGGTACTGTAGGGAGCTCAGCAGGGGAGTCAGTTGTCACCAAAGCTGAATCCAACCAGAGCGGGGAGTCCCTGCTACCAGAAACAGCACAGCTGTTGTCTTCGCTCTCTTCGCTTCAGCCCAAGATATTTGCACAACTTCAGGTACAGTCAAGTCATTTACAGAATGTCAGATGTTCTGTGCTGGGAATGTGAAGGTGAGCTGAGAACAGCAGATTCCCTCCCAGCTAGTGATCCCAAACACTGGCTAGGTAACACAGACTTTGAACTAGCTGTCAGCTCTTCCTTTGGCCTCTCTTGCATGTCACGTTTAGCATACAGCTGTGGTGCAGGGCATCCCACTACTGTCTTTTGACACTTTGAAGTTAGGGTATCTTGTGAAGGCGAAAGCCAAGAAGTTGAAGGTAGTAGGCCTCTTCCTCAAACCAAGCACCTATTTGTTTTCCAAGTGGTCTAGTAATTTAATAATGAAAATGTTGCAAAAGTGAGGGGAGATAGGTCAGTCTTATTTAATCCTTTTAAATCTTCCTCCAGCCTCTTAAGAAAATATGTTAAAAATCCTAAAACTGTTCCCAGCTCAGATCTGTAAATTTCCAGGTTGAAAGGCTGAAGAGTGGGGATGAGAGTGCTATGCTAAAAGAGCTTCTTCTAAAGCTCTTCTCCCTTCAAAGCTGGCTCTCCTAGCCTTTTTACCTAACTGCTTATTTGAAAAGCTGCCTTCATACTTCCTTTCCCAATGAAACACATGATTCCCTCCCTAGAAATACAGTCTGCAGTAAGGTGCTTTTCTTACAGTTTCCCTCTCCTTCTGAAGACAGCCTGAGTCCACCTTGCTCTATTTTAAAGGGTTTTAGTGCCCTTCTCTTGTGGGAATGGGCAGTATTGGGAAATGATTTGAAAATTAGTATCAATCCAGAATTAGACCTTAATGGTTATTAAGTAGTCTTCTAAATACTGCTGGATATCATTGTCCTAATTGTTTTCTATACAACTTCAGCCTAGTGTTGCTGAACTGACAGTTCAAGAGAGATGATGTATAGGAAGTCAGAAGCTATCCAGGTTCCATCATTGCAAAATATGTGCCATTAAATGCAAATTCCTCCTGCTGCAAATACTGGTATGTTAGTACATGTGCCTTCTCTTTCACAGGGGTTGCAGCTGCAGTCAACTTTTACCTCCACAAATGGATCAACAGCCCTGATAACTGTAAATAACCATTCCCCTCCCAGCCCTGTGAGTCTCCTGGATTCCATAGGGAGTGCAATAAACAACCATTCTCTAGCACTCAGTCAGGGACACAGTCTGCAAGCAGGTGCTGTCCTAACACAGCATAGTGCTGCTGCCTCTGCTTTTGGGACTCCGCCTGGCTCTGATCAGAGTCTGGTCACCATGGGCCAGTTGGTAGCAGTTGGAGGGGTAGATGACTCCAGAAGCCTAGAAGGAGGAGTCCATCAGATTCTCTTGGGAGATGTGCAGGCTATTCCAGTACGGATTGTGGACAGCCATCCAGCACTTAGTAAGTTGCAGTCTTCCCAATAATATGTAAATATAGAAAATACAGTGGATTTTGTTCTCTGTGTCTTGAAGAAAGGAGAGAAATTTGTTAATAATGGGGAACTCCAGCACAGACTTCTTTCAGCTGATCCCAATTAGTTTATTGGTTTTTCTGTGAAAACATGCAGACGGTAAAAAACCAAACCAAACCCCCCCCAACTTAGTTTTTGCTGTAAAAAGATGACTCATCTCTTTCTTTGTCTAAATACCAACTTATTTGATGAAGACAACATTTTTGCTAAAAATCCTCGTATTTACCTAAAATTATGATCTTCAAAATAATGTTTTAAAACAAAAAATAAGACTATAAAACAACTGTTACTGAATCTAGTTGGGACTCTTCAGAAAGAAATGTGGGGATTTTTATGACTTTTTTTCTTTGCACTATCCCAGCAGATTTTTGATATTTTTTAATAAACTTCTACTAAGATCATGTAGTCGTCAATATACTTTAGCAATGATCAGTTGGAGTTGTATGTAATTGCTTGGAATTTCAAACTTCTGTTTGAAAATACTTTTTAAAAAAATACGCAATAAGCACCGTAAATAACTTTATCAAAATAGAAGGCTCCTTAAAACCATTGTTATCAAATACAGATAGAGCCTTTGAATTCTCAACCATGGAACCCAATTGAGAATGAAAGCTTGCATTCTCAAAGAATGCTTTCTAATTCTTGGTGAAGAAAACCTATTAGATATGGAGCCTGTGTAAATCAGTGCAACATATCCTTTTGACTTTCCTGAGAGTCTGAAATGTTACCTGTGCAATACTTTATTTCTTCTCTATTATCTTCTCTTGTCATCTGTGACTTCTGAAAAGATGACTCGAGTAGTTTTGCAGGAATGTCCAGGTAAGATGTGCTAGACCATAACTTACACCTTCATAATGTCATAGCGATAATTATCTCCAGATATCCTGATGACCTGATGCAGGTCAGCAAAATGTAACTTGTACTAAATTCTATAATATTTTGAAAATGGAATTTAAGGCTACACAAAGAAATAAAAAGAAAATAAAGGCTACATGAGGAAATATACTGAAATTCGCACATGTTAAAGTAGTATTGGTATGTTTTACTGTGGCAGTATTGAAAAGTTAAATTTAAGGGGGTTTCTGCCTGCTGTACTCCAATGTTTGTGTAACTGGTTGTTTTCCCTTTTATAATTGAATTTGACTTATCTCCTGAGAAATTCTCTTTTTCATTCATGGTAAAAGAATTTCAGAGAGGTTATCAAATGCACCTCCTCCATTCAGTTGTTTAACCCATTTTTTCAATCTAGATGTTGATGCCTCTTAAAAATTTTTTTCTAAGTGATAAGTGTTCCAAGTGAATTTTTACAGAAATAGTATTTTACATAAAAAAGAAATGTAGTCAAATGTAAAATTCTGTAATTGCAAGGACTAAACTCACTGTTCCTTTGGGATCTCCTTTTTTTTTTCTGCTCAAGATCTCAGTCTATCATCACCAGCCTGAATTTGAAAATTGTGAGAATATTGTGGGGGAGTTACCTATAAAATGCACAGATACTCTTTCTTTTTTTAGAGGCAAGTTCTTTATCTGGAAAGGAGGACAAAAACTAATCTAGACTGAAGAGACAATAATGTTAGAGAGCTTACTGGGAGGAAACAGCATATACTTGAAAATAGCAGTTTAATCAATGTGTATTTCAAAGTATTTTTTCTCGTCTGTGTGTGCATATGCTTATTGCACACGTGTGCTTGGTTAAAATTGTCCTGTATGTTCTGGATTTTCTCTTGTCCAAGTGCTAACTTAAGAATAAGCTGTTTCCTGCTGAAAATGTATGTACAGTCATTGAGAAGTGGCCAGTAAAGGCTGAAGTGCAAGTCATTCTCTAAATCAACGTGCTTTAGAGATTTTTTTTTTTCAACAATAGCACCTCCATTCCTCCTTTTCTTGGCAAAGATGAAAAAAAAATGGTAGCTTTATTTTTCCTTGGGAAAGAGGAAAGACATTTCACGAGAGTAGTTTTATATTTCCAAACATAGTGGGGTTTTCATAAAATATTTCAAATATTCTTACTTGAGAGGGCCCTTACTGCAGTAAATTCATGTCAACTTGCAGTGTCTTATAGCACAGTAGATGACAACTGACTGTCAAACTAAACAGCAGTTAACTTCACAAATGCTTTACCTATTAGCTTTAGTTCCTGAAATATTTTTCTTTTAAGTGCATACAGTTATTAGGGTGAAGCTTTATCAGTGGAGTGTGAACTTCAGTGATTGATTTTTGTTTTGTTTTTAAGCTGAAGAAAATACGGAGGGTGTTATCTGTGTGAGCCAAGTTAAACAAGAGCCAAGAGAAAAAGCATTGTCTATGGAGCCAGATAAAATCAGAGACTGCCACAGTTCCTCACCCATTTAAATCTGTGAAGCCTGGAAAGATTTTACAAATCGGCGAACTCTAAATGTCTTGGAAGGAAAGGCAGGTGCTCTCAAAGTGATGCCACTCTTCTAAAGTCGTACTGTGACATTCAGACCAGGCATGTTTTATGCTAGTTCTGACAGACAGCTGTTTTGATATATGAGTGATGCAGCTCACTGCCAATTCCAGGTCATTCAGTTGTCCTGTGGAACACCGCCTTTCTCTACTATTTCAAGTTTTGAATAATCTGGATGCTATCCAAATGGCCCATTTTGGTCGACATTTCTGAATGTCTTCCACAGTTTAATTCCTTAGCTTTAGAATATGGATCACAATGCTGGGTTTCCTTTTCTCCTTGAGGCCCTCGACTGTTACAGCACTACAGAGACCATAGTATCTGCCAGCTCCACGACCACAGAATCCAAAAGCAAAGTGTATGAATACAGCAGTGTTTTTGTGACTAAATGAAGATCCAAGATGCTAAATTTCAAAGTGATGAAGGACATGGATGCTTAAGAAAATGCAACTTTGACCTGATTGTAATGTTAATGGTGTGAAGATCAAGGCGAGGAAAAAGGTGAGGTTGCCAGGTGAACGTAAGGTTGTATGATGAAGAAAAGTTTGAATTGTAACAGGGAATGTTTTCAACTTTGACATCTTTAAGCTTATATTCTGGCTTTATAATGAGGTTCACTGCTACATGCAGCCTTTCCAGTGGTACTGTATTAGCAGTTTGTCATAACTAAAAGCAGGAGTCTTGTCTCATGGGAAATGAGAGATGCTGCCATTTCAGCGTATCTACCTTTTGCTTTATGCACTTATGCTATCAGCTCAGATAAGTACCATTTAGCCTGCTGCTGTTTGTGATGTAGGGCCTACGGATACATGACTAGCAAAGAGATGCCCAAGAAAACAAGGCAAGTAATATAAATCCAAGCAATATGTGCAAGTGTGCTGTCACTATAACATTCAGAAAACAAACTCATCTCTCAGTGGTGGCAACTTCAAGACTGAAGTGGTCCGCATTACTTAAAATAGTTACCAGGAACCTTTAAAAAACTGAGTATGATAAAAGATATGAAAGTCTTTTAACCAATATTTAAGCCAAAGCCATAATAAGTGACAAACGCTGAGTTGTATCATCTGTGACAGACATGTTTCTTTAAGAAAAAAAAATATGCCTACAAATAATTTGGAATCCTTTGAAAGCAGTAAATTAAATCAAACTGATGCCGATATAGATATCAAGTTAAACAATGGCATTGTTTGCTTCAGATATTGAATTCTTAGAGAAACATTCAGAGTATTTTGTATAGAGCAATATCTGCAGTTCTGTTATTAGTTGCTACTAAGTGTTTGAGAACTTGCTCATAAAATTAGATTTTTTTTCTGCATGCTGTACAAGAATGCAATTTGAGGACTTTCTCTTTTTCAGACTTAAAAAAAAAACCACACAAAAAAACCCCAACACCAAAAAGAAAAACAAACAAACCCCAAAAACCAAAACTGGAAAAAAGATTGGCTCATTTATGTAGAGGGGAAGTGTTAGGAATATTTATATGAACATGAAAATTGGCATTTTACTATTTAAATTAATTTAAATATTTAAATATTTAAATTTGTTAACATAAAATCAAGACATTCATAAACATCATCTAAATAAAAGATCAATTTTTCATTTTCTTTTGAATATTTAAAGCAAAATCTTTCAGAAGTCTCACATTGAACTTGGGTTCCAAATCACAGAATTGCCTAGGTTGAAAGGGACCTTTAAGATCATCTAGTCCAACCAAAATAAAATAAAAAAAAAATACCAACACTAAACCATCTAATACCTCTATAGGCAGCATCTTTTAGGTAGGTGCAATAACTTAGTCTTACCTTAAAATATATTAACTTCTATGAGGTTAACTAATGCTGTTAATGCTGTTCATTTAAAGCTAATGTTTGTGGATTAGCTTAAATTAGAATTTTCCAACAGGGTCATGCTCTTATTAAGTAAGAGTCAGTATTTTATCATGCAAGTGCGTGGAGAATCTCCAGTTCTTTGGAGCCTTTCATACTTCGTTTTTACACTGACTTGTTTTGTGTTACGGCTTACTCATTTCTGGGTAGGTAAAAATCCCACAAGGTTCACCCTTTTGTGGTTTGTTGTTGTTGTTGTTAATTGTTAAATGGATGTTCTCTGCTGCAGTCAGTTCTGGAGTACACAGGCAACAGTTGCCTTTTCTTTTCCAATTCAGTAACCGTATACCAGAATGGGTGCCTACTTCCACTCTGCTGTATTCAGTGATTCCATCACCTTTGGTTTTTCTTAGAGTTTAAATTAATGCACTTCAAAGTATATCACCTTTCTCAATATTACTAATTTTTGAGAGTTTTTCTTCATTTTTGAGAAAGCTGTAACTTACTCTTTTAAGAATAAGCAAAAGATTATTAGCAAGAGGTTATTTCAGTTTTAGTTCTTATCAAAGCAGACAATATGTTTGTGATTGGAGTAAAAGAGAAGTTATATTTCCACCAGTTTTTGCTTAATTCCCTCATTAACAGATCTGTTCTTTAACAGTCACTGTTCCCACCATAGCTACAGTCTCATCCTGTGCTGAACAACATTTCTGTTGGTACTTCTATTTTTGATTTAATGCTCACAGCTGGAGGAAATACTCTTTTAGTCCATCTTGAATTGCGGGCTGTGAAATGAGTTCTATAATCGACCCTGAAAACAATAGAACAAAAAGTTGGGAGAAATTTAAAGAACCAGTAAATATTTTGTTGTTTTTAAAAGCTGGGGATGAGAGTTGCAATTCTGTTAATTGAAAAAAATTATTTAAATGCTCCTTCAGCCAATATGTTTTTGTTTTCAGGTTTCTTCTTTTTCACAGAATTTCAGCTCTTTGTCTTCCAAATGCATATTCCAGTCTATTACCATGTTGTGTTTTAATTTAGTGTAACCTTTCCTCTTTAAAGAGTATGTTTACATTTCTTCTGTGTGTGTTGCTAATGGGGTAACACAAACTCGTCACCTATATCCGGTCTCTGTAGTCAGCTTAACACCTTAGTTCACTAATTTCCACCTAAATTTTACAAAAAAGGCTCTTTTATGTATATGAAAAAATCAAAATGCTATACCACTTTCAATGCACTTAAATTTGCATAGAGTCTTCAAGGCTGATTTTTCAGAGAAGGCTATGGTGCAAAGTAGTTGGTTGTTACTTTGTGTTGGAATTGTAGATGTTTTTCTGATGTTTACTTTGTTTTCTTGTGGTTGTTATGTTCAAGCATTTATTTTGCAAGCTAGAAATCCTGAGCTTCCACACAGTACTGTAAATGAACAAATCACTCTCCGATTTATCCTCATTGTTGGTTACCCGTAACAGTGATTGCTTGGCTTGACAAGAAGGGCTGTGCTTATGTATGTGCATGCAAAAATATTTTTTTTGCTAAAATGTAGAGAAGATATAAAAAGGGCACGCATCCAAAGCTCTCATTCAAGGCTGGCAACCTCTTGGATGGAAACCAGTAGTGGTAATGAGTCCTTTACATGCTCTTCAAAAATCCAGGTTTGGTCATGTTGTATGAAGATTGTTGCAGTTTGTACAAAATTTAAGAGACAAATGTCTGTATATGTATGTATATATATTTATATAGTAACTTAATGTATAATATTGCTATTCAAATGTAAACTACTTTTTCATTTAAAGTAATGGTCTATGTTGTGGTTATGGGGGCTCATGGAGAGAAATACAAAAGCTACTCGGGGGCAGTGGTTTCTGGGGATGAAGGAGAACAAGTAGGACAGCTCCAGGGAGACCAGGAGGAAGAAGGTTCTGAAGGTGTGTGAAAGGCAAGGGTCCTGCAAGGAGGGCTGGAGGGGGCTGTGCTGGGGGAAAGTCCTGGGCCCCAGAAATAGAGCCCATTGTAAAGGCTCTGTACAGCTCCTGAAACTATGTCAGTAGTGCATAGGGTGAGTTCATGGTAGGAATTTTAAAGCATGGAATAAAAGGAAAGTGTCCTGACCTCAAAACCAGCAGAGCTGCTTGAGTTTTGGTGAATACCAGAGGAAGCTAAATGATGTCCCATAGTCTGAGACACCTGTTCATTTATTCTAATAAGAAACTCCCCTTAGACCTTCAGCCCAGGAGCGCAGACTCCTTTCCTTTACGTGTTACCAAGGAAAATACACCTTTTCTTCCCAACTGAATTAACTTGCTGCTCTCCTCATCCCTCTGACTGCAGCTCTGGCTACCTCAAGCATGCTCAGTATCTACCCAAGTCTCTCTTCCTCCACACTTATTAGGGCTTCCACTCAAATTCCATGCTCTCAGGCCCTCCAGTTCCCAATGTTTCACTGTTACGCTGTTGAAGCAGCTGGTGAGTTCACTGCACAACTAAATACTGATGAGATGTTTTCCTGTCAGTCTTTTTTCCTGTCTCCCCGGGATCCTAAGTCTGTATGTTCCTTTAAAGTTCATTTTTTTTTCCGTGCTTGGTTTGGGTCTTATCCTTACCTGGATGAATATTAGGCAGCTACATTTCACAGGTCATTTGTTACATTCACAGCAGCTGAAAGAGTTGAGAAAACAAGGTGAAAAGGATAATTTATACCAGCTGTTAGGGCTTTAGGTTGAGAAACTGGCCTCTTTCCTTTCATACTGCTTGAGTTCCTGGTTCTGGCTGTGGAAAATAGCTCGTTGGTGAATCATCTGCCTGTTGGCAAACTTAAAGCTTATTCAAACAGGTGTATTCTCAAAAGGTTAGGCAGGAAGAGTCTGTTCCATTAGGGATAGAAAGTGTGTATAGCTGAGGATGGTGCTGTGAGAAGTTACTACTTGTTGTGGATCTCTGCTGAGAAAATTCTACTTGATCTGCCCTTCCCTTCTGAACAACGCTTTTGTAGAAATAAACTTCAGAGTCCCATCAGTAATGACCATCTTCTCCCAGCAACAGTGCACCTCATTAATGAATGAAAAAGGCATTGTGTAAAATGGGCTGTGTTGATTTTTTTAGGTCAGAAGCTATCCAGCAGGTCTATCCAACAAGCATCAACTAAGGTATGATTTGGGGGGGGAGAAGGAGGGGAAGGCAAAAATCTTGTCACATGATGGGAGTGTATGTGCATTTGTTTGTGTTTTTTTTTCCCAATGTAAACTGTTGTGCCTTAGTATCTCACTCTCTAACACAAATGACAAATGATGTGGTTATTTTCTGAAGTGATTTGATGTGTTTTCTGGAGAGTCTTCAAAGGAGTGATCGGAAACAGTACTGGTGTATCTGGTGGAGAATGTATTATTGGGTGTTTGTCATCTAGGGCCTCATCCTACTGTAGTGCAGAAGGGATTTTAAAATCACGGAATGTTTTCTGAGGACGAGCACTGAGTGTCTTTGTCCTAAGGAGTCTTCCCTGAACAGAAAACTAGGAACATTGGGTGCTGTGAGAGTAACTCTCATCAGTAATCTGTTAGCTTGTGCTAGATAGAAGAAAACTTGCAAAAGGCATGCATATGATAACCTCTTTGTGGAAAAAGTTACCTTTGGATGCTGAATAATTTTAAGTGATATATGCATAAGAAATTGTATGAATTGTATATATTTTGAAAAAAAAAGGGGGGGGGGAAGAAAATGGAGACATGAATAAATTTGCTTATGTTAGTTCTTTAGTACAGTTTTAATTACACTTAACTGTGGTTAAATGATGCAGATATTTTAGGATGCACATAATCAAGATCTTTTAATGTGGATAATGGGAATTCATGTTTTCACTGCCATCCTTAGCTCTTTGCAGTGCAGCTCAGTTGGTCATTTGGCAGGTACTGGGCATCTGTTAATGATGGTCTACCTGTTTAAGCAAGAGTGTGCTGTTCTAAGCAAATTAAATTTCTTGTTCTTCCTGATCTTTTTTCTAATAGGGATTGATAAGGCTCATAGGAGAATGAAAATCTGTTTGTAGTATAGTGATTTAATAAGAGTTAATTTCTGGGTCCTCTCTATGGAGGAACTAGAGAGCAAAAACTTACACACTATTGGATCAGGCATTTGGCCATTTTTCTAATGTACTTGGATTTCTACAGCAGGACAGTGTCAATACAGTATAAGCTATCACTAAAATATTGTTAAAATTTTAGCTCTATCTTTTGTTAAAAATATCTTAAATGTTGATAGTTCAGTGGCTCCAGGAAAGATCAGATACTTCCACTCTGTAGAATAGTCTCTGTATCTAGATACTATTTAAATTGTAATTAGGTATGGCAATCAAATGGCGTGAGAGCCTGAAACAGAGAGAGGTGCATGTTGGCAAATCAGTGGGAGAGGGAGGAGTTCAGTCCCAGTGTGCTCAATTCCAGACTAATGTTCTCTGTCTAGTCCTGAATGTGCCTCTTGAGAAACAGTGATGATTTCTCTTTGTGTTCTGACGTAGCTGTTCTTCCTGCTTGCCCATTCAAGAAGTTGTACAAGCCTGCAAACGACATGGAGATCATGAAGAAAGTCCGTAAGATCTTACGGAAGGACCTGCAGAAGTGGAACAGAGGAGATTAAAGGTTGATGACTTCTACAACGCCCACATTCTTTGGTGGGAGAAAGAGAATTTTCTTTTTTATTTATTTGTTTATTTTTCAATAGAGAACAACAGCACATCTTCCTTTTCCAAAGTATTAGAATGACTGTGTCTCCCTGATCTCCTTGACAAGATGCCTAGTGTTTGGACAGATCTCAATGTTTTTATGAGTATGTGCCAAAATGTTAGTGAATACTTATCCATGCATTGCTGTCTTTGCATGTCATACTGAAACTGTAGGCCAGTGCTGCCTCCCCATCTTTATATTGTCTGTGTACTTTTTCTTAAAGTAAATGAAAGCTTGTTTTATAAAGAAATAGTGGAGAACTTTTGTCTGAAGTCCTTTCAGATGCATGTTTTTACAGAGTAAGCTTTAACTTAAGGTGGATAATGTTGTATTTCTGCAGAAATTTCTGATGAGGAAATACTAGTGGATACTTGTAACCCTGTGATTACCTACAAACAGCCAAAGCCTTTCCCAATTTTTTTCTTTTTATCCAGAACAGGAAGCATTCCAAACTGGCCTTCAAAACCACCATATTCAGTGCCTCAAAGGTTTGGCACTTTTGTTCCTGTTTGTAGGTGATCTCCCATCTATACTGCAAGTCACTGTTTTCAGGGTTCTTCCATTAAAAAAAGAACAGCAATTATAGAAACAAACTTGCACAGATGGGGGGGGGTGGTGTGGGAAACAGGAGTGACACGAGAATCCTTACTTACCGCCTCTCCCATCACACAAGGGTACTTCTTTTTGTTTGCATAATCTGACCTGGTCAGTTGACAGCATATAAATAACAATATCTGAAAACCACAGTTTGTTTGTAAATATCTGTGTCACATAAGTCTGGATGTGACAAATTTTATTTGTGCTTGGAATTTGTATTGGTTTAGTGAAAACAATGGTGTCATAAATGGTCAAGTCTCAAGAACTGACAGAACCTTCGGATGTGAATTTGATCTTAATCTGAGCTTTAATTGAGCGAGGGAGAAATTTTAAGGCTGTGCTCCTGTGTTCTGCAGTATTTGTTGAACAGAAAAAAAGCCTTCAGTTTCTTCCAGCTCCCAAGAGCTGCGTTTTTGTTTCTATCTGATACACAGCTGCTTTTATTCAGCTCCTTGAGGATGGCTCATGGAATTCTGCTTTCCAGCTTAAGGAAAGATAGAGGTCTCCCTGTATGAAAACTTGATGATCAGTGTACATAGTCCGAGTGAGTTGGGAGCACCTAGAACAGTCACCCTCAAGCATGCTGTGATTTAAGCTGTGTTAGGAATGGGAGCTGGTAGAAGGAATAAGCAACTGAAGAATGTAACGGTAAAATTAGGCATTCTTGCTCTTCACATAGTACCCTCACACAGTACCTTTTCTTACACATCTTGAGAGAAACACTAGTCAGCAGTGGGATGAAAACAAATCTCAATTTTTCCTCCCCTTTCACCCCAAACCTACAGTTTAAGCATGGTTTTGATAATAAGCCACAAATTTGGCCTAAAAAAAAAATAATAATCTTCTATCCTAGATCTGGGTGTACAGTGTTTAATTCCTAAAGGACTGTGCTAAAAATTCAGTTGTCAGGTCACTGTTTTTTTAGACATAAATACAACTTTTTTATCACAGATGTTTCTCTTAAAGCTAAAATTCAATGGGAGAATTAGAAATTAATTATTTATGTTTCTTACAGATGATACTTTAGTTTTCTGAAGTGTGCAGGTGTTTCCTCTTTGGCTTCTACTTATAGCTCTTCATTCACTATGCGTTGGATGTTTTCTCAGGAACACTTACCTCTGAGAGTACTCCAGATAACCAGCAAGAAACCAGAATGGAGAACAGAAGAGGAAGTGAAGTTTGTAAAAAGCTGCTTGCAGGAGATAGAAAGCTCTCAAAGTTACAGCTCAAGATTGCAGTTTCTTCTGGCTGAAGTGGTTCACTTTAAATGGTAAATGTTTTTTAGTATACAACTCCTAGTTACTGACTTTGGTGCTGTTTATGCTCTGAGCTCACATCTAATAAAAGCTAGAATGGTAATCGTGTATATTTGCTTTTATCTTCAGTGCACTAGTTATCTTCTGAATGCAAACTGGTGTAACAGCATGTTCTTCGTGGCTGTTGACAAAGCTGTTACCGCATCTGAGGTGTGGTGTTCGTGGAAGGAGATGGAGAAAGTGGGAACCTCCTTAACTTCTACTGAGAACAGATGATCTGTGGAAAGAGCTTTACCAGTTTTAAATCAGTGTCTTCAGAGTAATTTGGTGGGTGCACAGGTTTTTCATGTCAGGTTCTAGTGCATGTTTAACTTTGAACATAATA
Source organism: Calidris pugnax (assembly GCF_001431845.1). NCBI lineage: Eukaryota > Metazoa > Chordata > Aves > Charadriiformes > Scolopacidae > Calidris > Calidris pugnax. Next base: position 15,160,413 of record NW_015090990.1, on the reverse strand, counting down.
CAAGCCATAAAATTACCTCTCCCTGGCCTCCCCATATTGTTTTTTTGGTTTTGTTTTTTTTGTCTCCTACCACGGTATTCATACTTAGCAGTTTTTGGGAGTGGGAAGATTGTTTTAACACATTCTCATCTACCACTTGTCTGCCTTTCTCCCATTGCCTTTTTCTCCCATCCAGAGGAACACAGAAACAAAAATATCTGTCTGTAGAAAACTTCTGTCATCAGTTTCCCGTGCTTGCAGATGAATTTCCACTCTGCCAGCACAACTGCAGAACCATGCTGATGAGAGCAGCATCTTGTACTACATGTACCAGCAGATTATCAGCACAAATAACTGACCTTCTCCCCTTTATATTGTTTTGAATCCAGATCAGTCTGTGGGTCTGGACCATGGTGCACCCTACAAGTGACTCTTTTTGTACAACTTGAAGGGGAGCACGGGACAGGGTCAGGAAGTTCTTAATCTCCAGCTTTTAGGGTATGCTTCTGTATTGGGTGCTGGTGCCCAGTTATGCAGGACACAGCTGGTTGTGGCCAGCTCTGCAATGGACCCGCTACAGCTGAGCTCATCGGTGAAGCTGGTGGCACCTCTGTGGATGCTTATTTAAGAAAGGGTGAGAGGAGTGAGAAAGAAAGTGAGAAAAACAGTCCCTGAATGCCAAGGTCAGAGAAAGAGAGAGAGGAATTGCTTCCAGTGCTGGAGCACAGAGGACACCATGCTGGAGCAGGTGGAGATTTCCTGAAGGAACTGCAGTCCATGAAGAGGAGCCATGGAGGAGCAGGCTTATGCTGAAGGACTGCAGCCTGTGGAGAGGACCCATGGTGGACAAGCATGAGGAAGATGGAGCAGTGGAAAGGAGCTGTTACAGACTGACTGCAACCTCCCACTCCCCTTAGCCCTGCGCTGCATCGGGTGAGGGGGAGGTAGAGGAATTGGGGTGAAGGTGTGAAGTTGAGCCTGGGGAATGAGGGGAAAGTGACATTTTAATTTGTATATTCTCAGTATTTTAATCTATTTTAATTGACAATAAATTAATTTAATTTTCCTCACATCAAATCAAGTACTTGAAATTTATATCTAGACTCAAATCACAGTGGAAAATACTGTTTTCTCTATGATCACTGCAAGCCACTATTGCCTTTAATTTTTTAAGTAGGGCACCTAATGGATCAAATTTTAATTTTTAAGAAGTCATTCCTGTTTGAGTCAGTAGTTGCATTTTTGAATGCATTCTGTTTTGGCCTTTCAAGTTCTGCTTATTAAGGTTTTCTCTACAGTCTATCTTAGCTGCAGAGTCAACTCAGGGACAGGTCTAATGCATTTCAGTTCTGCTGGAGAAGAATACCAGCCATATTTTTACAAATATGAGTGTGGGAGCATCCATTCTGGTGGAAGGATGCTGCAGCAGTAGATCCTACTTTGGTGGTGGTGTTCTTACAGATGTTAAGGATACAGCATCTTCACATGCTTCAGAAGGGGGCAAAGTTTGGGGTGAGTGGCATCTTTGGCAAAAATACTATTAATCTTGGGAAAAGAAATAAGTAGAGTTTGGGAAAGAGATTTATATTCCTGTGCTTTCCAGAGATTATTTTCCTGAATGAGAAGGGAACATCCTTAAAAGGTAAGTTTTGTATGTGAGTTCTTACACAACCTACCTCAAATATGTGACACTGGCCACCCAGGGTATCTAGGCAAGATGTTATGTGACATTATGCACTTAATGATTTCTAGTAGGGGCACTGTTTGTAATACAAAATTGGTGGATAGCTTCCTAGCATTAGCTAAATTAATCCTTAATTTCTTCCCCTCTCACCACATCTCTCTATGAAAGGAAGATCCTCTGTTAGAAGGAATATGGAGAATTGTTAGTTGTCTGTGTGGAGGACACAAAGCTGTTTGTGGTGGCTAAAGATGACTAATTTGATAATAAATTAGATGAGCTTCAGAAAGGATTGCACCACGTTATAATTTCATCAAGTAATTTCTTCCAATGATATCCCTCACTTTTGATTATTGTCTTACTGTTTACTTACTGTATAATCTATTCCATAAGCTTTCCTGGCTATATCAAGGCCATAGAAGAAATGCATCTAACAATTCTCTTTTCTCTTGAAGTTCTATGAAAAGGAAAGAATTCCCCATTTTGCAGCTCTCAGGGACAGCCATGCTTGCTTAGCTACCAGCTGCTCTGGAAGAATACGTGTGTATCCATGTTCCCTAGCTACCAAAAAATCTTGAATCGGGCAAAGTGAATTTGGCATCTAAAAAGTCAGGCAAACTATTCTGGAACCAAATTTAGCATCTTCAGGAGCTGCGGCCTAGGGTTTATCAGTTGCGATTTTAAAAATAGGAGTATTTGCATAGTGAAACATATTTTTATTCAGCCCGTTCAATCTATGAAAAAATGTCTCCATTCCTTTTATTTCAGATTTGTGGACTTCTTTGCAAAATTATCTGAGAGATCACTAGTGAGATTAGCTAATAACTGTAAAATGGCAAAGTTTCACTGTGGACAGGTGGTAACAAAAGGTCCCATAAAGTCAGCCAGCATAATTATCATTAGTGAGGTAAGATTTTTCAGACATTAACTGCAGATTTGGTGATATGCTGACATATATTCTGGTCTTGCAAACAAAAATAGTGATTATGAGCTATTGCAGAAAGAACTGGGAAATAAAGCACTTTGTAAAAGACCAGTCTGTGGTGGTTTTGGTTTCTGTTGGCTTTGTCATGCTTTTACTTAGTATTCAGCTCCTTTGTGTACCCTGTGTAGGATCTGTTTTATCCGATCTCTTATGTAGAGGAAGTTAAGGTAATAGTTAACACAAAACGTAATACAAATACACAAGTTCTTCATGGCAAGATACATGATATTTCATATATTTTCTAACAAATAGTTTAAGTGTTTGAATATTATTAGTAATTAGCAGAAGACATTTGAGAGAAACTTCAGATGCTCTATATTCACTGTTTTATTTGTATTTTGATTTTGGAATTGATGAATTCCCATTTCTTTGAGAGCAGTTATTAGCAATGAGGTGACTATTTTCAAGTGAGCTATAGGTTCCAGCAGAAATGGCTTCAGGTAGGGAAACCGGAACCATATTTAAAGTTTAGTGGCCAGAATTTCTGAAGAGTTGAGGTGCTGGGAGCTACCTCTGCACTCACAAAAACATTACCTTTTGGGCATAATGTTATAAAGATCAACAAGGCTTCGAGAGAGGTTTGGCTGGTATCATACACAAATACAGTTTGCTGTGAGGCAGCAATGCTTCCTTTTTTGTTATAAGATGCCTAAAATACTTTGTGTCTGTTATTTTGTGTCTTGCTGCTGACATACCAGCAGGATGATACAGAGAAGAGAGTCCACAATAAACGTTTTGTTTAAACTCAGAGGCAACAGCTGGCATATTTTAATTTTTTCCATGGAATACTTGAGGTATTTGAAGGAGTAAAAAAACTAGTATATTTTGTTTTGTTTTGTTTTCTCTATACCATTTTCTGGTGACAAAAGATAGTATGTTAAGTTTATTTGGAGAGTTTTTTAGGGTCCAGGATCAGATAGTGCTGCTGATATTACACATGGTTAATACTGCCATTTGGGTTTTTTTTTTTTTTCCCAGGTTTGCAGTTGCCATAACTTCATTTCTTCAGGGGATTTTTGTCCATACACTCCAGTGGTCATGCTGCCTCTGGGATGTGAAGTATTTTGGCTTTGTTTACTAATTTAGTCAGAAAATATTTGTATACCCTTGCTTCGATGATTTACAGAAAGGTTAGTACAGTTGGTTGTCTAGATAAAAACTAGCTTTCCAGAGATGGAATTATTTTAAGTCTGCTGAAATGGCAACGTTGGCTTAAGATGGTGAGTGAGTACTGACATGTTGAGGAATCACAGGGGAACAATTTTTTGATGTTGTTATTGTTGAATTGTAGCATTCACTATTCAACTTACTTTGCACAGGTCAACAACTGTTTATCATCTTTTGCCACAGAATAATAAGTGAACTAGCATTATTGGCTACTTGACCAGCACTTATTTGGATTCCTTCTTGCTTTTTTAGAATGAATTGTTTAACTTTTGGCTACATGAGAAGTGAAATTTCCCAACCAAATATTTTGGTGGTTGTCTTGGTGATAATGAGCTGTGTCAGAGATCTCTAGAAGAGAAGCAGTGGAAAATAATGAAGACAACCTAACAAAGTCTGTACCACAAAGAAAACATGCACCAAAAGTAACTCTTGCTTTTGAAAGGCCCATAGAACATGTTCTTAAATCCTGGAGCATGATTCAAGCTGTCAGTGTGGAGCTGGGTACACTATCACAAATTTCTAAAACCATCTCAGCACCATTCACACAAGTTTATTCTTCTGTTCACCCTGAGCATGGAAAGGAGCCTCTAGCTAAGCTGCATACAGAGTTAAAGTTAATTTGTAGTGTTATTTTAACGTATCCCAGTTCAAATGAGTTGAGTGCTTGAGAAAGCACTTTAAAAGCACTGATGCAGTAAAAAATTGAAACTCCATTTTTAAAAATATAAGTTTGAAAAATAAATCTGTGTTCAAATTTGTAGTTCACCCCGTTTTGCATTAGATGAGAGACACAGGGGAAATAACCTTTTCTTGACTATTCCTACTTTCTTATGCCTGTCATCCATCCAGGACTGCTGCCATTAACTTGGGTGTAAATACTGGGTTTTTTCCAGTGGTAATGTATTTTTCATTATGATGAGGAAATGTGTCTATGTCCTTAATGATTTTCACCTGTGTTTTCTTTTGTCTTTCAGATTAAATATTAAGAATCTTTTTAAGATTCCAAGATACTTTCATGTTTGTATATCCATTGAATACAACTAGGAGTAAAACTGAATAAAACTCTTGTCCCTCTTTCAGTTCAGGTGATGTTGTATGATGTAATTACTATGGTATTTAAAGTATGTTGATTGATTACAGCTGTAACAAATGCTGTAATCTTTATACAATTTAGCTTCTGTGTATTTGGGAGGTTGACAGTATTGGAGCGCGGTAATCAGAACCATAGCATTGTGTTCTGAACATTGCCAGGGTAAGCTGAATAAAGCTTTTAGTGAAACATGAAATAGAGTGTAGGCATTTCTGGCAAGGTCTTGATTGGTCTCAAGGGTTATTTTTGTAGTCTTGAACTTAAAGGTGAGTAGCCAAACCATAAATACATGCTCTTCTACGACATGAAATCTCTTGAGAAATTTTGAGACCTGCTTCCATGTGCAAGTTGACTTCCCACAGTTTATGCTAGAGAAATGGCTGGCTGGTACATTAGTGATGTTCCAGAAGCATAATAATCCTCTAAAAAGTGGTCATATGAAAAGGAAGATAGCTTGAAAGAGATGATTAGTGAAGATTTTCCTGGACTACATATGTGTAAACTACTTGTGGAGAAGTCTTATGCATGAATACAGGGCTGGAATTTTCCAGTGTTTAGATGGGAGTCTGTTCATGGTCTTAGCTGAGATTGGAGAACTTGACCTGTGAAGACCCCTTCCAGTGTAAGTGACTCTGTTCAGTCAGTCTGTGTTAGCAAGAGCTTATAGACAATCATCTTTATGTGTATAGAGTGCACAGGCAAGATGGACTCAGTAAGTGTACCTTCTGATAATTCCACATCTTTATCTTCCCGTTAATGCAAGATTCATTTATTGCAGAGTGTAAACTGCAAGGAGCGTGCTGTATTGTGCAAGTTACCTTGACGCAGGCTTTAGGGTTTTCCATTTTACTTGACCCAATTCTGTGCTTGAGCAATTAACACACTTCTAACATGCTGCTGTTTGAGGAGAAAAAACGTATCCTGAGAGATATCTATTTAAATGTACCCAGAGAGATGCTGAAGTCTCTTACCTAGTATCTTGAAAGAAAAATGAGGTGATGAACTTTAAGTGTCTGGAATGTATAAATTGATATGAGATTCAGCAAGAAATTGGGGACCTAATTATTCACAAATGCTAGGCATTTGTAATGTAGGTGCTTAAAGCAGCAAAAGCACTAATCTGACCTGTTTTCATCTGTTGTGAATTTAGCTTCTGCTGTAATAGGTGTCAAAAAAATTTGACAATTTTCATTCTACAATACTCCTCCTTTAACAGAATAATATTCTATTAATTTCTCAATAGATTCTTATCATGTCTAGATATAGGCCAGGTTATTGTTTCAAATGTAAGCCAAACTGGTAATGATCTAGGGATTTGTTTACCCCTGTGATGACAGAACCTAGTTGGTCATCTGAAGTTGGTGCCCCGAGGTAATAATGACTGAGAACAAAACCTTGCATTAACTGATACATCCTTCTTGAAAGTTTCACTTGTAAAGACAACTTCCTGAATTGCTTTAAAGCATGCAAATAGGAAACGTGAGGGAGGTTTTTCTTGCTGCATTCATTCTCAGGATGATAAAGGTACACACAACAGTGTGTATACTACAAAAAAGACAAATTAATAGTTCCTCTGTTCCTTTTGAAAAAGGGACTTTCAATAAAAAAAATAAAACAATGATTTAAAGTGGAGGAAAAAAAGTCATTATTTCCAAATACGTTGTTAATCTTCAAAGGATGTGTCCACAAAGTAGTATTGAGGTCAAACATTATTTAGAATGATAATTTAGAATATCCATAGTTAGGTTACTGGTTTTGTGTTGAAGCTATCTAAACCTTTAGCGTAGAAAGTACAAGCTAACCATGAACTGACGAGGATAAAGAGTAACAGAGTATTCTTTGGGGATCAAGGGAGGGCAACATCCCTTGCACTTCATGCTGAAATAATCCTGTACTGGCAACTTTTAGTGACATTTTATTTGACTAAATGGGCCAGTGGTCTGATTCATTTGTGCCGGAAAAGAGTGTTAACATTGACTTAAAGCACTGGGACAAAATGTACTATTGTTTTTCGTTTTGTTTTTTTTTTAAATTTTCTATCTGTATATATATTTACTTGACTTGGTGTTTTAATATATTGTATGAGGAAAGCAGGCAGTGTTTTGATTTTTGGACGGTGGGTTCTCATTGCTAATTGACATCTTGAAGTTCTAATCCTCATTTATGATATTATCACTTATACAGGGACAAGCACTGTCAGACAGGATTAGAGAATTAGCACAGAGTGAGGCATCCAAAACCATTTGTGCTGTCTTTTATTAGATTTTTGTCTGTTTTGAGTGGCAGTAGATAAGTGACTTAATAATAATTATAGGGTCTTTAGGACCCCACTCTTTCCTTGGAAGGTCTGTGCCCTGCTGATATTTTTTTTTCATTTACAGGGTCAAGCAGTAGAGACAGGCTGAAGGTGCTGCTGTTTGGAAAACAACAGCTATAGAGCTATTGAGTGTTGTCAGGGGACACAACCATCGTCCCTATATACAGCAAAAAAGAGAACAAGGAAGGAAATAGAAGATGGATGCGAGTCCTGTTTTTCTTCTGGCTGTCCCCATATTAGATCAAAGGACTTCTGGAAGAATTAGTGAGCAATGCTGCAAGAGAAAGCAGAGGTGGGAGCTCAATGATGACAGCTGGTTGAAGTCCTTTAACTCCTCCAGCTATTTCTCTATAATTTGGAGTGAGAAGGTACTTTCCCAGTCCGCCTTCAGGCTGTTTGGAAGGGACCGTATTTTATCCCAGACTATCCATTCTCTAGTTCTTGGCTTTGGAGAGGGGAGAGAGAGCCTATTAGGCCAACAGGTTACAAAAGAAGGTGGCTGTTGGACAAATGCTCTCTGCTCAGACAACATTAGTAGTAGTTCTTCTAAATGTTTTTTTGTGTTTGTTTTTTTTTTGCAGCAGGTTGTTCTGTATGCATCAAGAGACAGCAAATTTAGGAAGTAGATCTACTTCTGGAGGCTACAAAAACCCTAAAATTTGTGTGTGTATATATAGCCTCACAGAATACACACACACATACACATATAATTTTTTTATCAGATTCAGTCATTTGTTGATAGTAACTTGCTATAAACAACTGTTGGTACGAAGCCATTTTCAGTCATCCTATAAAAAGCAAATAGCTTGTTTTCATGTGACAGCTCAATGAGACAAGAACCTTAGAAACTGTTTATAGTAGATACAGCTGTTTTACAGAGACAGTCATTTAAAGACACGTATTTCCTGAAGTGTTAGCTAACTTGTGTGTTGAAAGAACTTTTAGCATGGCTGTTACCTTTTCTTGCTACTTCTGTGCCGACCAGTCAGGCATCGAAATCTACATTGTAAATTAGTCATGTACTCAGCAATTCATTTTTTTTTACCTTTGAGTAGAGAATATAGAATCCAAGCTGGTTTCAATCTGACATGCATTATAGAATAAATAGAGGTTTTGTTCTAGTTAAATATTTAAATTTAAGAGATGTTAATAAAATCAGTAACAGCTGTGGTCAGTGACAGTCTTATTTTTACTTCAGTGAACATAAAGTCAGACCCAGGAAAGGGTCCGAATGGTATTTGAATCATTAGTGACTCTGCTACTTTGTCCAGCAAACATCAAAACACCTTTTTCAGCTTGTATCAGCTGTTATCCCGGCACTGTATGTTTGCCTTATAATTCTTAAGGTGCCAGTGTTTACCTATGTGCACATAAATTAATTTAAATGATTTTATTTATTTTTTTATCAAAAATGAAGGAAAGGGGTGGAATTTCCTTGTCTTACTGATATTTCCTTAGAACATTTTCTCTCTGCTCTGTTAGGATGGCAAAGGTATCAAGTGCATTAATTCTTTTTGATACTAGAGGGAGCTCATGGCTTGAGCAGCCAGAGTGAAATGTGGTGTCTTGGACAATTCTTGAAGAAACACAGATGGGAAGTAAAGTGGCATTGATGACTATAATGCACCTTTTTCCATCACTGGCAAAACTAGAAGGGCTGAATTTATCAGCTTAGGAAATTGCACATGGCTTTCAGAGACACTCAGATAATGAAATGCTGGAGCTGCAATTTCTTCTGTATCTGAGCACCTCTCTGCCATGGCTGGATTTATCTTCACAACTTCCTCTGAGGAAATAAGCCCTCTCATATCCCTGTTAGTACATGGGGGACTGTAACACAGGGAGCACTCATGGTAGTGCAGCTTTCGGACTGTACCTGCCATGGCAACTTCAGTCAGGCATCAGTCCTGTACATAGGCAGGAAAGCACTACATAAATGTTCTTGAGAAGTCCTGATGTGCTTCATTTCTGTGCTCAGCCAGTTCCTTAAGGCACAAATGCAGACCCATCACAATACCTTCTTGCCCATCCTAGCGAGACTTCTGTTGGGAGAGGCTGCTGGGTGGACAAAGCTAAGAGATGTGCTGCTTCAGCCTCTCTGGGCTGTGCCCTCCTCAGCTCTGGCTCAACCAGCAACAGTCAAGGGGCTGGAGAGAGACCACAGGGCTGAGCTGTGAGTGCACATTGTCTCAGGGAAGGCAGGAGCTGACAGCAGGCATCTCATGTGCATTCTCATGAGATACCATTCAGCAAACAACTGTTTGGTGGATTTGAGGCAGTGAAAGACAAATACGTCTTGGACTTGTTAAGGTCTTCTCTGAGACAATGAAGATTACGTCAACCTGGTGGACCTAAAGCATCCCATAAGCATGTAAAGAAGGCTGTTTCTCACTGGCTGGAGGAGAGGAACAGCTCATCAACTGTCCACAGAGCGCATTAGCCAGAACAGAAGATTGGGAAAGGAAGCTGTCAGGATTTGTACCCTGGAAGAGCCCTGGAAGTGTAGAAAGAGCATAAGCAGGGTGGCAGTATTGCTGTGTGCAGGGCTGGATGATCAGAGAAGAGACTACATGCACATGTGAACAGGTGTATGCAAACACACTGTGTGTAAATATGCACAAAGAGGTATTCCAAGGGGAATTTTTCCTAAGCACTCAGGAGGAGACATGAAAGCACAAAGTAGCATCCTGAGACATGTTGGCTGACTCTTTTTCCACCTCCCTGTTTTTCTGCAAGGTGACAGGGCAGTTGTGAGCAGATTAGTCACCAGAAGCTGGGGTCTTTGGAGGCTGACGTGCAGCCGCACTTGAAATGGGCTAGCTTAAATAGCGAAGTTAAGAAGTTTGCATAATCAGAGCAAATTTAATTTACGTTATGGCCATTTAATCACTCAGATTTCTCAACATGTGGACTTCTAATTGTAGGGAGCACTACCTCTATCCCGTTTAATTATATTTCAACAAATCCTTATTCCTTTAGAAGTAGTAGCTCAGCTGTCACTGTGATACTCGGTGAAGTTACTGAAAGTGTCAGGGCAACAGTAAGTGGACAATCATGTTCCTTCGATGCCCGAGGCAAAGCAAAATTAACTGCTCTGCTGAGCTTTGGCACCCAGGGCGCTGTGATTGTGCAAGGGGCGGATCTGCCCGGGAGAGGGCAGTGATGCACAGACACACACTCAGGCGGAGGGTGCGGGGGGCTTGCATAAACACACAGACTTTTAATAGCCATCTCCTGCACATACAGCTGAACTGTTCTTCTTCTACCTTAGTTTATTCTACGTGTGAAGTGTTTAGTGCTAGATAAACAAGCACAATACCACTGGATGGAAGTGTGAGGCTTCTTTGGCCCTTTCCAGTTCAGGGGTGAGAAGTGTTCAGTGTCATGATTTTTCTATTCCGCATCAGGAATGAGGGAGCAGTGCCCTTCTGAGGGGCTTTTGGGTGCTGTCAGGCTGGCATCGACGTAATTGGGAGCCTTCAGCCTGTTCTTCACCGTAATAGCCGTGGTGATACATAGTATATCAGATAGGAAGGACCATACAGACAAGTGGATATTAGATATGACACAGAATAATCACTCAAATGCAAGTCACAGAAGGGGGATCTCAGTGGAATGTTGCAGCCAGAAACGTGCTCTTCTGCTGGAAGAGATGCTGTTCAAGAAGCCATGCAAGGGGGGCTCTTGCAAAGGGCTGAAGATGGAAAGGCATTACAACATGTTAACTTCAAAGATACCTGGGCTTAAGTACTATGCTTTTCCCAACATTAAGTCTTGATGATTACTATGATTAATAGCTCAGTCTAGTTTGTGGAATAGAATATTCCACCCAAGATACACCTGGGTGCTGAGGGCTGAAGTTTTTCTCCTATCTTGTAAAACACTTGCATAAAGCAAGATTGCTTGGGCTTTACTCTTAGGGGATGCAGTAAGTACCAAAAGATGCTGTTACTTGCTCTCTTATAGGTGACACTGTAGAGAATCCTCTGGCCAAGGCAGCCATGTTCCTTTATCACATAAGCATTTCATCTCCATGAACACCAATGGCATCATTTTTATTTAGTTTGATTCCGTGTCAATTCTGTCAGCTTCTTTTTTCTTCTTTCTATTTGTGCCCTAACTGTAGATGTTGAAATGAAAAAGGCTGAGATTATTACGGCCTATATTATTCAGGATTTACAAAATGGCTGATCATGTTCTTGGATGTACTCTGAACATAAGTACAATGATGGATATATGGAGTAAAGATGATTTTAACTCTTGGGACAGTATTTGTGTAGGAGTTGCAAGTTATGGGGAAGGTATACCTGTGGGTCATATTTATGCCCTTGCTCCTCACACTGTAGAGAAAAAGCCTTGAGGCTGCTCTAACTTGTATCTGCATCTGGATGGCTAAAACAGCAGCCAGAGATCTCAGGAATGGAGCAGCAACACAATCTTGCATCTTTCCCCCCTATGCTGCTTGCTAATTAAATTGGCATTAAGATGGTCACTGTAGAGGAGTGCAGAAGCAGACAGTTCTCTTCTGAGGAGAAAACAAGCACAAGTTTCTAGCAGCAACAACTAGCAATAGCCAGTTGTTAGAGACCTTTTTTAAAGTAGAGCTAGCAGGTTACATTTGTGAAAGCTCAGGTATCTCAGACAACTTCTAGATGGCATCAGTTTCAGATCTCTATCCAAGCCTTTCCGGGGCAGTTGGGGCTGGAAGTCATTGCTGTATAATATCTGTTCACTGGTCTCACTCCAGCTTCAGTGTTTTCTTCCTGCAGTGTTTGCTGCCCAGCAAGGAGCTCACATAGGCTGTATCTACACTGCGTGCAAGCTGTGCCTTGTGAGAGATCCCTGAATTGGCTGGAGGCTCCATGCAGTTGTGCTGCTACGCAGAGGGACTGGCCTAGGCTCTGGGTGCAGGATGGCCATTAGCAGCATGCCACGGGTAGGTGACTTCAGTCCTGCACAGCAGAGGTGTCAGTAATACTCCCAATCCCAAAGCTGGCAGGATTGGCACTGGTTAGGGGATCTCTGCACTGAGCTGCCTCTCAGACTGTCGATAATTGCTCTTGTCTGCTGTAATAAAGGCTTCACAAGGAGAGTGAGCAGTGTCCTGGGAGCAGAATCGGGTCAATGCCTGTGACTGAGAAGCTGTAGAAACCATGGACTGCACCAAAACAGGCCACAAAATGCTAAGAAACCAGGAGAAGGAGAAAGATGGGCCTGGAGCAAAGGCAGGTAGGGAGAGTTCATAGACGGGTAGAGCAGAGCAAAGACATGTCAGGAAATGACAGTACTGAATGTTCAGCTGCATCTCTTAAGTCTGCCCATACCCCCATAACACGGGGAGGCTAAACAGAGTGCCCTGGTGATCCCAGGCCTTGGATTGTTGGATGTAGAAGCTGCATCAAACTGGTCAGGAGGCGAGTTCATGAACAATTTAATTTCTCAGTCCCTATCAGCGTAGAGTTTAAATGTTCTCAAACGTACCTACCCAGCAGCATTCCCCTTTCTGAACAGGGAGATGGAGATGTAGAGACAAGCAGCCTGCCTAAACTCACACAGGAAGCCCATGGCATGCCCAAGGAGTAAAGGCAGAGAGTCACCACCCTAATCTGGCATTCCTGCCTTTAAATCTTTCCAAATAGGGATGCATGGACAGGCAAACAATGTCACACAATTGCTGCTGTCCTCCCTGTTCTTTTGGGGCCTTGGTCTACTTGGCTGCTAAGCGGGTGAGTTCTTCTCCCTTGTACCACTCTTGGCAGGGGAATGGCCAGCAGGAATGAAGAGCAGAGGGCAGGTGCAGCAAGGGCCAGCTGAGGGCATTAGAGGGAAAGGTTTTTGCTAAGCTGGCAAAGCAACACCTGTTTTGTAGAGAAAGAAGAGCTGAAAGGATATGAAGACAAAGCAGGGAAGTTACATAGAACTAAACAGGAATGTGCTCACAAAGATTAATAGCTGCTTCCTGTCCCACTGTTCAATATGTCTTCTGCTTGCAGTAGTTTGCAAACATACACAAATGATTTTCTGGAAAGGCATCTTTTGCTCCTCATTACTCCTCTTCTTTTTCCCTTGGGTTTCAAGGCACAGAGGCAATTGATAAAATGGCTCTAATCTACCTTAACGAGCTCAAACACAGTTCAGGGCACAATCCAAAACTGCACAGCCAATGCAGACCTTGCTCATTGTTTAAGTGGGATTCAGATCAGATCTCGGTTAGATCGTTTAATTAAAAGTGTGACAGGCTAACAGCAGTAGAGCAAAGTAGAGCAACCTGGAAAGAAGCCACTTATATTCATTGTCTGTTTGTCTCAAATGCTAGCAGAATTAATAAAAAAAAAAAAAAAAAAAAGGAAAACTGGGGAGAAAATTTCCCGGTACTAGACTACAGGTGTTCAGAGCAAATATAAATAGAACTGGCTTGACAAGGTCCAATGTAGTCATTCCCTGTGCCCTGCAGAAACTGTACCTGAAGGAGAATAAATTGGACTTGTCCACAAGATGATGACTCTCAGACCGAAGCTTTTGTTTCAAAACTTTACTCCTTGTGTTCCCATCTCTTTCATACTAGATGCCTCACCTTCAACTGTACTATTCTGGCTGAAGCTCCAGGAAATAGACCTGCTCCAGGAAATAGACCAGCCTCTCATCGCCCATCCTATCTCTGTCACTGCTGTGAGTTCTCCCCCCTTCTACCACAAGGTAGAAGTGCTCAGGGTACCACAGTCTCACTTCAGCCTGCCATGCATAAGCTGCTCACTGAGTTTTTCTTCACACAGGGTCTCAGAACTCCCATTTTTCAGGACAAATCTCTTTGTCTGCCTTGGGCATCCCTCCTTTCCCAAGCTGCAGTTGCTTTTTCTGTGGTAAGAAAAGTCATAAGCCAACTTTGTTGGGGTTTTTTGAGTTGGTTTTGGCATTGTTGTTTTTTTACCTCTCCATTCACATCCCTTTGCAATGAGATCTCAATTATTCCTTGAGTCACTATTTTGGTTTTGATCAAATATTGTCTTTGTTTGCAACAAAACTGACTGTACTAGTGGCAAAGAAGGATGACATTTAATGACACTTATAAAGTAAAACCCACCCACACCAATCAAAGGCCAAGTAATGTGCTCCTAGTAACCCATCGGTTTATATATCTGTTTTAGCTCCATCATTTAGATTGCTAAATCCATAGGCAAAGAACTGTATATGTTTAATGATTACTCTCCTAAAAATGAAAAGAGAATATGAACAGAAACTGATTAACATGAAGAATGGAGTGCTGATAACAGGATTGATTTTCTGTTTCAGGAATGTGATCCTCCAGACATTTCAAAAGAGGGAGAAGGAATATCACTGATCTTAGAACACTTCAGTAAGACTGGAGAAAGAACTGTATCCACTTCTTAGCTCTTCCGTGGCAAGAATGACCTCAGGTATTGTTATTTAATTTCCCTGTAACTTAACTCTCTATGTGTAAAGGGTGATGGCTCTCTCTTGACTTGCAAGGTTGTTCTGAGATGTTTTGATCCTATAGAGATGAGTCAGAGGAGCACCTGTGAAAAATTTCTTTTGTTGCAAGAGATACAGTTACTGGTGAAATATTGAAAGGAAAAGGCCAAAATAATGAAAATTTCTAAACGACCAAGCCCTCAGGAAACAAGGGTGAAATCCTGTGTGGTGTCTTTTTCTTCAAACTAGAGTCTTGTGGTTTAAGCAGTGAGGAGTTCCCACATATCTTTCTTCTGCTTGTGATAAACCTTTAGCACCAGAACATTTGCCCAAGTGGAGAGGGCTGGGTGGGTGTCTGTACAGATAAGTTTGTCGTTCCATACCTCAGCTGAATAAAACCATTTCTGGTAACAAAAGAGGCAGCACTGACATTGGGTCATTGGGCCCTCAAGTGCAGTTCCTGAGAACGTTGACATGCACACATACAGGTACCAAGAAGGCTCTGCTTTGTCTTTGCAGTCCATGGGCCGGTTGTACAGTGTGACCACGCATTAGGGGTGCATCACTGGAAGGTGAGATAGAATGGCATGATGTCCAGGGCCTGGCTTCAGTAAAAGACCTGCACAAACTGGGGGAATCATTTCCTTTTATTGTTCTTTAGTTTCCTCATTGGCTAAAAATAGATCTAGCAGTTCTCAAACCTGTATGAACAACATCTAGTTGAAAAAGGCTGTATGGTTCGTTATTCATCTATACGTGCATCATTACAGTTCACTGTTTGAATGCTGTCTTTTGCAGATACCTCCTGACACCTCTCACCCACGTTTCGCTGTTTAAGTAACCAGTGTGCATCTGACCCTGTAATATTGCAAACTGCTTCAGAAGTCGGCCCCTTACAACTGGTGTTTGAAGATGGGGACAGTCTGGGAGCCCTCAGTGGAATTTTTGCTGCGTGCTCCTGAGAGTGGCTCTGAAGGATCTCGGGATGGAGGTTCATGCCAGCTTTTGCCTCAGTTCATCTCTCCGTCACCAGAAAAGCACCCACAGACAGAAGGTAGGAGCCATTGGGCTGTGCTAAATCCCAGCCTGCCTTCTCCAGCGGTGCGGGGAGGGGAGGCCGCTCCGGTCCTGCCTTCCCAGCAGCATCTCCTGGTCCCAGCTGCTGGGTAACGGACAGCAGCCCCAGGTTTTGCTGCGAGAACTTAATCTGCACTGTCGTCCCTCATTACTGCCACTCAGTGCCGTCGTGTCCGGCCACGAAGGGTCACGAGATGACATGAGAGAGGTCGGGCGGGGGGCGTATAAAAGGGCCCGGCAAGCGCCGGGAAATATGGAAAGGCTAAAAAGAGAACAGCTACCCAAACGATGCTCCCAGCGGCTCGGTGGGGATGGGGCTGAAAGCGGCTGGGTTCACACTAAGTTTTCCCGAAGGTCACCCTGCAATATGGTAACTCCCAGCTCGGCTGTCAGTGCCCATAAAGGCAGCTCTCCTCACGGCGCGGGGGTGGGGAAGGGAAGGAGGTTTGTTTAGAAGCATTAGCGTGCCCCTCCCCCGGCCCCATTAGTGGCCCTTATTAAACCAACACAGACAAAGAGCAAAGATGCCCTCGTTAATGGAGAGTCTCCGATAATTACTCTGCTCTGCCGCTTCTTTTGGGGCCTGAATGGCCTTTGAATAATGTTTCTCTTGCTGTGGTTGCAGACAATACCCTCGCAGACTGCTTTAAGCGGTGCCAATCCCATTAGCAGAAGAATAGCAGGGCTTTCTGGTTGCGTGGGGGTGTGTGCTCCCGGGGAGGGCGGCGGGCTCGCAGCGGGAACCGGGCCGGGCTGCCCGCTCGCCCCTCGCCCTCCGCGGCCCAGGAAAGCAAAGCAGGGAAGCGCCGGGAGAAACTCCAGCTCCGAAACAATCTCCCTGGTCGAACCGGGGGGCTCCCTCGCTGCAGGAGCGCAGGGACGGGCACCTCTGCCCACCACAAGGGAAGAGCTGGGAGGCAGAAGCCCTGTAGGACCTCAGAAGAGGGGTGCCTCCAGCCTTCCCTCGTGTTCCCCTGGCACAGCTGTCCTCTCACGCACACAAGACACCAAAGGGAACAGAGGGCCAAAGAGTCTCTGAAATCAGAGTCAGGCTGTGCTGCTGGCACTTAGAGTACATTACTGCTGCTCTACCCTACAGAGAAAAACGAGGGGGTAGTCATCCCTCTGCATCCAGTCGATTGCAGAGCTTGGAAATGGCTACACCACCCAATTTCGGGAGGGTTAATTTTGTGCTGCACACCCCAAGCAGGGAGCTAATTAGTGTGTTCAATAGGTAGCTATCAACCAAACTTGGAGGAGTTGGAACAACTCTACCTGAGCCTTTCTCTTTGATCTCCCCTTCTGCGTGATAAGTGAAAATAGTGTATAGCTGGGCTGGCTGCGGTGTTTAATTTAATCATCTGATGATATTTATTTTCACAAACATGAACTCAGGGAACAATTATCAGAAAGGTTTCATCTTGTGCTGAACGTGCCAGTTAACGGCCTTTCTGTGAGGTAATAGCTTCTATGTAGGGAGTCAGTAATTAAAATGTGTGAAAAAAGGCCCCTTCTTCAGAGGCAGCGGGGAAAGACAGTGGGCCTAATGCTCAGCCAGTGTGAACTGGCAAGTCTGTCAGTGGCCACAGTAAATGAGCACTGTTCCTTCCACATTATGCCAGTGAAGGACATGGCCAAAGGGTTCTTGAGAGTTTCCCAGTTTGAGAAAGATGTTTGGATTCCTATCAACAGGAGCCAGGCTCGGTAATACATGGTGCAATGATCTGGTCTTTGGAAGATGAGTCTGAAATGCTTATGGGAGATGTTCAGATCTAAAGAAGAGCGCTCGGTCCTGTGAACTCTCCCCCAAGGAAAGTAGCTAAGTTTCTGGTGTTAACAGATAGAACTATTTTCTCCTGCTTTCGATGTTAACTCTCAAGACTCCAGAACCTCAATCAAAAACCTAAGAAAAAGCTGACATTTGGTACAGCCCAAGCAGAAGGGAGATGAGTTTATGTCCTCATCGTGTGGACATACAGGACACCATCTGTTTGCGCGTACAGTTAACCACCAGGTGGCTCTGTCCACTCTGCCGGTTTGGGCTGTGTGTTGGTGGTTGACGAGCAAGGGGGACAAGGCTGGAAATCAAGCTGTGTGTAAGGTTCTGTTGGGCAGCCACCACCATCTCTTTAACCAGGATATTCTGCTTAAAACCACTTGTGATTTTGTGTTGGAAGATGGTGATATGCTTAAACAATAAGTTGCAAACTCTGGAACTTATATTCTTAAATAGATATAAAGCAACAACAAAAAAATCCAAGGTTCATACTTCTTCAGAATTAGAGTGTGTTTTCCTGCAGCTTTGAAGGGTAAGGTTGGTGATTTATTCTTTTCCATTGGCACACAGACTGCAGGAAGAGAAATCTCTATCAGACTAAAGGAAGAAAAGAGTCATCTGATCTCAGAAAGGTTCAGTTGTTTCAAGCTGTGGTAGAGGGACATGTGATAGATCATAGATACAAAAATGTCATTTAGAAAGGGGATGGAATCTCCTCCTCCTTGGTGACAATTGCTTATAAAGTGCTTCTTAGACAGAATGGAAAATTAAAAACTTGAACCCAAGCCGTTCCTTAACAGTCAGTGTAAGACAGGTGCGTGTTAATTGCATTTTGCCTAGGAAATGGAAAGTGTTACCCTTCCCAGTCCTTGCAAAGGGTTTCCAGCAGATAAGAACAGAGATAGAAATATCTAGAGCTGGGAAAAGTGCTCTTTAGAGAGCTGAGAAGAATGAAATTAAGACAGCAATATCAGCCTTTTTTACTCTGCGTCTCCCCTCCTCCTTGCGGGAACCCGGTGTTTCCTGCAGCCCCGCACTGTGCAGAAGGCAATGCTGCAAGAATTGGGGGGGTGCTGGGAACCGTCTGGCAGGGCATGGAACCCTGGCAGGAGGTGTCCTTCCTATCTCCTGCCCGTCTGGGGATTGCCCAATGCAAATCAATGCAATGCCTGGATGTATTTGGCAAATGGGGTCCCAAAGAGCCCCATGGGACACGCTTGGGCTGTAGGAAAGAGAGGGGGGCAGGAATAGTGCCTGACTGCACTGAATGCCTGGGACTTGGCTGCTGAGACAACTGGGATTGTTTTGTGTTCGTGGCGTGTGGTTACTGTCCTTCCACATTTGTGTCCTCCAAATGTCTCTGGGAGTCTGTTTTTGAGTAGAAGGGTGATTCTTCTTGAACAAGGCCTCTTTGCTGTCCTGCCATAAAAAGAAATGACATCTATGCCCTTCTGCAACCTGAAATCACTTTTCCACTACAGGTGGAAAATGATACGTGGGCCACTTCCCAGCACTATCTAACTATCTAAGCAGGAGTGTAATGTTGAACACAGGCAATTTATTTTCAACACAGCAGTGAAATCAGAACCAAGGAAGGGATGGGGTTTTGCACTTCTTTTTGAAATGCCCACCTGCTCTCCTCCCCTGACATTCGTGTCCCCACAGGTGATGGACCAGTGTGCCCTGTGCTTCCTGTGCAAGTATGCTGGGTCTCGAAGGGGAGCTCATAGTTCATAGTCAGCAGAGAGGTGAAGTCCTGAAGCATCGTCAGACCCAGGAGTCCTAGAAAGCCTCTTTCCTTCTGAGGAGCCCAAGACATAAATGTCTCAGCACCATCTGAGAAAAGGCTGGATGGCGTTAAAGCACATGGCAAGTGAGGATACTGCCTCGTCCTTTGAGGGATCACGGTGCGTACAGCAGAATTAGAATAAAAAGATCAATCTTTGTAACCCAGTGAAAAAGCCATCCATCTCCAGGAGCTGGACTTGAAATGTATAATGCTCTCGTAATACATTATTTGTAAAGGCCAAGATTAATTAATTTTCAGTCAGATAAACTGGTATTTTGTTGTGCCAAAGGTACTCATTCATCCTTGCTGTCACTGAAATGAGATTACCCATACGAACGCAACTTTGTTAATTGTGCCAGTCACGTTTTGCAGTATATACTAAATGGTACGAGAAGAAAATACTAAACGAGAAGACTAAATACTGAATGAGAAGAAGAACTGCTGATGGGAGCTAACCTAACACCTGCCTTTTGTTGTGGATCGTGAATCCTCTTTATGGACTCAGTTCAGCACTGCATTTTCATGCAGTTGTGTCTCAGCACCGACCTGGTCCCTGCTGCTCGGCGCAGCACCGCGGCCTCCCCTGGGGCCTGGATGGAGGAGCAGCACGGCACCCCGGATTTTAAGTGTGTACGCGATGCTGCTCAGAATTGGTCTGCATACGCTGGACATCAAAGCTGAGGTACACACTACAAATCTGCCCACAGGTATTTCTCGCCATGAGGTTATTTTTACAGGACATGTATCGTTGGTTGGGTGGGGTGCCACGCTACGTGCCAATGAAATAAGCCATTTGTAATTGTCTGGTAACTTTTTGTTTTCTTTGGGTAACAGGTTGTGCCGGAGGGCTTTGTGCTGCCCTGTGGCGATGTGAGTTCACACACGGTGCTGCTCCCTGCAGCCTTTGCGCCTGGGTAAGTGTGTGCTGTGCTTCGCACTTGGGATTTTTAAAAACCCGTGTAGTATTTTGTGTTTTCCCTCTGTCCTGAAGTCAAGTAGCAGCTCAGCGAGCAGCTCAGCAGCTTTATGCATAGCAAGGTGCGACTTTGCCCTTTATACAGCAAATCCTGAAGGTTTTTTTAGGGTTTTTTTGTCGTTTTTTATTTTTTTAAGGGGGAAATGAGCCGCTGTCGGGTTCCTGAGACACGCGGTGGCCGCCGAGCCGCTCCCCTGCCGTTACTCTCGCACCGGGACACCCGCGGGGCCGGCGGGGCGCAGCTGCCGGCGCCTCCCGGGGCTCCCGGCTGGGGCGGGCGGCGGCGGCAGGAACCTTGGTGCCGCGGAGCCGTTTCC
>NW_015090990.1:15052361-15139817 GCF_001431845.1 Calidris pugnax | reverse complement strand
GCCGGGCCGTGCCTGCGCGCCGGCCGCTCCGCTCCGCGCCGGGCCGGGCCGGGCCCTGGGGAGCCCCTCCTCGGAGCCACGGGCAGAGCGCGGCCTCCGGGCGGCAGGTAAATACTCCCTTTGGTCGGTGCGGGTCTGCGAGCATCCCCGGCCCCGCCGGTGCGGGTTTCCCCGCAGCCTTCGCCGCGCTGCCCGCCGGGCGGGGGTGCGGGCGGTGTGCGAGCAGCGGGCGTTGGCGTTTATAGCGCCGGGGTCATGTGCCCGTCTGGAAAGACACGTTCCCGTGTGCCTGGAAAGGCCCCGTCCTGCAGCGTTTCCACACCCATCGCCGCTGACGGGCTCAAATCCGGTTCCAGCGTGTGTGTAGGCATCGCTCTCAGTTTTAGTAGCCCAGGGTATGACATAATGCCGTGGTCTCCTTACATTGCAGTAAAATTGCTGCTTTGACGGAGCAAGCGCCCAGACACAGCCGGTGGAATGATACCCTCTGGCATCAAACGGGCCCAAGAGGAGAGCATCAGTTTGGGGTGAATGTGTGCTAGCTGGAGCATCAGCAGAAGTGCTGGCAGTGCAAGGCAAGGGAAGGGAAGAAAGTCGAGATTAGGTTTGTCTAAGGAATCATGACGTGCTCCTGGACTGTTTTTGTTCTGCAAATACGCACTTATGGCCCTGATCCTGCAAAAATTTACAGGCAAATCTAATTTGAGGCACTGCATAATCCCACTAAGTGGCTACAAAAAGTCGCAGTACATAAGAATAAGAAGGCGTCTGAATCTCAGTAGGACCAATGCCCATATACTTTTAGCAACAGCAGTTTTCATCTTCCCACTTTCAAGGTTTGTTTATCCAAAATTAGTAAATTAAATTTGGGATTTAAAAAAAAATCAGAAACCTAAAAGGTGAAACAGGGCACTACATAGACTGAGGAGATCCTTCATTCCACTACAGTAACTAGATACATCATTCCTGCAGAGCCTTATCAGACTGAAGTCACATTACGTGTTGACATTCCAGGTTCCTCAGATGTTTTGTTGGGCTTCTGCTAAGATCTTCAGTAGTAAAGGTGTATTTCAGTCTAGAAAGCAGCAAACGTTTGTGCTGAGCAGTCACACAACTGTGTGGTGGTCCCTGTGGTTACAGCCAGCCTGCAGGGTTAGCTGTTGTGGCAGAGCTGCCAGGACCTGAGGGTCGGGGTTGCTGTGGTAGTTAGCTGAACTTCAGCATTATTTGGATCGTTGCTTCCTTGCCTTCTTCCCCTGTCCCTCTTCCTTCATAATTAATGTGCCAAACCACTGTTGTCCTGGCTGTTTGAAAGAGGAGGGCTTAGTCTGAGGTTTGAAATGAGTTTGTTATTAAACACTGCATTTCCATCAGTGTCAGCATTTGACCGCTAATGGTTATGGGAAGTCCAGGTCTCTGTACAAAGACTTGTATGGTCCCAGCTGAGCTCCTTGGGTGCCACTGTTAGAGAGAGGAGTTGGCTACAGTTGCAGATCAGGGCTACTCAGAAATCTGTATGCTGGACAGAGTGGGATGTCAAGTATATTTTCTTACGGCTGTGCCATGATTTCAGGGAAGAAATGTCTCCCATGTTCTTGTGGAAGATGCTGTGTTTCTTACCCTCCTTCTGGCCTCCGGGTCAATGGTAGCTGTGGGGTTATAGTGGGCTCTGCTGAATCCTGATGATTGCTTCCTGCTTGATGTACCTCAAACTACCCTGAAGAGCTAAGTAAAAATTGTGTAATCTGGCATAGATGGTAAAGGATTCAGTTATTATATTGCTATTTATACTAGCTAGTGCTTCATCTAGAAAGGTCCCAAAGCATCTTACTGTCTCTGAGTCCTACTTACAAGGAGATAAATGTCTTCATCTGGCAGTCCCCCTTCTGTATGTCCTTCATTGCTTAAATGCAGCCACCTCTGGGTGCAGCAGGACATTGCTGCACACACCAGCTGAAAGCTCAGCAGCCTGATTTCCAGCAGTCTCTGTAAATGAGTCCTTGAGAGGCAACATCCCCAAGAATGAAATGTGGCTTTTATTTCTGTTCAGAACTCTGAGGGACAAACTGAAAATGTCATAATTTCTGATCTTTAAAAAAAAAAAAAAGGCAAGCTTTTATGGACTGTCTGTCTTTTCCCTTCAGCGTAGCTCTAGAAAGTGTGGAGTGGGAAGATACTTGTAAAATTTCAGTTTGCATCGACCAGAAGTGTTTATTAAAAAAAAAAAAGTTTTTTTTCTCACCTGGCATGTACAAAGTTCCCCTGCATCCTAGCAGGTGACGAGCTGGTATGTTGTGGCAGATACAATTAGAAATATTAGACTGAGTCATGTTGTTTGTTGTTTCTTGAATGTCCAGTTCAATCATGTTTCCTCTTGTACTGGAGGAGGTTTGTGTTGCTCCTTTTGGATACCCTGTTCTCTGACTGTTCTCTTTGTGCTGAGCTCAGGAGGTAACATGCTGTTTTGTGGTGTCTCTGCCTGGCAGAACAGGCCAGAGTTCTTGTAGTCAAGGGCAGCATGTAAAATTCAAGTTGTACAACTTTAGACAAACCTGTAAACACAAAGCAAATGAACCCAAACATACAAATCATTCACCCTCCCTTGGGTTGTTATTTGGGACTGCAAGTATGTTTAAGACCACACGTCCGTGCCTCAGGCCAAATCACGGCACTGCTTCATTCTGTTTGTCCATGTGGATTTTGTGTCTGTATTGTGGGTTTTGCAGTGTTTGCATCCAGATCCATCCGATCTACAGGGGCAGTGCTAGGACTCAGGAGAGCCTCTGTTGCCCTACATCTCACATCCTTCCCTGTGAGGTCCACCAGTCAACAGGCCGCATGCAAAAGAGGGTAGTCTGGATTTTAGTCTGATGTAACCTAGAAAGATGCCCACATGTTGATGGGTTTGGCTGAGCTAGAGCCTGGGCTGTGGGTCAGCATCAGCTAACTCTCTTCTGGTCAATCTGCTTTGCTTTCTGTTTCTTTCCTTGCCAAGGGTCGTTCATCCTTTCCGGATTCCCAGTCCAACTACTGGGATTTCAAGCAGTTACTCATCCACCGGAAGTGATACAGCCCCTCATTACAGCAGGGCTCCCCAGCCAGAAGGGATGTGTGTCAGATGGCTGCAAGGCAAAGGAGTCAGTGATAAAGATCTCGGGACAGCTGTACAGCAGTTCTCCTGAAAAGAAAAGCCTTCTGTGGTCCATCTTTCTCCACTGCTGAGTCCTCCTCAGCCTCTGGACCCACTTCGTTCTGGTGCAGCAGGCTGTTGTGTGCTTTTCAGCTTGGATTTTCTTGCGTTTTAATTACTGCTTCCAAAGTGCAGTTAAAATTAAAGCTAATGTATACTATAAGCACTGTTTATTATTCATTACTGTGTGCTCATCACTGGATGAGCTGTTCTGTAGCAGCGGTGTGTTAGTTCCCCACGCAGGGAGGCTGCCTGGGGAGCTTCCTTGTTAAAGGCACTGGGTCACATCAGCAGCTGGGGAATATCTGTGCTTTCACAGAGTGAGACTCATGTATCCTCTCTAAGGGTCTGCTTCCCCTCACAGAATATGGCATTCTGCTTCCTCCCTGGTTTCAACACTTTCTCCATTTCATCTTTTCTCACTTGTTTTTTGTTTTGTTTTGTTTTCTGTAGCATGGAAGAGATCACTGCTGCCCTTTAGCTTGACTGAGATTAGGCACCGAGTTAATTGCAGCTGTTCCTGCTCTTTGCCTATCCCTGCTAGGAGCGTGAGTGTTTTGAACCAGGACTGCTCTTTGGTCACATATGGATGGCACACAGTCCAGTGGATCTGACTGGGGCCGTTGTATGCTGAGCCTTCAAGCACAGCAGCTGTAATACTGTGCTTCCTGTGCAGCTAAGGGAGAGAGGGCTTCTGGCTGGGAGAGAGACCTAGATCCCATCATGCTTTGAAAGAACTTCTTTCAGAAGTCAGAACGAGATGGACCATGTTTGCTGAGTAGGCCTTGATATACTGTAAATAAATAAAGCATCATCTGCCATCTAGTTACAGCAGGGGGGTGCTGGAAAGCGGGCACTCCACAATACCTTGCACTGTCTGCCACTGTCAGTTCTTCAATCTTTTCTGCAAGCACTCTGTGCCAGTGATGTATAGAAGTCCATAGGCAGTGGTGAACACTTTGTGTGTGCTAGTCAGCCATCTGTGCATTCTCATTCTCTCTTGAACCCATTTGGGTGTGCCCACCTGAAAAAAGCAGCTCAACTTCTTAACTAAGAGGTAGCACCTAAGTCTTCATAGCTTTTTTTCAGGGATTCCGCACAGCAGTGCCTAATTTTCAGGGACTGTCATTGACCATTGATACAACTGACAATGTATCAGTTTCAATGACTGATACATTGAAGTGTATCCCATTGAGATTCTGGACAACACTTGGCTAACGGAACCCACAGAGCTAGTCAGAAATCCTTGAAACAGTAAAACCCACATGCTGTGATTGTTCAAGGTGCCACCCTGAAGACATTCAGGTCACAGGCTGAAGTTGCTCAGACCTGTAGGCAGAAAAGCTCATTAGATACTAGTTGCTCCAGCCCCAGTGGATTGTATTTGAAGAGGCTGTACATCCATCTTCAGGTGATCTGTTATTCAGACTGGACTTGTCCCAGCTCATAAACTGGACTGTAGTGGTCAAGGCCTGCAACATACCAGAAATAAACGTACCTGAGGCTGCTTGAATTTGCTCTGCTACCAAATTGTGACCCAACTGAAAGAACATCTCTTTCTGTTTTCCTTGTTTGCATGGGAGTTTCAGCCCACAGTTGCAGTGCAGAGTGACATAAGCAGAGCTGGTTTCCACAGCAGGTTTCAGGGTGCTGAGAAGGGGATAGGGCAAGCTCTCCAGAGGCTGAGGCACTCATGCTCTCTGTTTGCATATGGGTAACTTGTAAAACTCCTCTTGTACTCTTGAGATAAAATTCTCAGAAAAGCCCAAATCTTTGGCAGGAAATTTAGCCTAAGAGTCATTAGGAATCAATGAGACTTGGGGGACTTTTAAAAGATAGCCTTTTGCTATCTTTTGCTGGCTGAGAGCACCTCTCATTTATGGATCTCCTCCTGAACACATTGCTTGTGAACATCATTGATTATTCCTTTCTAATTCTCTCTCCAAATACAAGAGAAAAGGGGAAGTCCCTATTTATTCATTGTGTATCATTCAGTGTTTTATACATCTCTGTTACCTCTTCACTGAAGAGGAGGTCCTGTGAGCACCAAAACTGACAAGACTACTTATCAAGTTGTATGATACCTCCTTTCTGCTTTCCCCCTCTGCTTCCTTGGTGTTTTCAGATCCATGTGACACTAACTGCTTGTGCTGTGGCTAATTTGAAGATATCCAGGTAGTGACACTGGCCTTCTAGAACAGATAAAGTACAGAGTTTTGCCTGCTTCTCCCTTAGCAGGCGGATGAGTTTGGGCTTGTTTCCTGTCCAGTGTTGAACAACAGTTCAAGAACTGCATCTTTAAGGACACTACTGCTCTGTCACACCTAGTAGAAGTTACCTGTACAGTTCAAAAGAAGGGGAGAGAAGAATAACTGGCACATAGGCAGGATGGTGGCACAAACCCTGTTTCCTTAGGAAACTAAACTGAAAGGTGCTTCTTTTATATATGCATCTTGTATGGATTGGTGAGCTAAGTTAATCCCTTCGGTCACTGGTTCCTAAACACATGCTGGCTCTGGCTTTCTCTCCTGCCTGGGCTAGAATGTACATAATGTGTAAGCTGGGGGTACACAGCGAGTGCACGTTGTGGTGGCCTGTGTCACCTGCAAGATTGCTTTCTATCCTTTCCTCTTCCGTGCTTTTTAATTTTTGCCATGTGATGCCTGGGTATTTTGCCTGGCCCGTCGGCATCCAGAAGAGGAGACTGTGAAGTTAAATGATCTGTTCCAGTGTACATTCCTTGGCATTTATCGTCCATGATTTTTTGCTGCTGTCAGATTGTGCTGTCACCTAAGTTAAGGCCTTGTGGCTTCTCTAAGGGAAGTAATCTTGATTAAACGGAGCTGTCTCTCACTTGGCATGACCAGCAATCCTTCCTGTTTACCTCAGCCATATGAGTAATGTAGCCACTATAAACTTGTGGTAGTAAATACTTTGCTCATCTTCTAAGTACACGTTAAGTATCTGACTGTCACCCGTTCATGGATAAAAGCTGTATCTGCACTAGACAGACATATAGAAAAGCATGTTTTTCAGCTGCTGCAATCCCTGTGTTCATCAGTCCACCGCTTTCCTTCACTTTTTCTTTTTTTTTTCAGTAAGACTGGTTCCCAGGGGCCTGGGTGAGCAGTTAAGTTTCTGCTTCCCATAACAAATCCCTGCTTACAGTTGCCTATAGCTTTGGCAGTCTTTAATAGTTTGGGATGATGCTTCTCTCTTCCTGACCTTTTCACTGCCTTAGTCTGAATGTCTTTGGAAAATTTAAGGTGTTTCTAAACAACAGTACATAAGGTAATATATTTTATAGTCAAAAAGAGTTCATCTTATCCTATTCTTTGCCTTTATTTCCCCTTCATGTGAAGGAAGAGATTTCCTCTGCTTTCCCTCCCGGAGGAGATTCTGATGGAGCTGTTTACTGCCATATCAAATTTTGCTTTCATTTGGCAGCACCAAATCCAGGCAGAAGTCTGAATTAAAATTTTGTTGAGTGCCACTGTCAGAAAATGCCAAATTGTGTTTAGGGAGGAGATGTGATTGCAGAATCCCAGCACTAGTGGGAATTACTGTCACAACTCTTTCTTTGATCTAAGGAGGTTCTTGGTGGTGTAGGGAAGGGGTGAGCCCGCCGCCACCACTGAGGCCACCTTTCACGTCTTTATTGAGCAGGGCAAACAGACTAGTTTGAAAGGTATGAGTGCTGCAATTTGTGAACCGTGTGATGCAGGAGCCTGTGATCTTCTCATGACCTTGTGATTTAACATCTTACTGGATATGAGGTCAGTTTGTAGTTCAGCATCACCACGCTTGGCTGCATGACACTGACTCCAGTCTCACAGGATGCAGAGAAACGTGCAGCCACATGAAGCCTCCAGCATTTAAAAATGAACCTGTTAAACGTAAGTGTCAATTTTCCCCCCTTGCTTTCCACCTTTCCTAATGATTTAAAGTAAAGAACAGAGCAACATTGCATCTGCTACCACTGAAATGCTTCTGTGGCCTGTGGCAAGCCTTTCTGGAGTGATTGCTGCTTTAGTTCCTTG
Source organism: Calidris pugnax (assembly GCF_001431845.1). Taxonomy (NCBI): domain Eukaryota; kingdom Metazoa; phylum Chordata; class Aves; order Charadriiformes; family Scolopacidae; genus Calidris; species Calidris pugnax. Next base: position 15,132,587 of record NW_015090990.1, on the reverse strand, counting down.
AGTGGGAGCAAGGCTGTGTTCTCTGCTATATTCACCCCTGTGATGCAGCATCTTTGTATGGGCCAGCTTGTAGTTTTCACTATTGGTGTAGGATTATTTTAGGGCTGATTTTGTTCAAGTGAATGCCTGTTGCAGTTTTGCAACTTCAAAGTATCATAATTGTTTTAAAGACATGCCATAGGAGGATGTAGAATAAGTGGACAGGTTGCACCACATCATGTCCTTAGCCTGTTCCTGGAGCTCCCAGGCTCTAAGGTGCCGGGGAGCAGAACCCTGTTCAGGGGCTGCTGGCAGGAATGAGCTTCAAGAGTGAACTCTGTTCTGCATTAAGCTGACAATGCAGTTGTGCCCAGGATGACTTTTTTTTTTTGCCCACTGCCATCAACCTGATGGGAAAGAGTCTGTTCCCATATTGTTCTGATTGAAACCAGATGTGTTTTCTTCAGCCTTCTGGTTGCGGTTCAGGCTCTACCTTCAGTGTCTTACTGTGCGTTTACTTGTTGAAGCTGATCCTAGTCCTGGTTCACTATGAGGCTAGTGAAGTGAATCCTTGCAAAGAGATAGGAGGAGAAAGATCCCGATGTAAAGGCTTGAAGCTTCCAGAATTATATATGTGATTGTTTATTGCTTTTGAAAATTATTTACTTGGAGTATGTTTGCAGAGATCTGGGCCTGAACTGCTGATCTGTTAGGAGGAAGGGTGAGCTGCTGCTTTCAAACACAACTATGTCATGGCTTGTCTCAACTGAAAGAGAGATGGGAGGAAGCCAGCGGGTGATCGTGGAGGGAGTTTGTGCTACAGGATTCTGTGGCCCCTTCTTGGGGGGCTGCTGGCTTTCCTCCCTCTGGCTTACTATAGGAAAAGGTGCCTATTTAAACAACTTTGCTAATAGAAGTTAGGCAAATAGACTGTTCTGGATTTAAAAAAGAGCCTTAAATAGAAGTATTATCTGTGTTTGAAGCTGTTTAATAGATGTTTTTTCCTGCTAGGTGTAAATCTTCATGGGTCCTGGTAGCACTTCAGCATTCACAAGCTAATGAGCTGCTAATTATCAGCCCTGCCCAGGCTAATTAGTTCTGTTAAGAGTGTATTAATCTAGGCAGAGCTCTGAGCTAATGCAGCTTTGCTGCTTCTAGGACTTGGGCTGGTGTGGTCAAAACTGGGATGTAGATCTCTGACTTTAGGCTATTCTTCATGTAGAGGCTCTAGGTACTGTGATTGCTCCTGGCAGCCACCAGAGCTGTTCTCCCGCTGGCACAAATGCCAGTCTCTAGGTCCCAAGAACTCACATACATTTCACTAATTTCCCCAATTTAAACATACCTACGGTGCACTTCCCTCGAGCATGGCAGCACTGTGGGTGGTACTTCAAGAGGGAGAGGTTAGAAGGCAGCAGGCTTGGTGTGGCAGATGTCAGCAATGAGACACCCCGTTATTGCACTAGAGGGAATAGAAACCCCCCTTCCTTTGAGCTCACAGGCTTGAGCTCACGTGGGTCAATACAGCTTGTCGGTAGTTCTACTCTTAAAACCCTTCTCTATTCTTTTGTTTTGCTGGTACGTTGCTTTGTCTTTCTGGGGCTTAGGTTGCCACATGGTTTCACTTAGGTTCCCAGTTATATTCTAGAGAGAAACTCTACATGCAGTGCTCTGCAGCAGCCTAATAGCATTGATTTATTAGGCAACTATCATAGTTCTGTTTCTGCAGGCAAGTAGGCAGAACAGCTACTGTAAAACTCATGTTGATCTCCTAAAATTGGAAGTGCAAACCATCTGGGAGAAAAGGGAGAAAAAGGCAAACTATCTGAGGCTGATTGGCCTATTTTAATAACCCTTCATTTCTCAACTTTTTCTTCCAGCCCCATGGGAACCCGTACTAAGCATTCCCGAGGTAGCTGCATTTGTGATGTTAGTCAGTACTGCCTCTCAGTGTAGCTTTCTAAAGCCTGGTTAATAGATAGCATCACTTTGGTTCCCCTTTATCTGGTGCTCCATCCTGCTCTCCGCAGGTTCCAGTTCAGGAAGTGATAATACACAGAGTTCACACACAGTGAACAACAGAAACCCCAAAGGGGTGGTTCATACACAATAATGTTGGTGCTAAATGAAGGAGAAAGTATAATCAAGGGGACTGTGACTGTGAAAGGAGTGATGTGATTAAAATCTGTGAAAAGGCTCTTCCTGACATGATGTTTTGCTTTGCTTTACAGGTACTCTCCATCACTATGAGCTCATTCCATAGAGGGACTGTAGCCCACTTGATCAGTGGATGTTAAGTTTCCCATCTGAAGGCAGATTGATTTGATTCCTTTCTACCACGAAGGATTGTTGTTGGTGAATGTATTTGCCCCACCATCTCTAAGATAATGGTGTGCCAAGGACAGATGTGAAGCAGCTCTTTACCTGGATATGGATGTGGTGTCTTCTTAAAGCATCACGACACCTTAGGCCCACTGGCAGCAGAGGATATGGAGGCTCTTGAAGTTGATGACATTAGCCCTGCCTTGGAAGTGACTGAAGACTTTTTCAATACTTTTGATACTAAGCTTGAAAAGATTGTGCAGCCCTCTGAGGTGTACGGTGTACAGGAGGTCCCCGAACTGGTTGGGCACGAGGTATTTGATCAGATAACAGAGAGCAGGAATCTGAGGAACGTCGCCTCCTTAGCCAAAAGTAGCCTCATCTGGGATCACTGCAAAAATGGCCTCTTGGAAACCAAAGCTCAGACAGCATTCCCTGCCAAAGAGCAGCGCATGGTGCAGAGGGGAACAGCTGCTGACAACCTTGCTTGGGCAGGGGAAGGGGAGACCACAGCTTTTAACATCTTCAACATCTGCCAGCGGAGGAGAGACAGGCCTCGCTCGGTGAACGACATCCTGGTGCAGAATGAGGAAACTGCCACATTCAAGCCAGGACACAACAGGTCACGCTCTGATATCAGCCATGTAAACTGGGGAGTGGTCTTCACGGGCACCTCCTTGCAGCAGCCACCTGCGCCCGGTCAGGACAATAACTGTGCTTTGCTCTCTTACCTGGCGTTAACCAAGGGAGAGGACATCCAAGGAAACACAGGTTTGTGCTGATGCTTTATTGTTTCTGTTGATGTGAGGACTTTCCTATTTGTTCTTAATATTTATCTTGAAAAAGGAGCTGTGTGTTAAAAAAAAACACAACAAAACCCCCCAAACCCAACTGTAAGGTAGCTCTTAAGATGGTAGAAATCAGCATGGCTCTGTTATCTTTGATATAGCTCTGTCTGTTTGCCTGCCTAAGGATGAGTTTTTAAACCAATCTTGACTTCTCTTCCTTTCATCGTTTGAAAAACTAAGCGTGCTTTACTTTTTGCTTTATTTTGTTCAGTTTGACTCAGGAAAAAGTAATTTATTTGTTACATATTTCTGATCATTTCCTTACCCGATTTTCCTGAACTAAAAAAACTTTGAATGCTAAAGCTGCTGGGAGAATGGCAAATCCAAACAAAGGCAGTTTTCATAAAAGTTAGAGCAGCCATTAAAAAGAGGGCATACAAAGCTTTACTGTAAGGCCTGACATCTCTGCTCTATTTCCTTAAGAAATGCTGGCTATTCAGTCCATAAACAATTAACAAAAACTCAAGCATGCAGTTTGTGCTTGTCAATATTAAGGCATCTCTGCCAGCTTTGTATGGGGTAGAGGAAGCCTTGTTATCAGATTGAGGCAGGCGTCTCCAGTCAGCCATACAGAGCAACATTTCAGCAAGTGATACTTTTTCCTTTTCCTTTCTCGAGCAACGCACTGGAAGAAGTTGTGCTCAGGGCTTTGGAAACACTGAACCAGTGTCTCCATCTCTGTGATTTATTTTGTAGATGCCAGAAGTGGACTGGGCACTTGGGGAGAAGAAAAACAGTTAGTGTGCCACAAAGGTTTTATAATCAAAATAAAGGCAGGACTTAACAAAGGAATTTAAAAATTCAAGGGTTGTGAAAGCATGCGTGTGTGTGTATGGTGGGATGGCTCCAGTTATGAATAGGTAGCCTGTTTAGGATTAAAACAAGCCTTCTGGCTTAGGTTTTCCAGGTAAGTCAGCTGTTTCGGAGCATGAAAAGCAGCTGCCTAAATGGTTGTTTGTGGATATGTGCACATATAAATATATATAATATGTAGGTATGTATGTGTGTGTATACATACACCAACCTGTAGGTTATTGTGTTAGATTGTGACATAGTTGCTATATCCCAAAGGAGGGTGCTCTTGGTTTACAAAGGCTGTTATTTGTGCTGTTGTTTTCCTTTAGGGAGATACATTGTTTCTTGCAGAGTGGGGTCTCTGGTCTGTGTCCTTCCTGTGGAAGGGATGCAGAACAGGAATGCACCCAGAAGCCTGGAGACAGAGCTCTCAGTTGCTGTTAGCTGTATCCTGGGCATGTCATGGGGTTAACTTAGTACATAACATCTTTTTATGTCCACAGAAACACCATTAAAATCTAGCATTACAATCTGGCCATTAAACATCAATACATGTCCCCAATAGTGTTTTAAGCTTAATCTTTTTGGTGCAATTTCCCCATACAGCCCTCAGAAGAAGGAAGGGGTTCTGCTACATGTACTGTTTATAATAAGAAATACCTAAGCCGTTCTGTATTTAAAGACTTGTTCATGTACTTATTCAGTGAGAGAGATTTCAAGCTGCCACTGGATCCCCAAGCTGCAAGAAGCAAGCCACCAATCCAGCTGGTGCTGAGCAGCAGAGTCCGAGGCAGGTCTCCCTTCTGTCAGTCCAGGGTTGGGGTGCACCCTAATTTATTGCACCTCTGTCTGGGGTGAACCAAATTACATTCCCTCCTCCCTTACACACCAATGGAGGACAGCGTGATGCAGCTTTTCATAAAAGGAGGCAAATTGGAAACAATGATGTAGGTTTTTCTTCCCCTTCTGGCAAAAAAATTTTATTGGGAAGTGTGGTGCTGGGACACCATTGCTTCCAAAGTCAGGAACCACATACTGCAGTCTCTAACCCCTCCCTGGGGTCTGTCATCTCTAAGCAAAGTGGACTGGAACAGGTGAAGCTTCTGAAAGTGCTGAGAGTCTCATGCAGGAGGGTGAGATAACTGTGACAAAACCATGAGAGGAGAGAAAAAACAAGAGACACACTCCATGTACAGCTGGATCTAACAGTGGGATTCCTTAAGCTAGGTTGTATCCAGGGTTCAGTCACATTGTCACAGGGTGTACCCACCCTGTGCCACTTCAGTAGTAGCACTGGAGTTCAGTGGTACTTCTTCCAGCTCCTCAACAGGCACTTGTACTGTTTAAATGCAGTTAATGCAATGAGTTTTTCTCCATACAGAAAAAATAAACAGACCATGTTAGTGTGATAGACTCTTTATCATTATGATTTCCTGTTAACAGTTTGTAGTTATGAGTTACAACTGTGAAGACTTTGCATCTGTAAAGTAGTTTTGTGACGTATAGCAATATTTGCACTCTTAAGAAAAACAGACATTGACAGATTTCCATTAAGAAAACTCTTGGTTTTATACTATCTGCAGTAGTGCCAGGTATCTTATCACCCATCCATTCCTCGCTGTCTCCGTGGTACCAGGAACAAGTCCCATTGCTGTGCTCAGTGCTGCCAGAAGCGTAGAGCTCTTCAAAATGGCTTTTTACAGAAGAGACTCAACGTGGTCAAGTTCTTGGATTTTGGAGGTGAATCGAGCAAGGGAAGGAAATGGATTAGTAAAGAGTGGCTGAAGAACTTCTCCCAGTACTCTACTCACCAGCAGCACCACTGAGATGCCCAGCCCATGCTTTTTCCTATTGCTTTTTTGCAAAGGTGCAAGGCATTTGTCAGTGCTTGCTGTGTGCTCTCCAAGAGCCTTTCTGCATGGGATGTTTGAAGGCAGTGGTACCTTCTTTTAGGAAGGAGAACTTCTGTGCTCTGAAAATGCACTCTTTTGACCTGTTTCCTTAACCTGTTCTGTTCAGCTGCTCTGCAGGTTTTAGAAGGTAACCATGGTATTTCTTCCCTCTGTGTTCACAAGAGAGCCTGCCATAGAGGTTGCTGCTGCTGTGAGGTGAGCTGAAAAGAGAGAAGCAAAGCAAGAAAGTAGATGTTGCAGGTACATGTATCTGGGACTGGTAATTATTTTCCACAAGAGATTGAAAAATGTAATTTAAGGTTGGATAAAAGCTACTGCAAGTGGTCGAAGGGGTCATAGTGGCCACAGCCTGCAGAGACATCCCTTCCTAGGGCTTGAGTACAGATTAAATGAATGCATATGAGATACCAAGAGCAACTTCAACCACTCTGATCAGCTCTCATGGCAGTAAAGGACTTCCCTCTGGAGCCTGCAGAGGTCTCCCAGTCCTCTGAGGCTGAGCTGCTGCACAGACTAACACTTCACAATTTGTTTTTTTCCTTATCTTCATAGTATATTTATTACTATGAGCTTATCTGTTCCTGCTGCTTGCTTTTTTATAATACAAATAAAATGAAACTGGATCCTTTCCATGTGCTGTGAAAGAAAAGGATCTGAAAAGAAGCTGTGCCTTTTGGGGCAGTATCTCCTTAAGCCTGCTGGCAAAACAGCCAGTGTACTAGAAGTGAGCACTGTTTGAGCAGCGTCAAGCTGTAAGCGGAGCTAGCAAAGAAGGAAGTTGTAAGCAAATTCAAGACAGGCTTTTTGTATTTCTGGGCATGTGGCCTGGCAAACAAAGGGAGAATGCTGCTTCTGTAGTATTCAGCGAAAGCTTGCTTAGATCATTAAAACACAGTGTGTGAGCAGTTATCTTTGATCGTCATGTGGATGTTTTCATTCAAACGCAGGCACTCCCCAGAGTGTGGGCCTATAGTGCTTTTCCCAGGTAGCTGTTTTGTTTGCCTGCCATACCTGTGGGCTTGGGGAACTCCAGAGCCCTCAGTGCACCCAGCTCCTGCACGCTGACAAACCATCCTTACTGCAGAAGGCTGGCTCCTTGTGCCCATCTCCAACAAGCAGCAAGGGAGGTGCTCGGCCAGCCCCATTCATTTTGGCAGTATGCTCTGTCAGGAAGCTGAGCCTACGGGGTGTTTCCAGCACTGTGGCATGGCAAAATACCAGAGGAAGGCGACCGTCTTAAAACTGGCCAGCAGGCCCAAATTCTGCTGCATCTGATTGAGGCTAGGATTTCACTTCCTTCCTTCAACAAAGGTGATTTAAAAAAATAGCCTTTTTTTTCCCCTTCTCTCTTCACAACTCTTTATCTCGCTGGCAGCCTTGCCTCCCAGAGTTTGGGACACTCTGAAGGTATGATCTTGTACTCAGAGTTTGTGCAGGGGAAATTTCAAGAGAGCTTTGGGTCCCTCTTCGTATAACTCTTGCGCGTATTACATACTTTTCTAGTGTGTTTTTGTGGAGGTGAGACATCTAAATCTGTATTCATGAGCAACACACCCCTGATTCACAGGTTGGGCAGCAGGGGTGATCCTTGAGTTCTGAGCAGTCATTTTACATTGCTGCTTTCTCCTATTCTGGTGATCACACAGACTTTATGTTGGGGTGTTGTCTTTGTTTGCCAGATATCCTCACCCTTGGCAGCAATAGTGGTGGCGGATGTTAGCTCTGTACCTGTGAGATTGACTCATGCAGCATTTAGTGGTACATACCAGTGTGTTGAGCCACTTTGTGGCGGTGGGTCTCAGCAGCAGACAGTGGTGCCATCAATTGCTGCTGTTGTTCTGGTCAGGGAGGAGCTACAAAGACAGCTAGCTGAAAAAAGGCAATGTGGCAGGTGAAGGAGCTGCTGCAGAGGTGGAGGTGGTCAGAGATCCTGAGAGGTGTGAAACACTGAAGGTGTGACATGCAGCCTTTATGTTTCCCCTCCAATGATGGCCAGGTAGAGCCTAGCTCTTGACCTGTCTTCCAGGGAGGTTTCTGAAGCCCAATTGCCATTTGTGATCTTGCAAAAATACCCTTGTAGCACTCTCTTTTGTCTGTGTTGTGTAGATAGAAGCTACACAGCCAGGGCAGACCAACAGGCTGTTAATTGCCAGTGGGATGGCAGAACATTATAGATCTGTGGTGTTGTGCAGAAGATAATGGTGCTGCCGTCCAAGAGGCAGATGTGCGGAAACAACACTTGTGCACCTTCCTCTCTGGAGAGCAGGAAGCCTCAAACCACTTGGAAATAATCCCAGAGGTATTAAGCCAGTTGGAGAACCAATGCCCCCCCCGTGGCCAATTTATTTTCAACTTTAAAAGGTAATCAAGAAAAAGGTAGCTGTACTGCAGAGATTTGAGGCCTTTCAAGACTTAAGGAGACAAAAATGTTATTTAAAACTCCATGTGAGTTGGATACCCTCCACTGCAGGGGTCCCTAAGTGCCAGGGACTGTCTGTGCATCTGGCAAGAGACTGCCCCTTCTCCCAGGAGGTTACTGCTAAAGTACACCACATAGTGAGAATAGGGAGGGTGAGTAGGGACAAACAGAGGGGAGGCACTTTGCCCAAGATCAAATGGGAGTATAATTTGGATCACCTGGCTTCAGCTCATCTGCTGGATGATACTTTCCCTCTGTATCCCCTGGCTAATTGGAGGTCTGCTGCAGCCTCATTCCTGATTGCCCCTTGGACCTGGGCACCCTCCGAGCTGGAAGGGCCATGGGGGGCTGGCAGAGAGCAGCAGCAGCAGAGGATGCAGGGTTAGGCAGCTGCCTCGGGTGGAGGGAAACGTGACCTATTCCACTCCTTTCCCTGGGAGGATGCAGAGTGATGGAGAGGGGAGTGTGGTGGGAGGTGATGGGAGGGTCTCACATACAGGGATAAATTCACTGTGCAGGAGGATTACACTAAGCAGCACTGATGAGTTTGGTTGTGAAGCTGTTCTGGTTGGGAGGGTCATTCTTTATGGAGATTCTTGCTCTGGAGTTACAACACTCCATAAAGCTAATGAACAAAGTTTTCATCTCCTGGGGCAGTGCTGATTGCTTCCAGTGATGTTGTGATGATTTTCATAACTGAGTTTTCAGGTTAGTTGCTATTATTCCCTTAGTGGTGTCAGCTAACTCTCCTAACGTGAACTGACCCTGTTTATGTAGCTTCAACAGTCACCTTACACCCTTTCTTCCTTCTTTTAAAGCTGAATTGAGTGAATTTATTAAAAAAATCAACAAATCCGTCTTTATTATATAATCTCGCTTCTTTTGCAAGTGCTGCTGTTTTATGCATCTCCTACCCATCTCTTTCAGCTCGTTATACTTCTGTCTCTTCCTGAGTTGAGTCCTGTTCTGGGTTGGTCTTGCACTTTGACTGAATGCAGCCTCCTCCACTGCCCCCTTGGCACAGGCACTGTGTCAGCATGCACAGGGTGCTGGTGGTTCTGCTCAGCAAACACTGCACAAGTGTCCGACCTGCTGCAGAGGAGCAAAAAGGATTGGATGGAGTGACTGGGCAGCCAGGATCTTGTAGACTAAAGCGGATATTCTCATATGTTCCTCATACAATGCCACACCGGCATTGAAAGGAAAGACATAAAGAATAATTTGTTCAAGTTTTTTATCCATCAGTTTAGGCTGCTCATGCAGTGAGGAGCTTACTTTTGGTGAACGGCTAAGCCAGCCTCGCTAGCAATGCATAAATCTAAAATTAAGAGTTCGCAAGTTGAAGATCTTCAAATCAGATTTTGCTTTGCATGAGCCTAAGGAAGATCAAGAAGAGTGAATGCCTTTCTGGTGGGAAGAGATGCTATTTCTTTATATAAATTACTGCAAACTGCTACCTAGTTAGAAATCACATTGCTGTAGTGGTCCCTTGAAAAGAGGGTGGCACTGGGAGAAGAGACCAGATTTGGCTCCAGGACAGCCATCTGCTGGGAGTTTGTGGCTAAATATCAATGCCATTATTTCAGGACCAAGTGGAATCAGATATACTTGCCTGAAAGAGATACACCTGCAAAGCCAGATGGGAAAACACCTGCCAAAAAAAGACTGTATATTTAAGTAGGAGGGAAGTGGACATCGTGGGTCTGAATCGCAGTGCCTGAGGCACTATTCATCCCTGATCCAGCAAACTCCATCAAGCAGGTGACTGGCCCAACCCAATTTGAGAGCATTTTAGGTCCTAAAGGTGTCTGCTAAGTTCTATGGAAATCAGAGAGGAGGACTATTGACAAAAATTCTGTAACTTAAGCAGTAGAGAACCCAGAGAGGAGTGCCACCCCTCAGAAACTAGCCATCTCTGCTTCTGCTCTTTTCCATGTTACTTGATATTAGTGTCATCAGAAATGCTTCAGTGGTGGAAATCAGGGCGTTTTTCTGCCTTACCAACAGGGACAGTCAGTTGTTCAGGAGCATATATCTTCTGGATGTGCTGAGAGGACACTGGAGCTCCTGCTCCCAGGGTCCTGTTTGCACGAATTGCCCCCATGCGTGGTGAGGGGTAGGTGTGTGCTTGGTGCAGGGTTCCTGTCAGGGACAAGTGGATAATTCCCAAAGGAGGGGAGAGATGCTGAGGAAGATACTGCCCTGTCCCCAGCTGCTGAGTCTCTGTTTCCCTCTGCCTCCTTCGCCCTCTTCCCTTGAAATTATAACTCCAAATGGCTCAGGCATGGGCCATTTACTGTGATTATTTCCCCTTTTTCACTCTTCCTCAATTTACTCTCCCTGTCTCTGTAAGAAGGAAAGAAGATGTGGTTTCTGTGTAGAAGGCGGCTGGAGAGGTGGTAGCATTTGCTCTCTGAGTGGAAAGGTATTATCTGGCAACACTGCACGTTGAGGAGATAAAGGAGCAGAGGGTTGTAAAGTGTGTGTGTTTAGCATATGGATTCAACCTGTCTCTGCCAGCATCTATTGCCCTGACCTAAACAATATGAGGCTTTTGCATTTTAATCCGGTTGGCTGCTGGTTCTGTCCCAGTTAGAGTGAGAGTCAGTGGAGTCGATTCATGGGAGCTCGAAGGGAAGGAGCGGGGTGAACGAGGGAGAGGGGGGTGCCTCTATGAAAGGCAGGGAGAGATAGCCTTTCTCTAACTCAACAAAAGACAAGCAAACCTGTGTGCAGATGAAGGGGGGGGTGGCTGGGGGAAGGTTACGAGTTGTCTTATTATGGAGAAGCTTGAACTGTCATCTGTACTTGATGGAAGCGAGAGAGATTGCAGTTGGAGCTGCAGAAGCGCTGCCTCCCTGATTGGATTAATAGAAAGGAAAGATGACTCTAGAATGGCTGCCCATTATCTGCACTACAAAGGGATTAGTGTGGGTTTCAGAGAAATTAATGGCTTTTGAGTTAGTGCAGAAATACTAATGAATGTCAGGGCCAGAGATGTACGGTGAGCAAAATTGGTTCTCTTTTAGTGTGTATGTGTGCGTGCATGTATCTGTCCATTTGGGATATGAAAATGTGCCTTTTCTCTACCATTTTGAGTGTTAGATTAGGCTTTCAGTTTTCATATTTAGCTGAACTACTCTCGAATAGCTTATTTGTTGGCAACATATAGTTATATTGATTTCTTTTCCACCTTTTAAGACCTAGTGCCAAAGTAGCAATTTTTTAATTGTTGTTTTGATTTTAGACATATATGCAGGAAATCTTTGTAGGTAGAGCGTAGAGCACTTTGAACATGGTATTGAATGCAAGCTCCGTTCTGAGTAAGTGGGTGATGTGGGGAGGCTGAGGCTGAGCTGGCAAGGCATAACTGAAACACATCCTTTTTTGTTAGTGTAGATAAGACGTAGAATCCTTTCCCCATTTTTTTAACCCCCATGAGGTTTGCATACTCACATTAAGTATACCAAGCAATTAATTCTCATGTATGTTTAACGTGAAAGTTTAACTGAAACTTTTCTACTGAATCCTTATAAATCCTTAAAGTTGGTCTTCGCTGAAGAGCTAGCCAAAGCTGTTACACTTCTGTCCTGAATTCTTCGCCTGCCCACATGTGTAACTCTCACAACCAACTACAGCAGTGCTTTCAGCCGAGGACAGGAACATTTCCTTAGACTGTAGGTTACAGTCCAAGTTCTGCTGTCTCACCAGTGGGTGTCAGAAGTCTCTTGGACTGTAACGAGGTCCAAGTACTCATAGTCACGAGCTTCCTTGTGCCCCTGGGAGGACAGACAGACTCACCCATTAGCCAGCGGTGGTGAGAACAGCTTGCCCAGCAGTCCTGGCCATATTAGCTGGGAAGCGCAGTGCAGATGGAGATGTGGCAAATTCTGTACAGGCTCATCTTTGGCTTTTTGTTTCCAAGCTTCATCAAGCCCAGATGCTTCTGTCTCTTAGCTCTGTGTATGTATACTTGGAGGTGATCATGTCTAAAACTTGTTAGAGCGTGGCCTGTTAATGTGAGTGGTAACTGGTTGAGCTGAGACGGTGAAAATATTTCACACCTTCATCTGTCTACCCTATCCTTCTTTCAAAGGCTGTCAGCCTGAGGGCAGAAATCACAGCTTCTGTATTGCTGCAGTTTGTAACACTGTGTGTTAAAGGTCAATAGATGCTGATTTCATTTTGACCTAATTGCGCTGGGCAGTGGATGAGGAGCTGTTCCCAGGTGGCTGCCTTGTTCCTGCATCGGGAGCAGCAGTCCCCAAGGGAGATGGACAGCCACAGGCAGAAACCTCTTCACTTATGTCTGTTAATTCTGCCACTGTTTGCAAGTCAAGACCCATCACAGGTACCCTTCTATTATGTGACAGGGATGAAGAAAATTTCCCTCAACTTCATGTTGGGCCAAGGTTTATGAAGGGTTCTGCTCCGAAGCACCTGAAGTGCTAAGGCACTTAGATATATGTGTTCAAGTCTGGGCAGCCTCTTACTTTTTGGTTTTGGTTGTGTCTGCTGGTCCTGAGCCTGATTCTCATAAACCAGCAAAGCTCTTCTCTGGTAAATGAAGCTGTGCAAAATGTTCTGGTCCTGGGTTGTGCTGCAATGTGGTAAGAAACTGCTGTTGCTGGGCACAGTTCTCTGTTCCCTGTGTCCTGGGTAAGTCTGGGTGTCAGGTGCAGTGCCCGGCTGCTGGCAGTGGGGCTGTTCTGGCCTGTTCCAGCTCTGTGCCCCTCAGCCAGAGGTGAGACCTCTCCATCAGAGCGTGTTTCAGAAGGGATAAAGCACTGCACAACAGTTTCAGGAGTGAGGAGCAGCCCAGGGCCAGAGGAGGAGAAGGTGCTGCAGGCACCGGGGCATGGATTCACCTGCAGACCCTGGAGAAGACCAAGTATCTCCCTGCAGCCCCATGCAGAACCTCATGCTGGAGAAGCTGGAGGTTTCCTGAAGGAACTGTGGCCATGGAGATCTCACACAGAAGCAGGTTCATCTTGAATGACTACAGCCCCTGGAGAGGACCCACACTGGAGCAGGTGCAGATGGAGATGTGGCAAATTCTGTACAGGCTCATCTTTGGCTTTTTGTTTCCAAGCTTCATCAAGCCCAGATGCTTCTGTCTCTTAGCTCTGTGTATGTATACTTGGAGGTGATCATGTCTAAAACTTGTTAGAGCGTGGCCTGTTAATGTGAGTGGTAACTGGTTGAGCTGAGACGGTGAAAATATTTCACACCTTCATCTGTCTACCCTATCCTTCTTTCAAAGGCTGTCAGCCTGAGGGCAGAAATCACAGCTTCTGTATTGCTGCAGTTTGTAACACTGTGTGTTAAAGGTCAATAGATGCTGATTTCATTTTGACCTAATTGCGCTGGGCAGTGGATGAGGAGCTGTTCCCAGGTGGCTGCCTTGTTCCTGCATCGGGAGCAGCAGTCCCCAAGGGAGATGGACAGCCACAGGCAGAAACCTCTTCACTTATGTCTGTTAATTCTGCCACTGTTTGCAAGTCAAGACCCATCACAGGTACCCTTCTATTATGTGACAGGGATGAAGAAAATTTCCCTCAACTTCATGTTGGGCCAAGGTTTATGAAGGGTTCTGCTCCGAAGCACCTGAAGTGCTAAGGCACTTAGATATATGTGTTCAAGTCTGGGCAGCCTCTTACTTTTTGGTTTTGGTTGTGTCTGCTGGTCCTGAGCCTGATTCTCATAAACCAGCAAAGCTCTTCTCTGGTAAATGAAGCTGTGCAAAATGTTCTGGTCCTGGGTTGTGCTGCAATGTGGTAAGAAACTGCTGTTGCTGGGCACAGTTCTCTGTTCCCTGTGTCCTGGGTAAGTCTGGGTGTCAGGTGCAGTGCCCGGCTGCTGGCAGTGGGGCTGTTCTGGCCTGTTCCAGCTCTGTGCCCCTCAGCCAGAGGTGAGACCTCTCCATCAGAGCGTGTTTCAGAAGGGATAAAGCACTGCACAACAGTTTCAGGAGTGAGGAGCAGCCCAGGGCCAGAGGAGGAGAAGGTGCTGCAGGCACCGGGGCATGGATTCACCTGCAGACCCTGGAGAAGACCAAGTATCTCCCTGCAGCCCCATGCAGAACCTCATGCTGGAGAAGCTGGAGGTTTCCTGAAGGAACTGTGGCCATGGAGATCTCACACAGAAGCAGGTTCATCTTGAATGACTACAGCCCCTGGAGAGGACCCACACTGGAGCAGGAGAAAAGTGTGAGGAGGAAGGAGCAGCAGAGAGAAACAGATCATGACCCCCTGTTCCTCATCCCCATATGCTACTCAGGACAGGGGGGAGGTAGAGGGGTTGTCTGTGAAAGCATGAAGTTAAGCCTGGAAAAGAGCGGGGCAGGAGAGGAAGATGGTGTTTAAATTTCTATTTGTATATCTCTGTCAAAATCTATTTTAATTGGCAGTAGGCTACTTGATACTATTGTACTCTTCTAGACTATGTTCTGGGAGATCTGCAGTGTTCTGTTGCTCTGTTGCTATTCTCCTGGATAATGTCAGGAAAATTGCTTTGTTTATTTGTCCCTCTATTTCCCTGTGCCCTTTTTGTAAAGTATTTTGGTACCTCTTGGTGAAGTAGTGCCGTATTCTCCTTGGCTCAGATGTAGGGTCAGTGCTTGTGTTTGATCATTGTTCGCTTTGGGGCGAAGGCTATTTCTGTAACCCTGTCCTCCAGATACATCATGTGTGGGTGGGAGAGATATATAAGGCAGAATGATGTAGCAATACGAGACGACAATTTAAAAATAATTAATGGTAACATTCTCATTTTGTTTCCTCCAGAACACAAGCCAATGTTCCCAAATATTCTGAAGAAGGGATACTTAGAAATTAGAAGAGACAATGACAGCTACTGGCAAACCTGTTACGCTGAGCTCTCCCCATACAAACTCTACCTGTATTGCTTGGACAGCAGTGGCAACCAGACTCTTCCCACCGTGTATCCCCTCATGCATTTTCAAAGGGTCACTGTTACAGGTTGCATTGAAACCAAGGTGGTGGACACTGTCCTGTCAGACAACTCACAGCTACAGCTGAAGGCGGAGTCCTCATGGGAGGCTTTGGACTGGGGACAGAAACTCTGGGAGGCGGTGCGTGCTTCTGTGCCTGCTTTCACAAGACAGCAGGAGAAACTGGAGAATGTGCCAAAGCCTGAAAATAACAGTGACCTTTCTCAAACAAATGGATTGTTAGAGAAGCCCGTGGAGCTCTTGCTGTCCATGAATTTGACTGGAAACAATAAAGAGTACCAAAATATTATCAAATCAGGGACTCTTTATAGGTTAACTGTCCAGAATAACTGGAAGGCATTTACTTTTGTCTTGAACAGGTCTTATCTCATGGCATTCCAACCGGGTAGGCTTGATGAAGATCCTCTACTGAGCTACAATGTCGATGTGTGCTTGTCGGTCCAAACAGATACTCAGGATGGCTGTGACTCTTGCTTTCAGGTCATTTTTCCTCAAGATGTCCTCCGCTTGCGTGCAGAGACCCGTCAGAGGGCCCAAGAGTGGATGGAGGCGCTGAGAGCAGCAGCCAATGCTACTAGAAGTTTAACTCAGAACCCACAGGTCACACTAAGGAACAAACCTGGAGATCGGCCCTTTGGAAATGATCTTAGAAAGAGCAAGCGCCAGTCTGTGACCACCAGCTTCCTGAGCATCCTGACCACGCTGTCGCTAGAGAGAGGGCTCACAGTTCAGAGTTTCAAGTGTGCAGGTAAGCAACCAGTCTGTGGCATCTGCACCCACTCCTCTTCTGCAGGAAAAAAAATATCACATGGAAGAGCATGTTATGTGTTTTAGCAGCACACAGCTGTTCCCTGCCTCCCACTGTGGCCATAGACACTTTGGTGTGTTAGCCTTTCTTTGCTCTCTGTAAAATGTGGGGAAAAGCCTATGGGATATTTAGGGATTCACCTGCATTTCATAAGCAATGCTGAAACATGAGATCCTGCACGTGTAACATACAGCATGTGTAACATACAGCACTACATGGGCTAGGGCTGCCTTAACAAGGTGGCTGAGCTATTTTCTTGCTTCAGGACAGTGGAAAAAGGTGGTCCGGGATCAAAGGGATTTGAATTCTGGATACATGCAGCTTTCCAACTTCTAGCAATTTTGTTTCCTTTTATTACTATGTCTCAGTTTTGGAGCTCAGTTTTAGCTCTGTGTCTTCTAGGGAGACTCCTCAAAGCACATACGCTTCCCTGAAACACCATTGTTCAGTGATGTGTGTTCTAGTACTGAAGTTCAGGCATGAGCTTATTTGTTCGGTTCTTAAGGTGGGGGTGAAAACATGACCTTAAGTCTCTGCAACTAATTGTAAATCTCAGCTCATTTGACTGCTGACTCTACTCTGAGGCAAGAGCAAAATTTTATCTGTTTTGGGAATGAAGTGGAAACAGAACCCCTGTGAATGCAGTTCTTTGTCCTTTTACTTCAGCAGGGGCACCTTGCTGGAGCAGATTTGGAAACTTTGTGCTTAAATTGCATTCTGTGGCTGGCTTTAGTTATGTTCACTTAGAATTTGTCAGCTGTATCAGAAACAGCTTTTCTGGAGAGTTTTCCTCTTTCATTATGGGAGCTATGAGGGTCCTGCCTCCTCCCCACTCTGCTCTGGGACAGAGGAGCTGTCTGATGTGGGCGTCTCCTATTGCTCTGGGGTGCTCTGTGCGGGCCCAGGACCTGCTGGCTAGCCTGAATCCCTTCCAGGGAAGGGGTTCTGAGACTTCTGAGACCAAGAAGTACTGAATTGCCCTCAGAACTGGCTGTGGGTGCAGCTGGGTTTGTCCCGTTCTGTAGTCACCCACAGGTGGTGTTCCTGCTCACCTCTCCACAGAACATTGCACCCACCTTGTAGCTGGAGCATCAAAGGTTGGCCTCACTGCAGTTAGTGATTGGGTCACAGTATGGGGGCTTCAGTTCTGTTCTTGGACACAAACTCTGTGTGACAACATATCCATTTTTCCTGGGAGTAGTTATGTGCCAAACTACTGCTAAACTGAAGGTGCTTGGGTCTGTGGTAACTCTGATTACCAGAAGACTGTTGGGCAATGGTTATGTCTTACCTTTAAGGGTAGTTGTGAGAGTGAAAGCTGCTGGGAGACTCTGGGAATGGGTCAAATAAGTATCTCCAAGATGGATCCATCCCATTGTGTTACCCAGCAGACAGCCTTGTGGAACTTAAGACAGCAGAGTTGACAGTCTCATTTTAAGATAATGTCCCAGATGACATTAAAACTTTATTCCTTTCTCCTCATTTCTTTTAATTCAAAGGTCAGTAGAGGAAAATTTTGTAATCTTGCTTCATCCTCTGACTGAAGTCCAGGAGAGTTTCAAGTGAGCATTTTGAGTGACCTCATCAAAAATAGGATCAGGCCCTTGGATGGCAACAAAAAGCATGTCTCCAATGTGAAATAGATTTTAGTCTTGAATTATATAGTATGGGAGCAGATTTTTCTGTGGGAAAGGATGGATTCCCTCTCCCAAACATGGGGCAGTTCATCTGCACTCACTCGCATGTTCCCACTAGAAATAAGGTGCTCTGACCATGTCAGGGTTGCATGGGGTCTTTTCCTAATATACAAACGTTCTTAGTGCTCTTGTGACCTCCTTTTAGTCTGCAAAACTGAAATCACACTCTTGTGCAGAGAAATGTGGGTTGTGAAGAGTCTGTGAGAAGCCAGCCACTGGGATTCCCTGTCCCTGAGGATGGGGATACACCGCACTTACGGCAGGAGTGGACCTTTTGTCTTCTGCCTGAGACTCTTAGAGTTGGTCTTTGAGAGTCGGCTGGAACTTCTAGCTGTTACTGTGGTGCAAAGAAGTGTATAATGGTAATTATAACTGGGAGAAACTGGGGAAACTTGTCTGGCTCGGAAAAGTCTGTGCTGAGGAGGCTTTGGAGGCACACCAGCAAGCTGAGACTCACTCCTTGTACCTTGCTCCCTGCAGGCAGTTTGTGCCGTTCCCTGGCATGGGCTGCTGTTTAACCTAAGGGGCCTGCTGTTGGTAATTACAACTTGCAGGCATTGAGAGCGGTTTTCCCCAGGGCTGCTGGGAGGGGTAAGCTTGGAAAAGGGTGAGGAGGGGGGAGGAAGAAAAGTTTTGCTGTGAATTCTTCAGCCATTTAGTGCAAATTCCTGTAATTACCGTCTTTGTGTCCTGTCCCAATGGCACATAATACAGCAGAAGCCTTTCCTAATTGAGACCTTACAGGAGGTACAAATCCCTCCTTTGTTCGGCCTGACAAATTAGTGCCAGAAAGTGGCAAGGTCCGAGTGGGAATCAAAGGCAAGCAACACAAAGATGGAACTTAAGGCTACAGTAATAACCCTCTCTAGTCCTGCAGGGGTGGGAGGGAAGGAAAAGTAATGACCAATGAAAAATGAAGGGTTTTTTTGTTATAAATTCCCTTGACATGACAGCACCTCAGGGCTGCTTTATTTATTTAGGAAAAGTGATTAAATAGTAATACAACAGGACAGACCATTGTCTCTCAAGCTACCCCCCTTCCTACAGACCCCTGCTGTCTTGGCTAATTGATTGACAATGAACCTCTGATAAAGAAGGTTGTTGGGAGGACCTGATGGGGACAGGGTTTTGGGTTGGTTTTTTTTCATTTTCTCTTTGCAGTCTTTGTGGGGTTCCCCTCCCCAATTTTTTTTTCTGTTTGAAATGCCCTCTGCATTCCCCTTTCCTTTTCTCCCTTAGTAAAAGCTTTTCAAGGGACTGCTCCCAGACAAACAGCTGACACAAACAGGTAGGGAAGAATACGAATGTCTGTGCCTTGCTATTGACAAGTTTATCTTGGAGTCTGACTAGCACTTTTCAACGCCTGATATAAGCCAGGGCCGTGGTGTCAGATGTAGTCATGGGGCAGGGGGGACAAACTGTTGATACACTAGAGTCAGAAGGGCAACTTGAAAAAAGTTTTCTTTTGCTTGATGAGCAGATATAAAAGCTTTTCCCCACATGTCGAACTCTTTGTCTTACTGCAGAGGACAGGGCATTATTTCTCATAATTTCAAAAAATGAATGAATAGGCCACTGATTAACACTTGGAGAGGCATGTTTTTTATAAACACTTTTACTTTTGCTGCCATTATTTATATTTTTGGCTTGGAACTGCAATACATTTTGGAACATGGGGTTAACTAGAAACTGCTGGCACTGGAATGGCAGCTTCCTCTGTCCTTTGCATGTTCATATAACTGCAGGCTTGATCTTGCCCTCTTGCTGGGGTACAGCAATGTTCCCGTGGGAAGTGTTTGAGCATTGATCTGCTCAAGTGAGACTTTGGAGGGACCTACCCCTTGTCTTTAAACAGGTATGAAGTGAAAGTTGGTTTTAAGTCCAAGCTGGTGAATATCAGGGTTATGATTTGTTCTTTAATATGTAGGAAATGAGAGATATGCATCATGTTAGGATGATCTCTTGGCGGGGGATATGTTGTTATTTTTTATGTCTTTATTTCACCTAGATTCAAGAGAAATCTCCAAACTGTTCATGTTACAAAACTGGTATGAGGTGGCTTCCATCAAAACATGCTTGCCAAGTGCAGTATCTTGCAGACATGGTAGCTGGATGTGAATACTCCAGTGGCTGTCCTGTCTCCCTGTTGGGCCGTCTATGGGCTCCTGGGGAAAGGCAGGCGTTTCTCCTGGAGCAACTCCCCTGGAGGTCTGTAAGGAGCAAATATCCTTAGATGCCCTTCGCTATTGCTAGTCCCCTTGGCATGTGCCTTCACGTTTCCATAGATGGGGAAGACAAACAGCTTCTGCCCTTGCCTCCTGTTTTTGTGTTGCTCCTGTTCTTTTGATGTCTCTCTTCCTTTTCACCTTTTCTTTTTTCTCTCCCTGTCCTCTGTTAAATCAAGCATTTTTCCAGAGAAGCCAGTTGTGTCTGCCAGGAACTCTTGTTGCTTAGACAGCAAGTCCTAATGGATGTGGGAGTTTCTGCTTTCTGCAAAATGTGCTCTACACCCTTTTATTTGTCTGCGTGGCTTTCCTTGCTCCTCTTCTGGGGTGCCTTCTGTCTTCTCCTCCCCGCTTTCTCCATGTCTTGCCAAAAGGATAAACACTGCTATTAGGGCTCCACTGACTTGGCTGGCTGAGCTGAACACTAGGTGCAGAGAAGCCAAGGTTAGTAAATGGTCTATTTCCTGAGCTTGCAGCCCTGTCAAATCAAGCAGCAGGTGGAAGGCTGTTGGCTTTCAAGGAGCCATTCTGCCTCTAGTGCTGTGATCATGTGTGTAGATGGGAGCCAGTCCACTGCAACACGACCAGCCTCTGCTCTAGCTCACCACAGTGGTCTAAAACTAGCCCTGACTGAGGTAAAAGTTCCTTTTTTTTCCCCTCCCCCTCAATGAAAAGAAAGTATTTTCCTAATAGCTTGCAAGCCAGCAAGTGTGATGGGAAAAAAAAAAAAGGGAAAAAAGCATTAGCCAGGTTCAATGTTGACTTTGTTCAACTTCTCAAAAAGCCATATAGTTGAAACTGCTCAACTCCAGGTAGTTGAAAAGCATGGGTGCTCCTTCCTTGAATTTAGCAAATACTTTGTTAACTGTCATCATACCCAGCTCCTATTTGTAGCATGTCACTGAAATAAAAATACTAGGGGACAAATCTCAGCAGACATAGTACAATAATAAAATACCAGAAGGTCCTTTGGAAGTTTGTCAGCACTCTTGTCACATTTTTAGTCTGAAATAACAATTGTTCTCACCTGTCCAGGGCTTTAAGGATTGTGCTTTCTAAGTGCTGTATATATTTTGTGCTTGGTTTCGTCTCAATTGATCTCTTTGTTCCAACACTTCAGCAGCTTTTTACCTTCCCTGTATTTGAGAATCCATAAAATCCCTTGAGAATGTGTTTTGCACTGTAAAGTTTTTATTGTTTAAGTGTCTTCACTTTAGACCACAGTCTTCCAGTCTTGTATGTGACTTTCAGGCTCTGCTTCTATTGATTCAAAAGTAAAACCTCCAATGCTAACACTGGTATTTCTAAACTCTTACTCTTTGCTAGCCAAAACCAGCTGAGCAAAAGCATCATCATCCATGTCTAAATTAGTATTTGGAAAATGCACCATGTCTAAACAAGGCCACTGATTTGTTGGAAGGAATGGGGGAAAGGTTTCCAGACAAAGGTGACTTGAATTTGTGTAGCAAGGAGTATTTATTAAATAATTTGTAGTGGCCCTACATGTTTCAAAACACAAGGTTGCTGGTCTACAGTGCCTTGCCATGTGACAGCTCTTGTTTAGGGAAAGATCAGAAGATACCACATGGTATCTCATTTACTTGCTTGGGTTGATTAAACCTGTTATCAGAGATCAGTTATGATCACAGAAACCATTTAATCTTCAGCGGTAAGGTGAATGATCTCTTCATTCTGGTTTTAAGACAGCTTGACTGGGGGAAATGGCAGTGAAAACTATTAGCTTTGTCTAAACTGGTAGAATTCTAGGTCCTTCACCTTCCTGGATTTGCTGGCACCTTCACAGAGTGGGATTTTGCCCTTCGTAGGATTTGGTTTGGAGTTGGCCTGCTGCGGTTTGGATGCGTACTTGGCCAGTTCAGTGCCTGTCCTGCACCCTGCTGTGCACTTTGCAACCCTCAGCTGGTGTTTTACTGGAGTATTTGCCTCAGCCCTGCAGGCAGAACAGCTGATGCAAATGTCTTGGCTGATGAACCTACATATTCCTCCTGGCAGGTTTAAAGGGCACCTGTGCTGCCTGTATGGGGGTAGGTGACCCCATTGCTCTAATCTGCCTCTGTGAACAACTCTGCAGGTTTTCAGAATGTTCTTTTTTTTTTTTTTTTTTTTTTTCATTAGAAATAAAATATTTGTGCTTATTTATTTTGCTGTTACGAGCTCAGTTCTGCTGTGTGTGAGCGTGTCTGTGTTTGTCCTTCGCTGTGCCTTGTTTCTTCCTGGCTTGTGGGTGCTGGGTAGTAGCTCCACTGCCCCCAAAGAACTCTTAGTCGCTATTAACCCTATTAATGCTGCTCTGGAAAAATTTGTGATGTGCATTGTGCATTTACTCAGCATCAGAGCATCCACACAGGTGTGCAGCCTTGAGGGACAAATATGGAAGGCAAATGGCTGGTTTAGGTCCACTACCACAAAACTAGGGTGTTTGTTTGTGGCAGGGCAGGTAGTGTTGGCAGGGCTCCCCTGGGGTTCTATCACATGCCAAACCAGTCTGTTATTGACAAAACTGTAACATGTGGATCAGATCAGGGGCAATGTAAAAGAAGTTGCAGAACAAACCACAGGTCAACTGGTGGGAAGGTTTCAGGTTCTGAGACTGGCCTTCTGCAATGTCAGTAGACTCTAACACGTACCTGTGCTGCATAAATCTCAGTAGTGCATATACCCAAAGTACTGATGTGCAACCAAGAAGAAATTCAGCCAAATAGCATTGGCAGAAATATATAAACACACTTACTGCATGGTTGTTCCTCATGTTAAAAGAAGATACAAAACCAGCTGTGTATTCAAACAGAGCTGATTATGTCTCGGTATGTTAATAGCTGCTGTATCAAATAAATGAAACTTAGCAAACCAGGTAGCCTTCAGTGTAAGTAAATGAGTGACCAGGGCAGGGGTAAGTGGTCTTCAAACTAACTGTGGAGCAGAAACGAAAACTGAGTTAAGTAGAGACCTCTTTTGCTAAATGATCTGGCCACAGCTCCAGACACCGACACCAGCGTTTGCTCTGATCACACAAACGGCCGGCCTGCTCTTTGCTCTGTTCTCTTTTCTGCCTTCTCAGTGTATAAAACCAAGCATGAGTGTAATCAACTGCAGGAATGGGCATATCATTATTAACTATGCTCAGATTATCTACTTGCTCCTAGCTGGCAGACTTCAAGGGCTGGCCCAGAAAGTCCGTTCAGTTCCCATCCCTGATTAAAGAGCTGGTGAATTACTGAATCCTGCCAATAGGTCATTTCACAGGAGCTCCCGTTCACTTCTGTCAGGCAGCACTTCAGAGTCTCAGCAAAGTGCCAGGTACTGCACAGAAAAATCCTATAAGGGCAAGGGGGAAAGAATAGCAAATTAGCTTCAGGTATATGGTGTCCTTAGCGCTGTTGTCCTGGGAATGGGGAGAAAGGAGTTGAAAGGATGCAGTTGGTGAATGCAAACTGGCCATGCGTTAAAGGATTTACAAACTGTAACTGTGTGTGAAGCGTGTCTTCATAGCTGTTTGTAATCCCCTTGGAGCGAGCTCTCTGGGAAGAATGGTGTCTCAGCCCTTCTCAGCATTTGACACTAAAGGTAAAAGAACCTGAATTTTTGGTGAAATTCAAGTGGGGAAATCCAAGCAAATGAAAAGTTAGTTTCCAAAAGTGCAGATTTGTGCAGCCATTTGACACACAACTAGGGGTTTTTTTGGTCCTGATTTATTGATAAAATATTGTTCTTGACTTAAATACGCAAAGTGCAAGCTTACACTTTGACGTTTATGTTTTTTCAGTGTTACATTTGCAGGCTTAACTATTATTGGTTTATTGGGAAGGCAGAATTTTGCTGTGTAACATGCAGCATGTTTGTATGCTCTCTTCTACAAAGGATATGTATAATACAAATGTGCAGAATGTTGTGTATGCACATACATGTGCTGTCACCTGGCTTGTTTTCACCACTGATTTTTTTTTTCTTGATTGTTCACCTTCTTGCAGAGGGCCACAGCTCTGTGTGTTCAGCATGACTGACGCTGAAGGGTGGTGTTTTACTTCACCTACCCTGGCAGTCTAAATATTGGATGTCTACGCTAATCCAATCTTCACTGATTGGAAGAAAGCCTGGCTGCCTAGGGGGTGATTCATCATGTCTGCCTTGGAGAGATGCTCTGCGGCAGTGAGCCTGTGAGACATCACCAGTACAGTGGGTGGGTCACTCTCTGGAGTGGCTTGTCTCCCCATCCCAGGCCAGATCCTGTAGCCAGCAAGCCTAGACTGGGTAGGCAAAGTTAGCTGAGCTGGATTGTGCGAGACAGGAAAGACAGGGCTACACATTATATCTTTAAATGGCACTAAGGAAGATGGGAAGGGTGTTAATTTAGGGTCTAGTCCCGAGCTGCAGCTAATAGTTAAGGTTTCCATTGACTCAGAATAGTTGCTCCGTCTTTTGGAGTCTATTTAAATAAAAAAACCAAAAAGAGTCTGGGAGTTGGGAACTAGTGAAGCCTTCCTTATTTCTGGAGAAGCTGGTCTAGATTATGATAAAAGTAGGATTTGTGCATTGCTGATATAAATAGTGTGGGATTTATATGTTGCTTAGGTAATTATAACTGGACAGGAACAAACCCATATGGCTTCAACAAGGGAAAATTTTCTGCCTTTAATCTGCTAAAGTTTTGCTGTGAGTTTTTTTGAATTCCATAAGAAGCTCACAAAAAATAGGCAAGGTGAGTAAAGTATCGGACTTTGCTTGGAGGTTTATGAGATTTTTATTATTTCTTTAGAAGGACAATTGGTTTGGAAAAAAAGTAATGCTGGAAAAAGAACAAAGCGCAATGCAAATTCAAACCTGGGTAGATATGAGGGAGAACTGAGCTGGATTGTTAGTTTGTCGTGAGTTTGAGTTTTCCCATAGAGGAGTGAATTGGAATAGAAGCACAGGAACACAAGGCCAGCAACTGAAGTAATTCTCACCGTCTCTTTCTGTTTGTGCAGAGCAGCTAGAGCAATGTTGTATGTCTGATCTAACACCCTGAAAATTTGTCTCTCTGCTCCTTCTGCTTAGTCTGCTTTATGGCTTTATCAAGCTGAAAGCTTTTTGAAGTCTGTGGGTCATTTTCTTTTCTTGATATTGTATGTTGTTTCTAAATGAATTAGCTTCTAAGCTAATCTGTCACAGATTTAATTATGGTACACAATCAGGAGGGAGTTGCTTTTTCCTGATACTGAGCAAGGAACTTTATTGAATAAGGAAAACAGTTGTGTACTTAATTCTAGTTCCACTTTCTCTGTTTCACTGTGGAGCTACTCCAATCTTTTCTTGCTAAAAGATTAAAGAAAAAGAATAAGATAAAAAGAATACTTGTGTGTGCCTTCCTTGACTATAAGAGTATGCAACAGCCTGAAAGCGACAGAAGTGGTGTTTTCCACACATTTCAGTAGAGGAATTGTATTCAAGTGTCTTGGATTCCTCCTCCCTACTATCCTCACCAACACCTAAAGTCAAGGTGAGAGACTTGTTATAACTTTTTAACCTCATCTTCCTGCACTTCTTTCTTCCTGAAGTCTTAGCACTTGGAGATGAGCCTCTTGATGTTGATATTCCTGCTCTGCTCAGAGACGTGTTGTTGAGAGAGGTTCCTCTGTGCCCAGCAGCACTTTCTTGCTGCTATTTTTTCTAACCCCTATTTTCTTTGCTTGATTCCAAGGCTGTTCTGTTATATTTTCTGTGATGAAAGGTTTGGGATTACGCCTTCCCTCACTTTGCTAACAGTATACCTACAGCTACACTTCTTCCCTCTCTAGCTTGCTCTATAACATCTTTTAGGTTGGGATGATTTAGGGTAATAGTAAATTTCGCAGTATTCTCCTTGCTCTAGGCTTAGAGTTTGCCAGACCTTTGTACAGATGTTGTATGGATAATATTCTGTATGAACAGTAGGAATAGGTGAGAGGGGCTTAGTGAAAGTTGTGCTACTTTTTTCCCCCCATCTTGTGGAAGGTGCTTTCTCTAGCTATAGGCAAGTAAGGGTTTTCTCTGCCAACATGAAATGATCCCTTCCACCACCCCAAACTATTTGTTGAGTTGTATTATCGATCTCTGAGGTGGTCAGCTATGTCTGACTGTCTTGCTGGGAGGGGTGCTCGAGAGTTTAAAGCCAGGAATCAGTATTAGCTTTGCTTCTGGTAAACATCACGGCAAGTTTACGTACTTGAATGTCCAGGTGCAGGCCAAAGGCACTAAGCCACAAGCTATTCCTTCCTTCTATTCTTTTTCTCTCTCTCACTCTTGCTCTATTTTTTCCATCTTATAAAAACAAAGTAGCATAAGTGGTCTATGCCACAGAAATATGTTTGTCACACTACAGCACTTTGAACTGCATAACATCAAAGAAAATCAGTGCTTTGATAACTTGATTTGAAAGGATTGTAGAAATAGCCTTCATTATGATTCACAACAGATAGGAATGGAAAAGATGGTGATTTTCTAACAGAAAAGCTTGTAAGGTAAGGGAAAATGTAAGGTAGGTGCCAGTGCCACATTCTCATCTAAAATACCCCCAGCCTTACAACTGTTATGTGGCTTTGCAGAATATGAATTACTGGAGGATATGAGAAGGAATGAGAAATGCACTGTGTAAAAATGTGTTTCTGAGGAACAAGGAAACAAACAAGGGCTCAGAGAAGGACTGGAATAAGGGAGAAAGCATGCTGTTTGAATAGGAACTTCTTCCACTTTATCTGCTTCATAAAACCACCCTTTCTGAAGGGAAGGGTATCCAAGATTGCTCGCTGAGACCTTCCGTGCTCCAGAGACCTTCAGTTCTTATGGGCTGGACATAGGGAGGAGCAGTGAAGTCCCCCAGCACTTCTATGCTTTGTCATTCCTCTCCTGAGGAAGCTCTCTCTGTGGACTAGAATGAGTTTCTGGCTCTAGGAGGTTGCAAGAAATTAGGCCTTAAAATGGCCTGTTCTCAACTGCAACTGTTTTAGTTTAGGTGATGGCAATTCAAATTGGAGTTTAGCTTATTCTTGCCTTCAGTCTAACAGATGGAAGTTAGGGCACTGAGACACACTAGCAGCCTGTGGAGTGGCAGGGATTGCACAGTGGCAGTTAGGTGAAATCAGTGTGTCCAGTCGTGTCGTCGTCCCCCACACGAGTAAGTGTTGGCTAGTGGAGAACGTCTATAAAGGTTCCAAGGGCTATGAGTTTGGAGACTTCTGTCTCATTCAGACACAGCTTTACCACTAGTACTTCCTCTGCTGGTCCAAACACATTGAGCTAGAAAACACTACATGTCATTTAGCAGTGTGTTTTATTGCGTGTGATTGGGTAAATGCTAGAGTTGGAGCCAGTTGAGGTATAAAGATAGATGCTTCAGTGCTCTTCAGTGGTAGGACATTCAGAGGCAACTAGTGAGGAGAAAGACCTCAGACCCTTCACTTTTTTTAGCAAGGCTGGCACAGAAGAATGTGATGTACTGAGGTATTGCTAACACTAACATCCTCTCTGAGGGCTTGTTCCCATTTAGCTTGGGAAAGGGGAATGCTGTCTTTCACAGGTTCTTTCATCTTTCTCCATGAGGAGAGGAGTGGGCATACTTCTACGTTTCCTTTAGAGAAGGGCAAGATTTACCTCTGTTGTGCTGTTAAAAACATGGGCTCCATAGCAACAGTGATAGTAGCTTCTGCAAGCATCTTCCAGGACTACTAGTGGGACAAATGCCATGTCAGAGGAGCAGGACTGGTACTTCATGTCTCGTCAGCTGTTCAAAACCTTCCCCTTTATGTATGAATGCATTTAGAAAAATGGAAAGAATAGTTCTATGTGTACTACAGAGCACTGATACTGAGCTTGCTACCAGGCGTGCCTGGTGACTTCTCCCATAACAGCACAGTGGAGCAGGACTGCATGGAAACTCTTTTAACTGACGAGTCAGGAAACTGCTTTTTTTAAAAAAAAAAAAAAAGGACAGGAAAGGAAAGGAAAGACGGGGAAATGTGTGCTTAGCACTGAGGGAAGTATGAAGCTTTTGGCTTCTAAGTTCTGATTCTAAGCCACAGTCATAGGTCATCTTTTTTTCTAACACACTGCTGAATTACCTGAATTGACTTTGCCTTTATAAAAGGCATATGTGCATTCTTTCTGCCCTAAAAATACTGCTTTTTGCAAAAAGTTCTGCTAGTATTTACTATACAAAAATTATTTTTACAATGATAATAGTTTACAGTTTGGGTTTTCTGTTTGATTATTAAGATGAGATCATATTTTTGCATTATGTATCTTAAGTTATACCATTAGAGATAGATATTTATATTTGTCTTCTGATCTTATGAATGGTAAAGGAGGAGACATTAACCTAAGTATCTCTTTCGTCAACTGACCTGTTTATATATTTGTGTTTTTCAAGAAACTGCATATCCTCACTTCAGTAACATAAAAGGGAAGGGGGAGAGAGAGATGGAGACAGAACATGTCCCACAACTGATTCACTTGGTAGAGTGCATTGCAGAGAATCAATGACCAAATGGCTCTGGAGTGTGGAACAGGAGGAAGCGAACTAATTGTGTTGGTCAGGTTATTCTAATTATTTTGATTAGAGCAGAGGAGACATGGTAACATCAGCTAATGGGGAGGAGGAGGACTTTGATTTGTGCCTGGAGCTGCAATCTCTCCTCAAATCAAGATAACATACTAGGGGAAAAAAAAGATACCTTCAGTGGGAGGAGTTACATAATTACACTAAGCAAAATCAGTTATACTGGCAAAATCAGTCAGGTAGTTGAATTCTGCCTGAAAAACTCGTTTAACCAACATTTTTGCCATAAAAGTGATGTACAAGGTTTCTGCCAATCAGTGTTACTAACCAGCTCCAGTCTGAGCATACAGCGTGTGCCGGACTGGGGCTTTGGTGCTGCTTGTGTCTGTAGCTGTAAATGTCATACAGGGACACTAGCATTTGAAGGAAAAGCAGAAATACCGTCATGTGTGCTGTGTCAAAGAGGTGTTAATAACAACCACAGACATCTCATTGTATCATATCCAAATATTTTTAGCCTTGCTTCCTGTGCAGATTGTTTAATGGCACTGTGCTGTCTGTCTTCAACCCTCCACTCTAATATTATTTGAACCTGTTGGCTCATTTTAGCTACAGTTGAGGGAAAGGCAAAGGTGTTAAATACACTGAGTTTCTATGTGTTTTGGGAAAACAGGCGGTCAGATGGAGGAGAGTTCTGCACTAGTTCTTTCCAACTAAAGCAGCAGCTTTTCAATACATTATTTTACCCCAGGGGCTCCATGCAAAAGGGCATGAGACGAGGCAAGGAATCCTGCTGAGAAAGAAGTAGCAGGCAGACCTCAGACCATGTAAGATACAGGGTAATCCAATCATAAGGGAAAAAAGAAAACATCCACAGGAAACTGAGCTGCATGACTACTGCTAGTCAAGGACTACTCTTTCTCCGTGACTGCTGCTCACAGTTATTATTTGTAGTCTGACTGTGGCTTGCCTTGTCTGTGCAAATTCTGTGGCCAAATCTTACCTGCCACGTCTGCATCCCTTCTGGCTGTCAGAGGAGTTGGTTTGCCCTCCTCCAGGCAGCCAATGCCGACCCACTCTGTTGTGGGGAAAATGGGAGCTGTCTGGAGCAAGTGTGCAGCACTACTGTGGTCTGGTGTTTTCTGTCTAAGCTTCAGGTCATGGTTTCCAGGTGGCCATAGCTTTTAAATGTCCAGTGTCTCAGAGTTGGTATTCTGCCTTTGGTTTTTCGGAAGTGCTAAGTATCCTGTGACTGTTCTTTAAACTCTTTGTAAAAGATGCCCAAATTAGTGTACTTGTTCAGCACTAGTTCAAGAATACTGATATTTATCCCTTTAATTTTATGGAATGAGGAATGGTTCATTGGTAAAGTAAATAAATAAAAATTAAACAGGGTTTCAGATGGGGGAATAATTACTTTTCTTACTGCATCCTGAGTTTGTACCTCTGGCATGATGTACAGATGCAGACTTTTCCCTCTCTCTCTTCTCCAGGCTGTCAGCGCTCCATAGGCTTGTCCAATGGGAAAGCCAAGGTTTGCAGCTACAGTGGATGGTATTACTGCAGCACCTGCCACGTGGATGACACCTTCCTTATCCCTGCACGGCTGGTTCATAACTGGGACACTTCCAAATACAAGGTAATCTCCCTGCAGGTTGGCTTGCTAGTAAGTGACCTGAATGGCTCTTTAGATAGAAACACAGACATCACAACAGGTTGAAGGTTACAGGCATTGACTGCTAGTACTTCTTTGTCCCTCTTGCCAGAAAGAGCTGCACTCTCTCAATGAGACAGATGTGTTCATCACAGTTTCCTTAGCCAGGCCTAAGGCGTTCCTCCACAGGAGCAGCCATGCTCCTCTTTCTTGGTGGCATCTTTTCCATGATTGCTCATCTGCTTGTTCAGGAGCTCAGAGAGCATATGTTGAAACAATAACAAACTCATAAAGAATCCAGACCATGCTAGAGCTTCAGACTTAGCAGCCACTGTTAGGGAGAGAGGCTGTTTGATGTTTTGTGTCTGCAAATATTATTATTATGGGCTATTTGAAAAGAAAAAAAAATAACCAGTAAATGCCCTATTAGAGGAAAAGCAGCTCTCTTGAAGAAGAAAATTTGTCAGACAGGGAGATTATTAAAAGGTAGCCAGAGCCTGCCATCAGGAAAATGATAGTTTTGCACCATAAAATGCGAGATTCTTCAGAGTTATAAAGCTCCTATATGTGGAGGCAAAACTCCCTCCCTTTCCTAGAAGCTAGGAATAAATATTTAAGAGTTCTTTCTTTGTATGCTTTTAGCAAGGCCTAAACTTTCTAGTCTGTGGTAGTATCGGTAGCCCTGATATGTGGCAAGTGGATGGTAAGGCAAAGACCTCATATCAAGCTGTCAGTAATAATGCTGAGAAAATAAACTGTTTTGTTTTCTAAAGCTGCAAGTTAAAAACTATGCTCTGTTTCCTGTGGTCTTGGTGTAGGCAGCTGAGGCACAAAAGGAAGTGGGACTTTCAAGCCTAAGCATTCATTGAAAACTTCATCTACTGTAAAACACTGTAATAATGAGAAGTTATCAATTTGCACTTTTTGTAGGCGGGCAGAACAGCTATGAGGTGGCTTGGGAGCACAAGAAAATTCACACTTGCACAAGCATGTGTGCTGTGGTGGGGTGTTTGTGTTGTTGGTGGGTTTGTTTGTTTGTTTTTGTGGTTGGACTCGATGATCTCAGAGGTCTCTTCCAACCATGGTGATTCTGTGAAATTCTGTACAGATAATTTATTAGTCTCTGTGCCAAAGGCTCAGAGAGGTGGATTTAAGAAAGGAACAGCATCCCTTAGGTAGGAAAACCCTTCAGCATCCCTAACTACTAGAGTGGAAACTAAGGCAGGGAGGGAAGATGAAGGGGACATCATGTGACAGCTGAGTTTAAATCACTGGTTGGATCTCCTCAACTCCATCCCATCCCTGCATAGCATAAAAATAACAAGTAGTTCTTGCTACTGTTGTGAAATCTTTGTGATTTTCACCTTTCTGTTCAATCCCGCAGACATATGTTTTTATTTCTGTCCCTGCTATACCTCCATGGGAACTAAGCAGTATTTTTCTGAGGTAGAGCACGTATTGCCTGCACTTTTATATCCACATGTCCTTTCTCCATTCTGAGATAAGGTCTGATGTTTATTTCTTCTGTATGGTCTACAGGGCAACTTTGTGCTGGCTGCTGCACTTAATAGTTACGATGAAACTGCACGATTCCTTAGCAATGTCTTGATTAAACGTGCTGATTTGGCAAAGACAGATGCTGTGTCCCACTTCCTTGAAGTGATCTTGGAAGTAATAATTTTCTTTGTGCTCATTTTTAAAGGAAGATCACTTGATTTGTCAGCATTTCACTTCCCATCATTGGCCAGTGTGCCTGCACTCCTTCCCACTGACACCTTTTCCCTGCCTCTGGGGGGGCTGCTGGGGTCTGTCCGATCTGTCTTTGGCAAAGCAAGCACCAATAGGTACTCTAGGACCTGAGCTTTTATGATGATACAGTGTAATTGGGCATGTTTCTCTTTTATGTTTCGTGGGCTCCTAGACATCTGAGCAGCAGCCGTGAACTGTTGCATCAGTTAAGTAGGTTTTGCAAATGGAGAGGTTCTTGTCTGCTTTTGGCAAGACAGGTCATGAAAAAACAGCAGTGCTAGAAATCTGTAGAGTTGTGTCTTCCCATACAGAGGAACTTGGAAAAAAAAAAAAACAAAAAACGCACTAAACACCTGAAAGCACATTGGTAGGAAAAGAAAAATCCCCCTGACTGCAATAAAAACTCTTTGAAAGGACTTGGCAGTGAGGCGTGTTTCTTCTGTCATAACCAAAGCTGCAGTTCAGTCCCCAGGCTCACTTTTCTTCCCCCTGTGTCTCCCCACTGTTTTAATATTTGTGTTTTTCATGTGTTTGTGTGAAGGGAAAAGTAAAGAGGCAATCTTGTGAACGTCCTTTCTTCCTTTTGCTTAGGCCAACTGTTTTCCCCATTTGCACGCAAAAACCAGTAAGTACTGCAGTTTGGTTCAGGTGGCTTCCAGCCTGCACAAAATGCCAGACAAACACAGGCAGGAAATGAACTCCCTGTGCCAGAAGGCTTTAAGAGAGACTGACTTCTGGTAAACTGAATTCTGAACTATAAGTTTGCAGCCTCTAGAAAAGAAAGGTTTGGAAATGTTAGCATCCATCCTTGTTTGACATTTAAAGGTAAACCCCTGTTGCACTCTTCATCTTCTCACTCCTTCTTGGTTTATTTAATAGGATTGTCTAGTCTGCCCAGAAAAACTGGGGGACTGTGAGTATATTAGTACATGTACTGGAACATTGGCTGGTAGCAAGCTGAATTATTGTGACTGCCTGACCCTTTCAGCTTCTTGTAACTTTGCTATGGTTGGCAATGTGAGTTAATGTTTTACATGACCTGTGTGCCTGTGTCAGCCATGCAGAGTGAACCAACACCCACACGTCAGCCAGTGATGCTGGGCAAAGCTACTTTTCCAGCAATCAACAAGGAGAGAGAAAGGTTTGCTTTGCTCCTCTCCCCTGCATTCAGACCCTGCAGCACCAGAGCCACACGGTAATACCTTGTCATCGTAGCGCAGCATGCATTGCAGAGTCATTCAGGTGGCCTCAGTTCAGGCATTCTTTTGTTGTTTCTGTGCTCTTAACATGGCAGGCTCAGGAGGGTTGCCCCGTACAGAGTACAAGTTTGCACAGCTGGGGGTGTAGTACTTCAGCAGGAATCACCCTGTGGTTCCCCAGACTGCAGGGCAGGAGGATGAGAAGCCCATCACTTCAGCAAGGATTTAAAGCAAGGAAGTAAGACTACAAAGACATGACTGGGTGCCAGGTCCTCCTGGTGGGAGGTGCTAGTCACTGTGCCAAGCCTTCATGTGCCTTCTAGGGAATCACTGAATATCTGGCTTAATTTACCCATTGGTGGAAGATGAATAATATTTACTATAGATACAGCAGTTGTCAGGGGATTGCTGAGATATTACAGACAAATAGTTTAATGATTTTAAAAGCAGGTTGTTCTACTGCAGTCTCTTTTGTGCAATGCAGTTAAGCATGTTTAATAAAACATCAACGTTGATAGTGTTAGAAAACTTGACATATTTGGAGTTTGTAGAGTTTTGTTCAGCAAAATTCAAGTTGCCTGTGTTTCTCCTTACACAGCATGTTACCTGTGCTTCTATTCAGATAGCACAGTTCTTTGTACATGCATTATTTATTTGGAAAAAAAAAGGAAAGAGAAAGAAATGAGTGGGATGTTTAATACAAGTGAGATGTTTAGTACAGCTTCAGGGCCTGGAAAACCTGTGGAGTTATAGTCTGCTGTATTGAAAATTACACATTTTGTTATCTGTGTAGCTATTAGTGGGAAGGCTGGCCTTAGCATTATTTCTTAGATTTTTATTATGCATCATGAAATGGTTACATCTGGTGCTATCTTTCCCTGTAAGTAGTTAGTGACTCCTGTAGCTAGTAGCTTGTGCTGGTTTTGGAAATGGTGCAATTTATAAGGATGTATATTGCTTTTCCCTACTTCCTACCTTATAGCCTTACTGCACTAGAAGGGCAATAACATCCTAAATCTCAAGAGTGGTGTGCCCTTTCTGTTTTGTTAGCCTAATTCATCCCTCCTGTGACTTACTGTAAACACTGATTTAAAGGCCCAGGAGGACTAATAGAACTGTGTAACTGTTATTTCTGTAGCACAGTTTCAAGTGATTTGCAGCTCATTTCATGTAATTCCATCATCTCTTTTCCAGCTGTGATAAAATGCAGAAATAAGGAATGAGAGGGAATTTGGACTTCTCACCCAAGAAACAGGAGTATCTTTTCTAGTGGGAAAAAAGTCCCATTAATTTATCAAGATTACAGTAGCTCTTTGCAAGTGGAGATAGAACAGAGCACTATCGTGAAAAAGCCATAAGAAAAATTTCTTGCAGATGAAACATTGGGAGTGAGTAGTACCAGTAAAATTCAACTTTATTTATTGGTATTTTAAAAAACACAACAACTTGATAGCTGTGCTTCTGGTTATTTTCTTTTTACATAATTTTAACCATACTGGCTGAGCGTGAAACAAATGGGAGTAGTACTTTACACTGGAATTCTATACCCTGCGATAATACAATGCGATTGCTTTTGCAGTGTGTATGTTTCTTTTTCTAATATTGTACTTTGGCACTTACCAAATCACTTGCTTCTTGCCAAAAAGAAAACAGCAAACAAACAGAAAAATATTACCAGGGAAGAAACTTGGTAATCAGTTTTGAGACTTGAAAAACAACTAGTAAGCTTTGTTAGCCTACAGTGAAAACACACGTGGCTGCAGATATCATTGTACGTTGGGTAAGTAAGCAGTTATCTCATACACTCAACTTTGATGGGCTTGATGAAGTTTGACTCGTCTGTAAGCAGAGACAGTTGGATCTCTCTCAGCTCTGTCTTCATCTATAATTGGTAACAGTAAGTTTTCAGATGCAGAGAATAGCTGACATTACAGAGGGGAAGAGCTGCTTAAAAAGAGTTGGGAGGAAAGCCTATCTAAACGGCTTTATTTTTCAGGTATCAAAGCAAGCCAAAGAGTTCCTGGAATACGTTTATGAGGAGCCATTGATTGATATCCAGCAGGAAAATCCCATGTTGTACAAGCATGTTGAATCTCTGGCAACTGTCGTCCGCCTGAGACAGCAGCTAAAATCTCTCCGAGCCTATTTGTTCAGCTGCAGAGCAGCAGTGGCTGAAGATCTGCGTAGAAGGTAAGAACTACAACACACAGCACAAGGATATAGTTTCTTTGTCATGATGCTTTTCCCTGTCATGTTCTTTTTCTTTTTTTCCCCCCTCACAATCTAGTTCTGAAGGTGTTACGTGTTTAGAAATATGTGCTTGTGTCTGACTTCCCTGGTCAGCTGAGTTATCTACTGCCAAAGAAAATGGTTTTATAGGGTCTGAATATCTGAAGTTGTTCTTGACAACTATTAGCCCAGGGGTCACACATTGTCATGAGCATCTTTTACTCCCCCTCAGGCTTCCTGGCTGTGCGTGGGTATTTTCAGTCAGGTGTGATCCCTCATGCTTCCTGCCATGGCATTGCAGTGTGTGGTAGCCACTGTTGGGACCTTTGAAACACCTCACAGTATGGCAAAGCATGAGAGAGGCCAGAGTCAACCACCTGCCTGGCACTTCTGCCCTCTTCTGTGATAGGATCTCGCCCAAAGGGAGAGGCCAGAGGTAGGCCCCCAGCATGTAACCCAGCATATGATTTACGTGACACCAAAGCAGTTGTGTTCTTCTTCAGCCACTATCTTTTCCATCCATGATGTGGCTGTGCTGAGTGTTTTGTTTATTGTGAAACACATGGTCACAGCACAGGAAAAAGTGTTTCATATTGAGTTTTCTGTGGTGGAAACAGTAGTTTTCTAAAAAGTGAACTTTATTTTTAAAATCCTGTATCTTAGTCCATTCAGCTAATGCTGCATTTTTCTAACAAGCTAAAAATGAACGATCTTCTTAACACCATGAAGCCACAGTTGTGACCTTAAAAAAGCCAAGTTACTTTTGTTGTGGGTCTCCGAAAGAGGTGGGGACATGTTTGTGTGCCTGACGTACTGTGAGGTGAGTAGCTCC
Organism: Calidris pugnax; assembly: GCF_001431845.1. Taxonomy (NCBI): domain Eukaryota; kingdom Metazoa; phylum Chordata; class Aves; order Charadriiformes; family Scolopacidae; genus Calidris; species Calidris pugnax. The sequence goes on along the minus strand of NW_015090990.1, from coordinate 15,096,415 downwards.
AGGCACGTGTGGCTGACCTGATGGTAAATGCATCTGTAAGCATTTGTATACACCAAGTTTGTAAGTAAGACAAGACTGAAAATAGGAAAGCCACTGCTTTGAAATTATGAGCTGCCAAAGAGCAAGAAAGCGAGTGACGTAAGTGACTGTATTTTGAGCACAGTGCTTTAGGAATGGGGAATCTGAATTCTCTGGGAGGGGGAGGAGGCTGCAGTAGTGCCTTTATCCCAGGTATGGAGTGAGGTGATCTGCTATTTGGTACATAACCTGTGTCATTGTTTTGATGAACTGCCTAGGACAACTAAGAGAAAGATACAGCGAGAGGTTTCTGGAGGGCATGACAGTTCTTATGTCAGAGCCAGTGTGTGTTAATATGTGTTTGTGTCTTATCGCTCAATTCCTGTTATTTCATGGGGCAGCTTACAGCATTTTAAAAATTAGGATCATTTTTCTTTTATTATGGAGAACGGTATTATCTTGCAGAGCTGTTTTGCTATTCAGCTATAATAACTTTCCTATGTCATCCTCTTCAGCTGCAATAAAACGAAAAGGAGAATAAGATTTGTGAAGGCTACTGTTCAGAAATAGCGGCAGAAAAGAAATTATGCTTTCTGATTAACGCTGAAGGAAAGAATGCCTTGATTAAAATAGACAGGAGGAGGCACGAGACTGAATGGACTTGGGTAAGAGAGTGAAAGAAGAGAGAGATCAAAGGAGTCCTGAGCAGAGAAATCAATGGACTAGAGACAAAGGGATGAGGGAAAGCCAGGAGAAGGAGGAGATTCAAAGAGGGAAGGGATCTCAGGAAAGTAAGTGTTAATGAAGGAACCAGGGCAAAGGGGGAGCCCCAAAATCTACCTCCAAAAAGGAGAGATGGCAAGTGCTGAGGAAATGGAGAGAAGAGAGAATGGACAAAAATTAGCCCAGAAGTGTGTGCCTAGTCTTTCCTTGGGGCTGGGAGAAGAGAGGAAAAACTCCCTATATCAAAATGAAATACCCAGAATGGCAGAAGGGGAAACTGGGAAATACTTCAAATACTCCCTTCTCTTATCTAAGGGTTCCTTCACACTGTCTTCAGCTAAAGCTCTCTGTGGGGAGAGGAGGATCCCAGCCCAAGAAGGGTTTGCTTTTGTGCTAGGGAAGCATCTCCAGTTTGGTAGGACTTACTAGAAGTGCTGTAAAAGCCACTGAAGGAATGTACAAGAAGCGCCTTAGAGTCCAGCTCCTTCTTGGTCTTTGAAGCTGCTGTCAGGGTGGGTTTGGTGCTCAGTTAGTCCCTCAGATCTCCCCTAAGAGGTTTGCAGAGATGGAAAGGAAGAAAGGTTCTTTTCCCAGGAGTTATTCCTTGCTCAAAACAGTCCCAATGGCTTTTCTTTCTGCATCTAGTATTCCAGTGTGCAGGCATTCACTATCAATGTGATGGCTTTATAGAGCACAGCTGAAAAGTAAACAAAGAAAATATGTGATTTAAATTTCCATTTGGCTCATCACATGGGCAAGTTGCAATGAAAGGAGGAGTTTAAACAATGTGGTGAGACAGCATTCCTAAATTTAGTACTGTTTCCTAGTTAGAAATGAAAGACTGGGGGAGAGATTCCAGTTATCTGTCCTGCACTAAAAACATTCTTTTTCTGCATGGTCTTCACCTTAGTATGTGAATGACTATTAATCACAAGAAAGTGAACACAGCATCTTGAAGACCTGTCAGACCCATATAAACAGACTGAAACAAACTGTTAATATTGCTGTCTAGGGAGAACTAAAAACAGACTGATTAATTGTATTGGCACCTTGCTGCTTTTGGGACACTGATAGAACCTGCCTTATTAGGGAAAAAGCAGATCACTCCGGGCTTTCTTTTATTAATACTATTTGCATTATCTTCTTCTTTAAATCTATACCTTGCTCTTGAACTCAGATTGCAAAATGAAGATGGCAATGGAGCTGGAAACTCTTGGTGTCCTCTGGGAAGACAAAACTGTTTACAGTGCTTACAAGTCACTTTTTCTGAAGAATTCCAGATGGCTATAAACCAGGTTAGCTCAGGATCCAGTTGGCTTAAATGTGGAAATGTTATTTATAATGCTTGGTGTGCATAGATAGGTACTTTGGCAACTCTGAAACTTGGCATCTAGCAGAGGACTCAGGGCTGAACCACATTGTGAACTTTGAAGGAACAAGTGACTAAGTAGAAAAAAAGGAAGGAAGAAATGAAAAGAAGCAGAAGAAATCCTAAAAGTAGCTAGAAGGCTCACAATAAAAGTGGTCTCCATCAGTTATAATGATTTATTCGCACCTATTGCTCTAGGGGATTCTAAGCTCTTTTTATATTTGCAAGGGAAAAAAATAAGGAACTCAGACTTGGCTGGGAGGAGAAATAAGGCCCTCCACCGGTGCGTATCAGCAGCGTCCCTCTGCGATTAGCCAGCTGAGACTCTGAGCCTGTTGCTGAGCTCCCTGTTTTACAAGGGGTGTTGTTATGCCTAGTTTGCTGTGGCTGTCACCTCAGTATTGCAACAGACCTAATTTGCCTCAAATGTCTTTACTCAACAAGTTCTTGCTTGTTTTGGTTGCCTTGCCTGTGTGGATGCTGTTCAGGCAGAAACATACAAGACTGAAACCTAAAGCCAGCATAGAATTAGGACAAATGGAGCTGTACAGATCCCACCACCACCTGCAGGTTGTGGGATGATGAATGAATGGCACAGGCAAACAAGATGGAGTCAATAAAACTGATATCTGGGAAAAGGTGAGAATCTTTGAGTCCGTTAGATAATGAGGTTATTCTGTGAACCGTGCTGAATGATGCAAGTTTTATTCTGGTTTGGCTTTCTTCCTTTTATCTTTAGACATAAGACACACTAACAGTGTGTGTGTATGCCACAGCCTCTTCTCTGTTCTTGTCATGGTTGAAGGCTCTTCAGGTCAGGGAACTGTCAGAATAATTTTTTGAGAACTCTTCAGGCACCTCCATATCTACTGTAGGGTAGGCGAACCCAGGTCAACGTTGGAGCTCTCTCTGGGCTCTCTGCTCTCTCAGCCACACACCTAAACGTGCAGTTCAGGTGTTGCTAGACCAGATATTTTAAATAGATGGCAGTGACACAAGGTAAATGTTCTGCAGCACATTCCCCTGTACATTAGTGCTTGTTGCAGTGTCCTTACTCTGTAATGTGAGTTTTTCTCAGTAGTGGTGAGAAACTATATAGAAAAATTTCTTCTTTGTTACTCATCTTTGTCTGATGCCATTTGTCTATCAGTTCCAGAACAGGAATACATCAGTTTTGCCCTAGCAAAACTCCAGTGCTGGATTGCATTACTTAGCATTTTATAGGAAGACCAAGTTAGAGCTTGCTGTTGCAGCTGGAGGTTAAAGGTACACCTCCAGTGCTGCAGACGTGTGGTCCTGGCTGAGCCTGCCAGTCTGTCAGCACGATGCGAAACAAGCCCAAATTCAGTTATGCTGAACAATAGAGTCCTGTCACTTCCTACAGTGAGGCCTTAGACATATCACTTCTGACACAGGAGTAGATTACTTTCAAAATATTTGTGTGGCAATTGGGGAACCTGTCTAAACACATCCCAGGAATCCTGATTGATCTTATGCAATCACTATACCACCAAGTACCTCACGTATGTGAAGCTGGGGCTATGTCATCTTTCAGACCAAGGACAACAGAAGGTCATTAAGTCATGTCCAGACTGTCAAAGGAGACTGTTTTATCCATTTTCTTTGGTTAGACCATTTGGAGAATGGAAAATCCCAAATCAGGAGAACAAAGACACAACTTGTGAAAGCAGTGGCCTGCAAAAAGAAAGTTTGATCAGGAAAGGAACAGAAAGATGTGGTTTCATAGCACTCAGGGCTCTGAGTTAATGGCAAGATCAACAGAAGAAGAAAATTCGTTGCATGGGTGATTGGAAAGAGGGCAAGAGAGAAATTCATTCAAAGAGGATATATGGATATCCTGAGAGGATCCAGTGTTAAGACCAAACAGAACCCCCAAAGTGAGGAAAGGTGAGCAAATAAATGCAGAGACGTATGCACAAGCCATTTGCTGTTTTACATAGAGTGTAGTCGTTACAGTAGCTGAAATAATGCATGCCTCTTGATGTAGCTCTTATAAACAGACTGCCTGTTTGCTTCAACTGTGCATGCAGGGTCCTTGCAAGTTAACATCTTAAAAAGTACTTGGCTAAACTGTAGGGAATGGAGTTAAGGTAGACTTTGACCTTTCATTTCAGCTAGGGGTAGCAAACAGAACTGGGGCACTAAGATGTGTGCCAGAGCAGCCAGGACAGAGGCAGTACTGCTGTCTGTTCAAGCCAGGGGAAGGTTAAAAGCACAAGCCAGTGCTCTACCAAGGTAAGTATCCAGTTGAGGAGCATGCCAGGGTATATATGATAAGTTTTCCAGAGGACAGATGGGTCTTTCAGTTCACGTTAGCATTTTCTGGTCTAGGAGCACCTGTCTTTCCTTGTCAAATAGATCAGTAATAGTAGACATCTTTCAAAATGATAGTTTCCATCCACCTTTTGAAACTACATTGCTTTAAGAAAAGCATAATTATTTAAAAAGAAATTCCTATTAGATGTGGACACCGTGTTAAATATGACTTGTGCCAATTTTGTGTCTGTGTTTTTATATCAAAACTTCAGCAGCAAACTGGAAGGGTTCAGGAGTGCCTGACAAAAACAGAGAGCATTTTCTTATTCTTCATTTCAAGTTAATTGGAGGATCTAAGCTGTTTTGATTTAAAAATGAAACTGTGTGCCTCTGATTCTCCACATCTTGCTTTCGGTAACAGCGGTACTTGATTCCTGGATTTGAGCTGTAGTAATTCTTGTCTTTCACAATGTTGCCATAACCTTGCTCAAGTAACCACAGAGAAGTGAGAGTAAGTGTGCTGCATTGTAGTTGAAAGTTTATGTACTGGTTCAGGATTGGTGATGGATGAGAAGAGTAACTGTTTTAGCATAGGGGTGCTCATGGGAGATTTCGTAATATGTGAAACAATACCTTACCTGGACGTGCTCGCTAACGAATCTAGCACTTAGTGTGGGCTGAGGGTACTTAGGAATGACTGCTCCCAGAACATAACCAGAAGAGTGTACGTACCTCACGAATGTGAAATGGTTCACAAATGCTTTTTTAGCCAAACCATAGAATTAGAAAAAAAATCATTAAACTGGTGTAATACACAAGAATTAAATAAATAAGTAGTGTATTGTTTTGTTTTAAAGTCATTCATTTATTACTACCTTTTGCCTTTCGAGTCAGCGGGTTTCCTGAATAACTTTTTTTGGCTGGAAAGTTGAGGTTCTCCTCTCCCAACATACTTCCGGGAGCTGAGATTTCGGAGGAAATGCAAAATCAAAAGCCTGAATAAAACTATAAGAATTAGCAACACTTGAAAAAAACCTTACCTTTTCCCCTCACCTCTGATGCTGTTCTCCACCTTAAATTCACAGACTCCATGTCAAATGAATTGCAAGAGAAAACCTAGCAAGAAATGTTCTTCACCCTGCCACATAACACATAACACATTGGGGTAACTGGCAATTCACTGATATCCCTCTGTACTTTTAAAATCAAATAGTAACTCTGAAAAATTTGAGCTCCTGTCAATGAGATTGGAGCACCTATGTGTGCTATGCAGACAGCCGCAGCTGTTGGTGGTGCGTGCTCCAGGGACCTCAGAGGTCCTCTTGTCCCTGGTCTAGGGGACAAAAAAAAGCCATGGGAACAGCAGTAATCAGATGTGCTCGCCTGTCGGCCGCTTTAGTGCATGGTGCAGTAGCTTAGAAGTAAATTGGTGGTGGTGCAAGCTGCAGTGCCAGGGTATGAGCTGTGCTGGCTGAGGAAGTGGACTTGGTCCCCGAGGAGCTGTGCCAGCTGTGGGCGTAGCAGGTTCCTGCAGAGGGGTGGAGAGGACATCCAAGCGTGGCAGCCTGCTGGGCTGGTGCATCTGTGTCTCCCGTGAGTCACAGCTCACTCACTTCCCAACCTGGTCAAACAAGACACTCCTGGCTGGCACATGCTGTCCTGCTGCCAGCTTTCCCTCCCTTCCTAGGTTTCAATAGGCTTTTTGGTACAAAAGAGACTTGGTTGTGCCCACCTGCCAGCTAACTTGATTTCTTTTGATTGCGCTGTAAAGAGAAGAGTTCGCTCTGCTTATCACGTTTGTACTTTGGTTATAGTGTCAGTCTTGGGCAGATTAATTGGTTGTAGCTTTAGCAGAGCTGTCAGGGTATTTAACCCATAGGAGAAAAATTACCTAAGCTGATGATAAACAGGCTTTAAATGCAGAGCAATTACTTAGTGCTAACAAAGCACCGTGACTACACACTTTGTCCAAATGCAAAAAGCAAAGTCTTATCAGTGGTTCTGTTTGCAGGAGGACACTAAAAGATAACCTTTGTTTGTGCAAATACTTGCCTGATAAGATCATCCTAAAGGGAACGGATGAAATTTCTGGTTCTATCTTGCCTGAAGGTTATGCTTCAGATTACAAAGTATTGAACAAAAAAGAATAATAACCACTAACTGAGAATGCTCAATTCTCTTTTTTTTTAGTTTGACTGCAAGTCTCTGATGGTGGGTTTCTTTCCTGCTTGCATTGATTGCTTTTATTCCTAGCACGTAACAATAAAGCAATTTAGAGACCTTTAACCAACAGGACTTTGGATTTCATTGTTCGCAGGAACTGGCAAAGCTAGAGGGCTGGTTAGCATTGAACTTGGTTTGTTCACTGCAGGCTTAACCCTGACTGGTAGCCAGGGTTTACAGCACAGCAATCCTGTGACTCATGACTGTTCTGTTTTGCAGGGATGGTGAAACTGGTCTGGGAGTTTCCAAACTGTGAAAACTTAGGAGGTGCTTTTAGTGGGACGTGCACTCAATACCATTTGCCTCTCAGGGGTCACAGGTCACATTCTGAAGCAGCAGAGGTTTGAGTTTTTATTGTGATGAGTCTTAACATCTTGCGTTTGACCTCTGTCTAGCTCACTCCAGTTTTTTTCCTGTGTTAAGATTGGACTGAAAGGATGCTGTTTATTTAATGCTTTTAATTGACCAACTTTAAAAAAAGAAAATCTAGTTCGTTATAGCACATCAATCAAAAGATTTACCAAACTGACATCTTTTATTTTGCTTTCAAATAACTTATCAGAGATTTCCCATTTGGTGCTTGTAAAGGACCTTTATATCAGGGGGGGAAATAAAATGCAAGCACATGTTTGGGTCTTTTTGAATCAAGGCCTTATATTAACCCAAGCATGCTCAAAGCTCCATCTCATGCAGAAAGTAAATACCTATTTTTTAGTGAAATGTTTCCAAGTGTAGTCATCTTAGCCTGCTCTGTATCAGATTTTTAGATGTGAATGTGATTTTAGGTTGATTTGGATGCCATGTAGTACTTTGGACACTAATGGTGTTTGTGTGAGCCCCATCTTGCCTGCTGTACTCTGCTAGACTTTGCCTTGCTTTGGCCAATTTCAGTTGCAGAGGGATGGAGATGGCTAAGGCATTATGTTCCTACTAGTTACATGAGTGGAAGTGTCTGGGTTGTGAAGCTGGAGGCTCTGAATTAGTCCTGTGTGCCCCCTACGGAAAAATACTTCATATAAGCCATCACTTCATTAGGCTCAGAGAACCTGCAGACAAGCAAGCTGTTGGAAACCAACCGACACTTGTTTTCTTGCTCACTGGACTACTTAGTCTGTGTGGATTTCCTGCCCTGACTGATTTGCTGGCATTTTATGGTGAGGTTTTTTGAAATTGTGTTTCAGTTTGATATTCTGGTGCCCCTTATGCTCTTGTTCTCCACCCACTAGAGGCTGACAAAACTGGCAATAAATAGACATTTTTGTGTACACGAGTTATGTTCAGGTAGCTTTTGAGTTTCAATTTTTCTTTCCAAATTGGACTAATAGAAATTTTCTGGAGGAGATTTTAATTGCAGATGTGCAGCACCGCAGGATGTGTTTTTGAAACAGCTGCTCAGCTCACCACAGGTGTGGCGAGGGCAGGTCATTTATATTTTAAATGATCAGGGACTGAGCTGACTACTTTGAGGCAATTTCAGTGGTTTTCACACTCATGGAGCTGTGTGCTCTCCACCTGTGGTGATGTGGGCAGGTGTAGAGGGAGTGTTTTGCGCCTCCGCATGTGTTGGGAACCATACAGGAACTGCTCCAGTTGCTTCATAAGAAATTTTATAAATGCTGTTGTACATGTGAGCTCTGGCTGCTCCACTGTTTTTCTGTGGCCCACCACAACCAAAATTGTGATTTTTCGAGTCAATAATAGGACTGCAAAGCTGGAGCTGGACCAGCCTTACTTACTGAGGGTTTTTTAATGCCTCAGTTTCCATAGCAATGGAAATAAGCTCTCCTCTCACTTGAGTGCCGGGTATGTGCCTGTGTATTATGTGTCTTGCATAAGACTGGGAGGGCAGTGCCTACTTCTTTTCCTGGAAATAGATTTGGGAGGGGGGGGAAGTGATGGATGCTGGCTCTGCAGAGCTGCTGCTGCAAGCTGACATGTCTCAGGGAGGAGAACAGGTATAGGGAGAGGGTGATGGTCACCAGGGCCTGTGCTGGCTGAGACCCCCCTTGACAACACAAGTCCCTCGGTCATGAGTGTGCTTTTCATCTGTGCACTTTTTATTAGGAGTTAGAACTTGCAGGAAATAAAATTCAGTCCTTGAAGGCAGGGGAACGTGATGTTAGTCATCGATATTAGTCATTGACAGTTTCTGCCTTATGGGCTATTCAGGCTACTTCCTGAAAAAGGAAATCTTTCATTAGCTAATTATTTTCCTTAGCGGTGCTGTAAGGGCATCAGCAAATAATACAGTTCCTGGCAAAGCTACTGCACTGTTTAGTGTCTGCCTGTGTGATCAGGGGAGAATGATGGGGAAATTTTAATGAAAGAAATTCTAGCAGAGCTGAAAAATAGCAATAGCTTCAAAATGCTGTTCGGAGTTGACTCCTTACCAATCGATTTTAATAAATCTTCTATGTGCAAATGAGGAATCAGAATGTCATGTCATCTGATATCTGGATTTTGACTGTTTTCTAGTGGTCTTTGACATTGTGCCAAATGCATTATGAAGGTGTGATGCAGCAGAGCCCCTGAAACACATTCACCTCTAATAGGAGCGATGGTGTAGCCTACAGAACTAAAAGGGGAAAATGCAGTATCGCAGTGACACTGCAGCTGAGAATTAGGTGGGTAGAGGCACGACATGCTTGGTGAGTCAGAAGGAGCAAGGGGGCACAGTCCTGCTCCAGAAGGGTGCTGTAAGATTGGCAGTGCCCAGTTGTCAGGGCCTTGCTTGCAGGACTCGAAGCTTACCTTTTTTTCAAAAGTACAAAAAGAGTATGAGACTTTGTACTGCTCACCTTAGCAGCAGTGGAAAGTCCTAGTCTCTTCAAGACAGCTGTGAAAGCATCAGTTTAAGACAGTCGCTTAAGACATCTAATGGAGTAGAATAAACCTTTATTTCTTAGAGTCAGTGTTCTGTCAAAGATTGTGGTTGGTTCAGTTCTCCCTGTTGATCTGTGTTTTAGCTACTTGTGTTGTCTCAGCTTCTAAAATCTCTTGAGTTCCTGTCTGCTTTCTCATTAGTCTCATTATCATGATCATGTTAGTTCATATCGACATTTCAGTACCTTCAGTTTTTTGAACATGTCCAGTGGTCTTTCTGCTCACTGCCATTTCAGTTCTACCGTTACAAACCAATCTTTGTCAGAGCTTTGTTCGTGTGTGTAATAATACTGAGAATTTCATTTCTGTACTGCCTTAAAACCAAGTGATTGTAAACATGGGAACTGAGTTGACAATTTCTTCTCTAAGCAACATAAAGTGTAAAATAGTTGCATCTCTTGAGATATTTGGTTGCTTTTTTTGCAAGAGTGATGCGATTCTCCATTCCCCATGATGCCTTAGTGTGGTGTTATATTTGTTCTGTGTGGGTGGAAAATAAAGCTGGTTGGCTGCTTGTTTCTCTATGCGTGCACACAAAGATAGACACTCTAATTAGATGCACTTTTTCTTTTCCTGACATCTTTATGGCAGATACATAGGTTTTCATAAACTTTTCTTGCTAATATCCACTTACCTTTACAAGGTCCATTTTTCTCTGTAATGTTACTTTAACCCAGTTTTTTCATTTTACTGCAAGTCACTCTAATTAGGACATCTCTTCTCTGTTCAGGTTTCGGTAATTTAGCTTTACTGAGCAGGTCTGTCAGTGGATAATCAATGGTGCTGCCTGAAACCTTGGTTTATGTAAGGAAAATATGTCTTTCTCAAATAAGTCATTATAAAGTCTATACCGATCATCTTGATGTAGGAAGGACAGTATCTGCATGACATTTTCCCCATATAGTTATTTCAGTTACAAAACCATAAACCACATAAAAAATTAACTTTTACAGCTTTCTAGCAGACCAGGAATCTTGTACTAAAACCCATAAGAAATACTTTTAATGTGTAGTTTGAGTTATTTGTTTTTATTACTGGGTTAATTGTTTAAAGAAACACCTTCTATGCTCAGGGTGAGCTTTCAACAGTTGTAAATGTCACGGTACAGGCTTACCTGACAGCTGGTGCAGCATTCATTCGTATTGTGGAATTGTTGTACCCATGAGGAATGCTGTAAAAGTCGCTGTTGCTTACAGGGTGATACACTTCCAGTTTCTGACAAGCTCTCTCTCTAGCATCATTGGTCTGCGGTCTTTTAATGGGCAGAGGAAATCTTTGGGTTTCCCAGTCAAAAAGGTGTGACACACATCCATTTTTCTCTTTTCCAGGATCTTTCCCAGAGAGTATCTTCTCCAGCAAATCCATCTTTATTCTCTTGCAGACCTTCAGCAGGTAAGTTTCTTCAACTAATTCTACCTGTTACACATCAAGCTTGTTCTCATGTTCAGTGCTAATTGTGCATTCATTCCCCCTTCTAGCTGATCATAGCATAGCTTTGCTTCTAAGCCACCTCTGTCGTTTATAGTTTAATATAAAAATTAAAAACCAGGGGCATTGGTTAGGGACAAGGGAGAGAAAGTCTAGATCATTGGTATTGAAATGGGGTTGGAAAGAATCTGCAAAGGAAAACTGTAGTCTGCAAAGAGAACTTTGCTGTGAGAAATTTTTCATCTGATCAATGAAAGCTCATCTAAGACTCAGCCTACAGGTGACAAGTAGTGTTTATTTCTTTGCTTGAAAAAATAGTTATTCAGCAATTTATGAGTTTGTACAGACCCTAGTGCAACATGCTTATTTACAAAGTCTAATAGGCATTACCACAAGAAGGAAAAAAAAATTAAAAAAACCCAACACCACAAAAACCTGAGCAAGCCTGCTACACAAAGTTAAACCCTGCAGTGTTACTGTGACAGGCATGACCACAGAAGAGGTAACGTGCCAGCAAAATGTGTCTTTACATAGATATTGATTGAACTAAGCAAGTACCTTGCAGTACATCTGCCTGAACAGCAGAATTTTATTACGTACCAGATTAAACAAGAAGAATTTGACAAAAAGAGCTGAAAGGAGAGGATAGGGAACCTAAGGTAAATGTGCTGCAGCTCTCAGACGCAAAATGGAGGAAGCAATGAGGTAAGATGCACTAGCTGACCTGGGCACGTCTGTGTTCACACTCTAATGCCATTGCCAGTGATATGTAAAACACATTCTTTTAAGCTTCTTCCACTGATGTTTCCCTTGTCTAGTGGTGCCTTTTCTGCAGAATGATGGGTGGCATAGTCAGTTCTGGATGTTCAGTTGACATGTTTAAGCTGAGGTAGTTCAGATGCCCCTCAGAGCTGGAGACTACAGAACTGCAGGCAACACGGCTTTTGTTAGCTGGTGAAGTCCCAGGGTAGAAATGATTCCATATATAAAATAAAAGGGCCAGCCATCTGAGGTCTAAAACTGTTTTCACATCTTTTCAGCATGTTCTGCTATCTCATCTTTAATAATCAAGCCATGAAAAAGCAAGCTACTTAACTCCAGAGCTGCAGTCTCCCTGGTGGGCCTGTCTATTAGCCCCTAGTGCTTTGTAAGCTGCTTAATCAGTTCCTAACATTGGTAGTAGATGTTTTAGAAGCAATCAGCAGCTTATCAAGCACCCTGTGGGAGGGAGGGAGGGTAGAAGTCACAATTCATCCATTGATTTAGCAGTTCCCTTTAGCATGTTTCTTTGTGTTTGTGTTTGCAAGACACCTTCTCTTCCCCTGAGGGCCCCAGCCCCAAACTTATCATATTTAGAGGCAATATAATTCGATTACCATTTCTGCTGGGGTGGGTTAAATTGCATTTACCTTTTAATCTAGCTGTATCCTTGTTGTCAGCCTGGAGAGGGTTTTCCACATTTCAGAGGCTCCAGGTTTGAAATCAGATTGCCTGTTTTTGTCAAAGTAGAACCAGAGTGGAGGGCCCCATTGAGAAAATGAATCCAGCAGCCAGAGAAATACTAATGCCTTTACAATCCCTGCCTTCTCCCTGATTTGCCTCTTACCACTGCTTTCTCCCAGTTGCTCATCATTTTCTACCAACCTGCAGTTTGGGTGTTTTTTAATCCTAAAAGTTTCCTCTCATTTTGATTCCTCTACTGCCTATTTCCTCATATCCTTCGACTGCTTTTGCACTGTATCCTGCTGTCATGTAGATTGCGTATGTTTGGGGAATTAACTAAAAAGGTTTATTAAAGATTAATGGAAAGATAAGGCATGGTGAGTGAATTAGAAAAGCAGAGAGGGGTAATCTGCAGATATAAGCAACCTTTACCCTGGTTAGTCCCATCTCAATTCTGATATGTTTCCTAGCCAAGTTCTCTTTAAAGATCCTGGAAAACATGGGTTGTTTCCTACCAAGCAGCTGAGTTTCAAAATTGTGGTATGAGGGTCTGTTCTTAGGTGCAAAAAAGTTGAAATGCCTGTTTGCCATTAGATGAAACAGCATATAATGCCTTTCTAAAACGAAATCTAATTTAAATCTCTTTCTAAGCTTAACAGAGCTCCACGCCTAGATCTTATGGATGTGATAGAGTACATACTTGAGCTATCTGATGGTCTGAGGATGGTTGTCACTTGGATCCGTATGGACAGGGATCTACTGGGGAAGGCCTTAACTGTGAGGTTAAAAGTGGAGTGGAAAAAACTGAAAGAAAATGTCCTTAATTTTTGGAAGCTCACTAAATCCTAGGGAAGTAGTGGTGTTGCTAGTACCTTTTGCATTCACAAACGCTTGCAGTGCAGATGTGAGTAGTCTTGACCTTTAACCAAAGAGGCAGCAAGTAGTGGTCTTTATTTGTACGTGCGTGTATACTTAAAGTAAACGCAAATGCACACGTGTACCCCAGCCAGGTTTCACTGCGCCGGGGCCCCAGGGGCTACGCTGAAGTTTACAGCAAGTCTATCTATGGGCATTCCCATGGGGTACATATTCTTAGAATCTTCTTGTCATTGTTGTCGTTGGAGGTGTTAGCAGACAAGATAACTAATTACATGCAGATTTAACAAGCAGAAACACAAAGTGTGACAGCTTGCCTGTTCTGCCCCATCAGCTGCACTTGCTTTCCTTTTCAGCCCTCCCTGGCATCATCTGCCCAGAGTAATTTGCCCTGTGTCACACATAGCACCGCTGCAGCTCTGTGACCCTGTTTCTCCAGAGCTGTTCCAATCAATTAAAGCTTTAAAGAGGGAGACCTCCAGTTGCTGGGAAGCAAGTATTCACTCCTGGAATTGCTGGGTTTAGCAGACACAGTACTCTGGAAAAATGGATTACTCTTATGTGCAGTACAGTCTCTGATGGTACAGTCACAGTTCAGGATAACTTCACCCTAAACCTACTGGAGGTAGGAGGTTCCTACCGAGGAGAACCTACTGTTCTGTGCTGACATTACTAACGGAGGTATTGCTGGCTTTGTGGACATCTGAACACAGCTCATGCAAGCTGGAGTTAAAAACTGCCCATTCGTTTTGTGTGACTATGGGGCTGCTTTTGGTGAGACTAACAGTTTTTACGCTGTTCAACATTGATTTAGACAGAAGCTGACTCAGACAAGAAACTTAGATTTCTTAGGAAAAGTAATTCTTGCTACTTACACTAGATTCTATATTAACCGAAGCTTTTAAAGTAAAAGAATTGAAGGGGCTATTGTAACAAGTTCAAAATGCAGGTGCTTAATCCACACAGAGAGTTAACTAATGTCTTACCTGTTTTTTATGATAAATAGCAAGATATACAAGTGTACAGAGCTTATTGTAGTGATGATCTTTACTGTAGAAACCCTCTTAATCATGGCAATTATTTCATCCTGATTATACTATTCCCCAAAAGATATGGTAAAATAAAAAGGATCCGTGTAATGGCAAAAATGACTAGAGGTTAAGGATGGAAATTGTGAGACAGGAGGCTTGAAAAGACAATGATTTGAAGAGTTGTTTACACAGAAACACTCAGGGAAAAAAATTGAAGTGACAAAATATGGGAATTTAAAATGATGAGTTGAATTATATTGAATCACTGTGTAAATACTGTTATTCAAAATATAAGTGGCTTTCATTTGGTTTATCTCCATTTACTTTGGAAGCAAAGTGAGCTAAATTGTATTAAGGCCATTTTCATTCTGAATGTGTATGTCCATACAGGGATATAATGTAGCATAATTTATCCATTTTAGCATTGCAGATAAACTAATCCGTTAAAATTTAATTAAAACATCCATTTACTTCAGATCAACTTTCCTGACTATCTACCTGTAGACAAACCTATAAACAATGTGAAGAACAGTGGAGAGAAAGAATGAACAGGAGAGCCCTATTCTCACAATTGTACAGCACAGGTCATACAGTGAATATGACATATGCATAAAAATCCTTGATGGACGTACTTCTTTGCAGAACACACAGCAAGCATGAGGAACTTAATGCCACAGTTATATTACTGAAGCCAGAAGTTTATCATCTTTGAGAGGATTAAGTGTCCATAATGAGAATGTCCACAGTTACACTACGGAAGATAAAGAGATTATAAAGTTTCAGAATAGACATATTATTTACTGAGAGGATTAGGAAGATGTCTTCCCTATTGACAGACGGATCAATGATTTCATCTTCCTCTGACGTATGTAGTACTGATTACAGCTTCTGATAGGGTTTGGGCTAGGTGAACAGTTGGTCTAACAGAAGCATTTCCAATATGAAAATCTTCATGGTTCTGTTCAAGATTTTGTGCATATGAGGTTCCCTAACAGAAATGTGGGGAATAAATATGAAGTTCAAAGAAACGTAAGTTCCATCTAATTTGGGCCTAATATAATTTTAGATCAGGATTAGGAAGCTTTAGAAGAACAAAGAAGTTGTTATATCTTGTTTACTTTTCCAGGCTTTTAACCCATGCTGTATTTTCATCGTACCTTCTTTTCTAGCGTCAAATTTTGGTCCTCCCTGTGTTTTCCTAGGCTGAGATGGTGAGGAGATTGGGGATGCTCTTTCTAGCATTTTTGCACATGCAAAACTTCAGACGATTTGTTTCATGAGTCCTAACAATAGCAAAGACCACAAGGAGATGTGGACATTTTTGTGTTCTTGCTAGATTTTTCAGAAGTAAAACTTCTTTTCGGATCGCTCAGTCCTCAGACAATAACTGAGAAATGCTCAGTTTAGATTTATAACATACAGCCTGACAACTTCCAAGCCCATCAGTGGTGGTGTCCTTGCCCAGCAGTTCATTTTTATTCACACACAAAAAGTATGGGATGTGGTGTCTGACCCACGTGCCTGTGCTAATGAAAGCCAGTAGTGTGCATGTGGCTATGTTGATTGGCAGAAATGGGCTTCGGCTAACATACTTTGGGCTTGCTCTAGTTTTAGAGGTGTTACTGGAATAGGTGCATGACAAACACCCCCCATCCCCACACTCTTAATAGATATAGCCATACCTGTAAAAGCATTAGTGCAAACTCAGTCATATCAATGAGAAAGTCTTTTGCTGTCATTTGTTTCATTCAGTGATTCAATATAAACTCTATCAGCTTAAACTTTTATTTACCAAAGAGGTTTACCCATGTAGCTGTACCAGCAGATCCTATTAAGTTTAGGCAAGCCCTTTTTTTTTGCTTGAGGGGCAGGAGGTGGCAAATGAGAATTGTGTTTTTGGCAGGCTTGGCTATGCTGAGATTGCTGAAGATTTGTTTGTTGCAGTTATTTGCAGGAGTTTACGGTGCTCAACAAGGGCAGCAAAATGCCAGGTGCTTCTGTGCTGTAGCTGCCACAGTTTGGAGTTCAACACTGTAGTGAAAACTTTAATTTACATCCCCAGCCTCCCAAGCAAGGGTTGACACAGCACCTGTGACAGGGATGGAAGCCCTGCAGTGCACTGCTATTGGTATTCAGCTGGCCACAGGTTGGGAGACGTTGCCCAGAGTAGAGCTGGTTTGAAACAGTGACTTTAACTTTGAAACAGTGGGCTTTAACTTGCACGTCAGGTACAGCCCCTGCTCTTAAATATTTGATAGGAGGTAGGCAGCCACAAACGGTTGCATGGGGAGGTGAGACACATCACAGTGTTCATTTGTATGGTGGTCCAGTTCTCATCCTCAGGCACGTGAGGTCTGGACTCTTTTCCCAGCTCTGCTACAGGTATTCTCTGACACGCAGGACAAGTAATTTCTGACGGAATTAAGGTAAAATGGGTCCCACTTTACTATGTGTATGTTTAAAATAGGCATCCTAAGCACATTGAAGTTCAAAAGATGGAAACCAGCACTTTGGAGGGATAGTCCACCTGACCTATTTTAACTAAGTTGTACAATTTTAATCCATGAAGATTTTGAAGCACTTAGATAATTCTGTACTTGAACTATTTAAACATACATCTTGGACCATAATGACATAATGCTAGTAGCCACCTTTATGTCCTTCCTTTATGACCTGTGCCTCTATGGCTGTAGTAACTGTATTAACAGGAGAATATGAAAATAGTCCTAGGATGGGAAAAACACACAATGTACATTTCCATAAGCATTAAAAGGTCTGACAGCAAAACACCAATTAAGCAGCTTGTATACTTTCCTGTGGCTATGACTCCTTTATCACTCATTTCTGTCACTCCCTGGAGTTTGCTAGCACTGAGTTGCCTTTCAGCAGAACAGGAAACTTCAGGTTGGTTGATATTCCAGGTGTGTGTGTGTAATTCCCCAAAGTGCTGACAGCTCTGCTTACAATTAGTGGTAATGGCGATGATCTTGCTGGCGTTTCCTTTTCGCCGCAGCTCTGCTGGGGAAGGGAGTTGCTGTCATTCCGAATGGCTCATGGTCAGGCAGAGAGCAGGGCAGAACCGGCCAGGCTCGTGGGGGGAGAGCTGGTCAGGAGCATTTTGGCAAGTGACAGCCAGGAAGACACGTTCATCTAAGTTAGGTGTGTTAAAGTCTTGGAGGCAAAGCGTGGAGATACAGTAAGATTGTTAATAGATACTTTTAATAGCAGAACTGGGTTTCGCGCAGCTTGAAACCAGAGTTTTCAACAGGGCTTATTAAATACATGCGGTGCTTTTCCACGTGAATATGTAATGTAGGCCACTTGGGGTAAGTGTGGCTTTTTAGAATGAAACTCTGTTTAAAACGACCCAGCAGTGGTGCCAGTGGCTCGCAGGAGCTTCTGAGTTGAGATCTCCAGAGATATTTTAATTTTTTCAGCCTCTGGAAGAGGCAGTAGCAATATAAGCTACCCCTTTTCTAGTGCTTTGTGCTAACCAGGTTTCTTCCGTTCTTTTTTTGCTGTGCAGAATGAAAGGCCCAGCACTGGAGATCAGGGTTTAGCAGTGTGAAAGATCAGGCTCTAACCTCATTGCTGTACTTCACATAAAATGTCTATTCAGGAGAGGCAGCTGGACATATCTCAAGGGATAACATCCCAAGAGACCAAATTTCTGAAGGCAAAAAAATACTGTCTCAGGGCTACCTGCTTGGATAAGAGAAGAAATTTTTTTATATTTTTTTTTTAAATGTACTTTATGCTCACAGGGGTTTTTTTTTCAGAGTAACCCTAGCCATTTTCTTGGTATGTTGCTTTCCTGTTCTAAAATCCTTCGGAGGACTCCTACTTAAAATGCCCCTGAGCCAGTCCTGTGCAAGGCAGGAAATTTTCTAGTTTTGTGGTATCACTCATGAAATAACGTCTTACTCAGTTGGCATGTAGAGTCAGTTAATATCTCTGCATGCAATTGCCTCCTTAATCTTAAAAAAAAAAAAAAAAAAGGCAAAGGCACATGTATACTCTGGCTGAATGCATATTTGCTTGTGTGTTTATTTAGAGTCACGTATGTTTTTAAGCAGAGGAAAGTGCTTTCTGTTCCCTACCAGGCAAATTCCTGGTACTCTTTCAACCTTGTTTGATTAAAACAGCCTTTAACCTTTGCTTGAATACCTGTTTCTTAAAACAACCTATAATTCATCCCTGCAACAAGATTAGGAGAACTTGGGGTGTGACAAAATTGACATGTAGCTGCCTGGAAACCTTGGGGGAAGGAGACAGAAGGAAAGACGACTGAACCACAGTGAGTGCAAAGGCAGAAGCTGCAGGGCTGGACTCTGGTTGCAGGGCTGGCTGGGGAGCTGGCAAAAGTGATTTCCAGGCGTGTTGTTTATACTGAGACAATTCCATCTCTTTCTCACTTGTGTCAGCTTGCACAAAGAGACCTGCTGAGATTTCAGGCTTTTCTTCCCTTCCATGAGAGGAGTTGGGGAGGACTTAGAGGGACTTTGTCGTGCCTGTGCCTCCTGCTATAAATTCACTTGGACTGTCACCAGTTTGTTCCTCTCCCCCAATCAATGTAAAAATCCGTTTTCACCTTGTTCCCTGCTCTCTGCTTGTCACAGATTAGCAGCATTTGCTCTTAACCTTGTTTTGGTTTTCCTTCTCTTCCCGGTGCCTGTTATATATAGTTCGTGGCTAATTTGTGGAATTTGTACCTATTATAGTTAGTGGGTAATTCGTGGAATGTCACTTTAATAGCAAATTAAAGTGCAACATATTGAATGATCTGGTCTGGAAGGACCACAAAAAGCAAATGGCTCTGCTGTCAGTATGGACCTCCTGGTACAAAGAAGCCAAAGGGAGCTTGTGATTTCTGTTTATTCCAATTCTCACTCGTTTCTGCTTTAGTTTGATTTATTTGGTCGTTGGTTTTGTGGGGGTTTTTTTGGGTTTGTTTTGGTTTGGGTTTTTTTTTTTTTTCTTCACAGTGTTTATTGCCAGGTTTCCTTTCGGGATGTTCTCTGCCCTGTGTGGGTGATGAGTTAGCACGGTGCGGTGTGTGGCTGCACGGTGTCGCTTTGTCTGTGTCAAGGCCAGCGATGGTGAAAGGGTGTCATGTGTGTCCAAGCCAGCACCTTCTGCTGGTATCAGCAGTGGATGGCCTCCCTCCCTCCCATCCATCCTGCTGCCACCTCTACCACAAGCTGAACAGGCCCTGGGGACAGCCAGGGACCTGAAAAGGCTGTAAGGGAAGAGGAGAGGGAGGATAGGGTGGTATCACCTGCTCTGTAACTACGAGGAGCTGGGATTGTGGCCCGTAGCACGGTTGGAGCAACAAAAGATGGGGCTCTCCTGAAGTTACTGCTGTGGGGTTTTTTTTAAGACCAGTATGTTGCACGAAAGATGGGGCAGAGCTGAGATCTGATATCGGCCTCCCTGGGGCTTTTTTACCTCATGATCATCCTTCCTCCTTCCATTTCCCTTTCCTCTGAACTAAAGATTAATTGTGCATTGAAATCGTAACAAGAATTTGCGGTGTTAAGAATCTGGCAAACGGAAGGGAAAAAATCCTCAAGGAAATTAGCAGTCCGAGACCATTGTCTGTTCACTAGATATAAATGACTAGGAACTTCCCAGCCAGGGAGTATGTTTTCCCTTTCTTTTTCTGCAGCCTGCATTATCCTTAGCTAAGCATATTGTAGCACGCTTTGCTACATCTCCAAGTCCATGTTTTCATCGCAGAAAGACCAACCCTGCCCTGGAAATCTGTCGTGGGGCAGAAGTTCTGTTTTACCCTACGTGCTTTAATGCCCAATCTTTACACATAATGAATGATGAAAATACATGCTTGTTCTGCAGTTAGCAAAGAGATAGGGCAGCCACTGTTGCTTTCCTGCACCCCTATCTGCTCTTGCTCTTGCTTGCCACAGGAATCACCTGTGACAGAGAAGAGAACGCGTCAGAAAATGCTTTCTGAAACAGATTGCACAATGTAAGGATTGGAGGTAGAGTATGAAACAAAGACGGTCGATTGCAGCAAAAGCGATGGCATTAGGAAAAACTTCCCAGCTGTTTTGAGCACTGGAGACTTGTGGAATCTCTGTGGTGAGAAGTTCTTAAGCAAGTCAGTCATCTGTCAGCTCGTTGTGCCGCAGGGTGAGGAATAAACTGGAGGTTTCTAGAGGTGTTTTTTCTAGACATATTTTCTTATGTCATTGGTAGTTCTTTCAAAAATATATTTCTTGTCTGTTCTGGAAGTGAAGAAAGATTGCTTGGTGTTTAGTCCTCCTCCACAAAGCTTTCACCAGTGGAATTTGGATGGTAGTGAGCACAGTGATGAACTAAACCAATCTGTTCAGAAGGAGATTTTATTTTCCCTTTCATTCAGTCCAGGAAGCATGTTCTCTGTGTTACTCTGAAGTCTAGGCAAAGCTGGAGCTTACCTCCGGGCTTGTTAGCAAAAGACTTGATTCAAACTACCTGTTTCTGGAGATGTAGAAAGAAAACAACCAGGAAGAGGCAGAAACCTTGACTTAGGAGGACGATGGAAAGCTGTGCCTGATTGTTGACTGCTCCTTCAGATAGCTTCCTTCTGCCAGACTTGCTTATGACACTAATCCCAACAATTAAAGGACTTTATATTCCTTCAATGTATATAATTGGGAATGGTGAATGAGCTTCATGTCTACCACCCCTTCTATTTTCTCAGTGCCTCTTGGCCTTTTCATGTCTCTTCTGCATTGCGTCAGTGCCTCCTGGCAAATTGTGTCTGTGTCTGTCTCTCAGATAGAGCCAAGTGTGTGTCTGGCCTTGAGAAATAATCATAAATTTGTGTTCTGTCAAGAGGAGAGGCCGGGACAATCCAGTTGAGATTTGAGCCTGTAGTTCAAGGTGTTTTAGGGATTTCATATCACTTAACCCATCCCCTCCAGGCATCACTTGTGTCTGACATGTAAATCAGGCTGGAGGAAGAAGTGGAACAGATTGCTCCATGCTCCAAGAGAAGGTTATGAGGCAAGCCTGTGTCTTTAAAGAGAGTGCCTTCTAATAAATGTTATCTGCAGAGAAATACACCAGCCCCTACATAACAGTTAATGTTACTGCTTCAGTGTTGGCTTATAAAACAACTTTATCACCTCTATGACGATAATGATTAACAAGCTGATTTACAAGGGTGGGGTCACAAAGCCATTTGGCAATTTTAGCTTGTCTCACAGTGGCAGTGATACTGTACCTAAGTTTTACAGTATTTTCACCACTTTACTTGGAATATTAAGCCCTTGTGCTGGGGCTCTTAAGCAGAGCATTAGCAACAGATACTCCTCTATGAGGATAATAACCAGGGGTTTCTCCTGTGCTTCCAATACATGAGGAAATTACAGGTCCAGGTCTGAGAGTTTGGGAGTTGGAGACATTTTTATCTCCCGTCACAGTGTTTATTCCCTGATCACCTAGCCACAATGAAGTGACAGTGTTCCTAGACGTGCTGGTACGTGATGCCAGTGGTTGTTGGCTATCCCTTATGTCAGACTGGCAGGATATACAGGTGTGGTTAGATTTCTCTTCCTTCTCTTGGATTCTGGATAGCTTGTGTTAAAATATCCTTCATCTGTGGATTCTCCAGTATCTTGGATCTTAATATAAGAAAAAAAAAACAAAACAACTACTACTGATTTTACTTTATCATTTGTTGGAAATTACTCAGACTAGAAAATTCAATCTAACAACTATTTTAATCCAGAAACCTTTGATGTGGTTTAACATACCACGATACTTTTCAGAATTTGGACTTCTTAACCTTGGCAGTTCCTCACATCGAGCATAACAGTGTATCTGAAATCTCCACAAGCTGTATCCCCTTTACTGCCTGTCTTGACAATCCTCATGTAGGTGATCAAAGGTATTTATGGTCTCCATGCTATGTAAACATCTACTGCACTTTTAGAAGTTGGTAAAAATGCACAGACAGAGTAGGGTATTTGATGACCCTTGCTCAAATTCACAACATAGACTCCTGCAGGGACAGAGGTCTTAACTCCTTACCTTTTACATCTTAGCTAGCATGGCTAACAGCAGCCCTACCCTCAAAACAAACACTCACTGCCCTGAGAAATATCTGAAAACTGTACTATTTTTCTCTCTCCTGTCTGGAAAGCTCATCATGTCCGATAGATTTTAGTGTTGATTTACGAGGCATGATGCAAAGGTTGGGTATTTCTGTGGACCTGGGCTAATTTGTGGATGGAAAGCTATGGAGGCATTACTTGAAGCAATGCTGGGTAACAGCTGACTCATTTTTCCTTCTGTTTCCACACACGCCCCCTCTAGTTGCCCCTAAAGCTCTTGTAATATTACTTCTTTGGGAGTGACAGTCTGAGTTTGGAGGGGACTTCCATGCTTAGCTTGTCTCATCAATATTTGATTGCTTTTCTGTGACACCCAGGCAGAGGCTTCTATTATGTCTTTTCTAGTTGGAACAATTGTCAGGGACTGGAACAAACTCTAACTTTGTGTTAGGTTTTTTTCATGCTTTTTTTTTTTTGTCTTGTTCTGTTTAGTTATTACAAGCCATGAGTTTAGGTTACCATCTCTTTGGGTCAGAACTCTCACCAGAGAAGCTGTGCCACTGTTACCTTGGGCAGTTTCCTAGTTTGTTTTTTAATATGAAAACATATATATTGCAACACTGTGCTCACTACGTTGCTCTCCAGTGGGACTAGTTTGTGCAACTCTCTTTCATGCTGATAACTATGTTCTCGTACAAGGACATCTTTGTTGACTGAAAAGTGACTTGGCTCCTCTCTGCTGTGTGTAATGGGCTGGGGTTTTGGACCCCCTATACTGTGCTGCATGGGAGGAGGAGGTTTAGGGGCAAGGCTAGGGCTGGGGAGCGGGGGCCTTCAGAGATGGACTTCTACCAGCATTGTGCTCAGCCTGGAGAACTTGGATGAGGGATGGGGTCAGGACAGAGTTGTAGCTCAGTGTGTGTCGGAGGTGAGGGTGCCTCTCCTCCTCTGCAGGGCAGCGTCTGGGCTCAGAAATGTGTCGTGGAGATAGGGCACAGGGATGCCAGTGACGGTCCCCTGGGCAACACGTGCTGCTCCTGGAAGTTGTCTGTGGGCAACGGCCCTGTTTTGCACATAGTGGGCCACCTCATTTCCTGAGCCAGGTGCAGGAGCTGGGCAGTGGGATGGGTTGCTGCTCCTGCTGCCTCTCCTAGCTTCTCCTCTCCCTGGCAGCCCTGGCACCTGCAGCCCTGCTCTGGCTGGAGGGATGCTCTCAGCAGTGTGGGCAGGGAGGCTGCTCCAAAACACAGTTTGTCCCATTTAGGGTGAGAGATACGTGGCAGTTAGTGTAAAGGGCAGTGTTTGTTTTGTTGGCTTAAATTGTAAATGCTTCGAGGGCAGGGCTTGTCTTTTATATGTGTACATGTGGGTGTGTATTTTTATACAGTTCCTAATGTTCCTTCCTGCAGTTGGGAGCTGCACTGTGTACAGCCACAGCTTTCTGACCTGTGGGAGCTTAGAGAACTGTTTTTCCAGATCCACAGAGGTGGACAGTGATTCTGATCTGAACAGTGGGGCTGTTCAGAGACACAACTTGCTTTGGGCCTCCAAACACAAGTATTCTCCTCCCTTTGTCACCAAGCAGTGTACCCCAGTACATTCCAGGTGCAGCAGTGGTAAGCTAACTGTAAGAGCATGGCCTCGTGTCCAGAATCCTTGTGGGGTGGGTTCCTTGACCAGTTTAGGAAGAGAAAGCTGCATTGCACCCTCCATCAGTTGATGACCAGGGTGGCCTCGTTGGTCACCTTTTGCTCTTAATTTTGGAAAATGAAACAATTGCTTGCACTACGAAGACTTTGGATTAGAAAGCATACCTTGCTCTTCATGTGTACTGCAGGTAGAAGAGGCTCTGAACTAAGTAAAATTTTAATTTGTTTTAAGCTTGATGTTCTTTTTTTTTTTGGAGGCAGGGAGGGCAGGAATATATTTTTAAGTCTTTGCAGGTGCATGTTGAGGCTGTATTATGTTACAGGGATAAGCCAATGGTGAAGTTTCTGGTTTCTCTTCCTTTGACATACTCTTAACTTAGTTTTGTGCTAAATTTCTGCATTTCTTATGAAATGTGATGGACTGTTCTGCAGCTTGTAGTGTGATTTCACAGTTTCTCTTTTTTGTAAACTGAAATGTCCTTAGGAAAGGTTTGGGTCAAAGCTTAGGAGTGATTCCAACAGTGAGAATAGGCGTGTGCTGGGCTAGACTACATGGGGGCTGTGGAGTCTCCATCTCTTTAGAAAGGCTTTAGTAACAAATACAGCTGTAAAGAATGACATAGACCTTACTGGCTCTGCCAAGACCACCTCTTGAGGGCTTCTTCCCCCCCAACCCAATTTCCCTGATATCTGGATAATGCATTACACTTGTTTAACACACTTCTATTCTTTAATCACTTGTGTTTCCTTGAAACTCAAGATCAGACTCCAGCATCAACTGGGAGAACATCCTGTGACTCTGCCTTCATGGTTCTGGGTTGTCTAAACTGACCGACCCTGGGCCTCCAGCTGTCACAAGAGGGTGCTTTGTTGTGGGAGAAGTTTTGACACCTTTGATTACGTGTCCTACACTCCTTTTCCCAAGCCATAAAGCACTCACTAGGGAAGTGTTACCATAAACTCCTCTTGGGGACAGCAAGTAGAAATCTTCCTTTTTGCTTGCCAGGAGGGTAAATGGAGATGAGGATTTTATTCTTATTAGCTACAAACACGAATGACAGAGGGCTGCAAGGAAAAGTCATATCCTGTGCACAGCCCTGAGGTCTCTGATGAAACAAAATTACACAAAATTTACAGATGCTAAAAATAGTGATAACATCAGTTTGATGTTGCATTTTGTCTTCCTCCTATAATACAGTAAAATGGCCTGTAATTCACATTGCAAAATTGGCATGCATGGCTCTTTGAAGATATCACCTTCATTGTATGTCTGCAGTGGCCAGAGTTACAAGCCAACCCACTACAGTGCTACAACGAGCCATACAAATAAATAAATAAACAGGGACAAATAACACCAGCTCCTTGGGGGCAGCTGCCCACTCTCAATCTGTCTTGCTTAGGTTGTGAGCTCTTCAGCATAGGAAACCTTTTGTGTCTTGTATAGACTTAAATTCACCCCTGCTGCTTAGGAAGGTAATAGGTTATGTTAATTTTGTTTATGACATTATATAAAATGTGATCAATTCAGAAATTTAACTCTTAAGCCCTTGCTGATAGTGACATTAGCACAGGGTTAGAGAGTTTGTTTGCAGCTCTGTCTTCAACCTGGCATTTTAAGCTGAGCTTTTGTGGCCTGTGATAGGTGGTTCCTGTAGCATAAAAAAGGAAAATATGTATGTATTGTGGTTTATTTATTGTCTTTGTATGCATATTTCATCTGTTAGTGCTAAATGGCTTTTTGGAGGGCAATTGTAGCCATGTCACAGTAGCTGGGTGGCTTCACTGTTTCTCTCCTCCTGTTTGTTGAATGCTAATCAGCTTCCATGTCTTTCCCCGACCCACAACTTGTTTGGCTTTCAGACCCTCTGTAACTCTAGAGGCTACAAGGAAAAAAAAAATAATCTTCCTTTAAAATGAAAAACAAAACCCAGCCTAAGGGAGCTAAACTAACTTCTGACCATCTGTTAGATTAGTAATATCAGTACCTTGGTCCATGGCTTCACTTTTGGATTTCATGCAGCAGCTTCTCTGCATTGTTTATATTCTGGTTGAAGGGGATCTTCCTATACCAGGATGCAATAGGAACGTCATTTTTCCTCTGACATGAGCAGATGTCCTATCTGCAGTACTAGCAATAACATTGCCGCTTCCTGTTGTTGCAGATGTTGTTAGCAGGCGAGAGCTGAAGGCAAAGAGGGGGCACATCTCAGCCTGTGCCATTCAGTGCCATCAGCATCAGTGCTACCTACACACCTTCATTTCCACGTGTACTCTTTTATAGCGGCTTTCTTGGCTAGTGGGCAGGAACTTGCCTGGCAGAAAAAATTTATTTTCTTTCTACTTTACATAGGGAAGGCGTGCTTCTCTTGTTCTTCTCTGCCTTCACCTTCTAGATTCATTTACACTACACCCAAATTATAAGTGGTGTGTTACCATATTTAGGGAAGGGATGCCTGAACTGAATTTGGCACACATTTAAGTGTAAATCTCCCCACTCTTAGGTTTCAGGACACAGCCTTGTACAAACTTTCAATCAGCAATTATTGCATTCTTTTTCCTTTTTATAGGAGGTCACTATCAAATCCCGTGACACATTTCTATCACTAATCTGGCAGGCTGCCATTCAGACCACAGGAAGCCCAGGAGAGAAGAATATACACTTAGGGCCTTATTCCATCTTCATTATTGCCTACACCAGCAGAATTCCTTAAAGTCTCTGGAAGTTTGATCTGAATGGAAAGTATTTTGCCTGAATAGCACCCCTTATTGAGGCATTGTCACCAAGTCACAAATTTAGATGAGTGTTGTGGCTAGCAGTTTAATCTATACTGCATGGCCGTTTTTTCACACCAACACAGGGAGTGCTAATCACTTCTAATGGTCTAGCAGGATTGTCTGGCAGTGAGGGACTTCTTGATTTGAGAGCTGGACACTGAAGGAAAAAAACACAGTTCCTATTCAAGAGTTTATCTGAGAATTTATTCATTTTTGCAATGAGGGGAGTATTGTATTTTAATGGTTTTCAATGAAACACAACTTTTCTAAAGGAGGAAAGCCAGGGTTCCATTCACAAAAAATATGCAAAAAACCCCTTGTGTGTTGGAGGAACAGGAACAAAGACAAAACTGCAATTTGTGCATAAAAATTAAAAAGAAATGAAAATCATAAATGTAAGGCAGTATCCATAGCTGTCAGTCAGATGATAATTTGGAAGCCTTAACCTCTTTTCCTATCTACTTTTTTGTGTCTTAGTATAATTTTGTGTGCTTACAGAGAGACAGTAACTTTGGTTTTACTTTTGGATCATTGCCAGTTCATTGGCCACTGTTGTCACTTGTGATTTCATGGAGCTATAATTGTTGGGAAGTAACTTTACTGTTGTTTTAACCAGTAGCACTTAGCTGCACGTCTGTATTAATAAATATTGTCTCAGTCCTTCAGGGAGTTCTGGTAATTTTTCTGGGTGTTCATTCAATGTTGTCTTCTACTCGTTTCAGGTTATTGAAGGAAAGCTGGCTCCTTTCTTGGGCAAGGTGATCAAGTTTGCCACCTCTCATGTGTACAGCTGCAGCCTTTGTAGTCAAAAGGGTTTCATCTGTGAGATTTGCAACAATGGAGAAATTCTTTACCCCTTTGAAGACATTTCTACAAGCAGGTACTGTAATGTCAGTCATACATTTGGCTCACATGTCATATCCTTGTGAATTCTCAGTCTTGTGACCTCTAACTTAAATACCTAGGGACTGGATCCCACTAATGCACATATCTGGGCAATTTCACTATATTACTGGTCTGGAGAGGCCACCATGAACAGACTTGGAAATAGATGGGAAGAGCTACTTCCCAAAGCCCTTTAAGTCTCAGAACAGTTGTTCCAAAAGGAAAAAGTACCCAGTAGCACCATGCAGTGTGATTTATCCAGAGCTCTTCTGAGTTTGCAAAATATCCTGAAATGCCAGGAGAGTTCTCTGGAGTGATCACAGACATCTTTCTGGAATGTGATGTCACTGGGCCCATGATGTACTGGGATTGTCCATTATAAAACAATAACCATCTATTCTGAAGTGTTTTCTCCATGAAATATTATGTCTAATTCTCTGCTTTCTCTGTCCATGCTCCTCTATGTCTATGTACGTGAGATTTTGTTTTAATGACATTGCTATTCTGAGGTGGTTACAAAATAAATATAAGTGTATGCCAGTCCTAAGCCAAACAAAAGAACCTTTATTTCACATTATATGGAGTACTGGATGCCAGATCAGGGACAGGAGTTGCATGGAAAACCTAGAAGCAAAATGGAAGAAACCAGAGCAGACTTGGCAATGCAGCAATGTTACTACTCTTTTTCAAATGTATCTTGGATTTTGAATAAAGGAATTTATTTTTTTTTTTAAACTCAACAGAAAGACGGTATATCTGACAGCACAGCATTCCTCCATAGATAAGTACATTTCTGGCTGTTTCAAATGCAGTCATTTTAATTTGTTCTCCAAAGTGTTCCACTGAAGGGAAAAAAAAATAATGAAGAGCCACCTTTGGAAACAATCAGGACAAGCCTGTTAAAAGGGCTTCATTATGAATATGATTCCCCTGTGTGCACAAAGATGTTAAATTACAAGTAACCAAGGACTACTCTTCAGGGATTTTTAGCCTGACCTGAGTTTCAAAGACTGTTTGCACATTCTTTTCTAGACTCTTATTCTAAAACATGCACTGACAAAGCAATGGACATAAGCTAAACAAGGTGTGCAGCTGAGCTCTGTAAATGGTTTTCAAGAAAGAATGTATCTAGGGTGCATGGTGAGATAGGCAGAGTTAAAAAAAGAGAGACTAAGATGACATAAAACATAAGATGTCTATTGAGACTGTATAAAAGGCGATTGAAGATATTCCCGAAAGATTGGGAATCTGGGAAGACAGGCTGACTTGAAATGTCTGTGCATTTGATTTGTCTGGGGGATTTTTGGTCACAAAAACAGTGTTGAGTGTATATTGTTCCCCCACCCTTCAGCTGAGATCAGACATACCTTGCAATTACAGAGTTTAAAACCTTCTGGAATCAAATAGTATTTGTCAGCAGTTCAGTGAAAGCCAAAGGAAGCTGCTCTAGCTCCTGGTTTTATGTGAATTAGAAGTCAGAAAGGACTTTTGTTCATGTTTCACAAATGTGAAGTCATGGTTGATGTCATGCCAAAGACAGCAGTCTTTGTTAATGATTTTAATTAAAACACAATCAGCATGAAAAGTTCTCCAGTATTTCTCTTTCTTATTTTGTCAGAGGTCATTCTCCTTACTCCTTTTGTACTCCTTATCACTAAACCTTGCTTTTATCCCCAGCATTTTCCATTTCCCTTCCTAGTTAGTTTTCTCATTACTGCTCATGTGTGCACGTGCACCTCTGTGAAACTGGCCAGATTATTTCAGTTCCGTTTTTTTTGCTCTTTTCCACCTTCAGGCTGGAGGCAGGTGATGCCAGCAAAAGGAGCTTGTGTGATTTGCTGTTCCATCAGCTGCAAAGCAGTGAGGGAGAAGGCCAGATAGAGGGGGTTTGTGTTTGCTTCCATCTCTTACAGATGAGAGAGATTTCGGAGGTAGGTGTGCTGGCCGCTGCAATGACAGGTGTAAGGCGAGGAGCCCGGTTAGAAATAAGTAGATGTAGAGAGTAACCTGTGGCAGATGGAACAGCAAGTCACGAAAAGTTCATGTGAAGACTTGGGATTATACCTGACATTTCTGATGACATGTCTTCAGCTTCCCAGTAGTTAAGTGGCATACAGAGCTCTGAGTAAACTGTGATTTAGTTCCAATATTCTGAGTCCACAACGTGCAGTGAGAATTCCCTTTCTCCATGCTGGTTTTCTGGAATTGCTGTCTACAGCATAGTATTCACATTTTGTTCTCAG
Source organism: Calidris pugnax (assembly GCF_001431845.1). Classification (NCBI taxonomy): domain Eukaryota; kingdom Metazoa; phylum Chordata; class Aves; order Charadriiformes; family Scolopacidae; genus Calidris; species Calidris pugnax. Next base: position 15,066,529 of record NW_015090990.1, on the reverse strand, counting down.
TCCTAGACTGCCAAATACCCTGGCTGTAGCTGCTGAGTTAAGGAGAGAAGAGCAGCAGACCTCTGAAGACCATGTTTTTCCTTCTTGCTTTTGAATGTTGCTCATTCACTTTTGAGCATGCTACTAATTCTAGCAGCAAACTGGGCTGTGAGGTTGGAAATACTTGAAGGTGGGTGCATGACAGCTTTTGCAAACTTCACCTCCCTGTCGAATGTTTGAAAAGTGAAGTCTCTTTGGTGTGTGTCTGTGTTGAGAAGGCATTTGTTTTAATGGCTACCGCCTCACCTTTCTCACTCTTCAGAGAGAAGAATGACAGCTGTCGGAGAGGCCACTACAATTCCAAGGTGGTTCTCAGCTGGCTGTTACCTTTCCATCTTCGTGGTCTCTTAGGTCCGCTTTGAGGTGGAGAGAGTGTTTCTCTCCAAAATAGTCTCAGCAGTTTCTGGAGCAGTCTTCAGTAGGAATTTATGAAGGATGGGTCTTCTTTAGACAGACACAGCTGAGAGAAAAGGAGGGCCCCTCTTGAGGGCTGGGGTTTTCTCTTTGGTCAGGTTATTTGCTTGAGAGTCATTTTTGTCAGTCCTTGAGCAAACAGAGTGAATACCTGGGTTATGCACTCCTCGGGGTTTGAATACACATATATTACATACCCTTCTCTCACTAATCAGCATGACACATTCCTTTGTTGGCAAACGGTTCCAAAACAAACACAATCAGTTCAGTTAATTAGCGGGTCTGTGGGCTGTGCTTGGCAGGCTCTTTACATCCTGCTCAACAATACAGCGCAACAGTTTGCTGCCTTGAATGTAAGGGTGGGCTCACAAAGTCATAAGCTTTCTAATGATACTTCCTTTCTGTGGCTTTTCTTGGGAGGTGGCCATTCTCCACAGAGCTTAATGAAAGCTGTATTCAGTAGTTAAACAATTTCTTAAAAATTGTCCCATCCTTTTGGATGCCTCTTCCAGTCAGTTTGATTCCTCTGTCCCTCTCATTTTCTTCTTTTCTGTCTTACCCGTATTTATGTAACAGTTCGTCAGGGTTCTTTCTAAATTTCACAATTTCAGCATCTTTTTGAGGGCCTTTAAATCATGAGAACTATATTTAAAGCCTCCTGAGTTAATTGCACATTTCATGGAGCAAATTGCCAGTTAATGTAAACTCTCACAGCCCTGCTTTTGCTAGAGCTGTGGCAACTTAAGCAACCTGAGCATCTACCTCCTGTTTTATTTCTTGGACTAAATTTGCCCTGGGCTTAAATTTAGCAGATAAAAGTATAAAATTGTCCTATTATATTACTAATTTCATTTTAGAAGTATTGTGAAATGAGTCTAAAATATCCCTGATTATAAATTGGTTTGTTAGAGCTATCCTTGCCCGTTTGTAACAGCCAGGCACTGCCCCTCAATTTGTTCTAATACTCCTTGTTTTTCATTAACATGGTGAAAAGGTTTTGTTTCTTTCCCCTAAAAAAAAAAAATAATAAAAAACAGAAGTGAAAAGAAGATGCCTATTTAGTGGTACTGTTGTCTATAATATGTGGACGTATTTGTTTTATAACCGAGAACAATTTTTAACAAGTTTGAAATCTTAAGGAATACTGAGAAAAATACCATTGGAATGGGAATAGAATTATTCATTAAAAAGGATTTTCTGTCCAATTAGATAATTAAGTAATTATGGTTAAGATTATGATATGCTACCCAGTTAATAAAGTTTTGGTCTTGCCTGTGTGTCAGCATCCTACTGCCTACTTTCACAGGCAATTTGTTGTGTTTAGCTGGTAAAGTTACTTGCTTGGTTAAGAACTATTTAGTCAATTCCTTGCCTTTTATGTGGTGTCTATAGATGTACGTGAACCATGGAGAGTTGCTCTTTTGTGTTAGTATTCATTTATCAAGGCTAAACTGTTTTCACTTTGCGAAGTTAGTTTGTTCTGCAGATCAGTTAAGACATGTAGAGACCTTTTAAGATACAAACCAGAAGACCCAAGTTTAAAATAGACGTGCCACAGAACAGGCTTGACTATATCAGCCAGCTTGGATGCCTCTATAATCTTTGGCCACCATCCTGATAAGACCTATGAATGTACTTAACTTTACACGTAGTGAGAAGTCTTACCAAAGGCTCTGAGGCTGTGCTTAACTTCATCTGCATGCCAAAGTCTTTGCAAGGTTACAGATCACCATGTTATGGGTGCTGTGTCACTGGACGAAAATGCCTTTAAGCATTTGGGAGAACGTTAAAGATAGATATTAGGCAGAGAGACTGAAATAGGTAGTGTAGAGCATTTGCAGGAAATACCTTGGCGCAGGTCAAGGGCATCACTCAAAGTACATCATTTTCCCTCTTGCTTTGATTAGTCTGTTTTATGCTGGACAGCCTTTCCCCAAGCCCAGTTCCCCTGAGCTGTGTTAGTAGTTTAGTACCTAATTTTTGAAAGAGCTTAGCTTATCAGATGTTGATAGTTGATTCAAAGCACCCCGAAGTGATATGCTCAGCACTTTCTTTAAAGAAACTTAGGCACTTAAGTAGATGCTAAGTTCTCTTGATAATTTAATTTCAACTGAATCTGTCAAAGCTGGTCAAAATCTTCTGGCCTAGGTCTTCTGGTTTTTATCTGTGCAGAGTTGTGCAGTAATGTTATCTAGAATACATAAAAAGAAAGAGATAAAATATATTGTTTTTTTTTTTCATCAAGCACTGTATTTTGGAACTGAGTTAGCTTTAGAGGTCAGTTTTACCTGCCTCATGTCAGAGTGTTTTTAACTAGAACGTTCAGTGTAAAGGCAGATGCTTATTTAAGTAGGAAGGTCTCTGCAGTGCTGCCTTGTGCTCTTCCCCGATGGCTGAACATCAGCCATTTCACTTCCACTTTTTATTTTGCAGCTTCCCTCCTGTGCCATCTTCCGCACTCTAGATGTTTTTAACTTGGCAATCAAGACCTTTTAATTCTTCCTTCTCCTTCCTCATGCAAATTCCCCTTTTAAGGCAGACTTCTTCATCTCCTAGATGCAGTTCCTTGTAGACTGGACAAGAGCTTGTCAATTGCTTTTTAGCCCATGAAAGCCAACACTGCCAACTCTTAAGTGCTCAGAAATTCTAAGATTACCTTAATAATCTTGTTGTTTATATACTTAGTTTATTTTTTAAAATGTTAAGTTCCTTTTTTCTATCTTGGGTCCAAATAGGCATGTCTTCAGCATTACGGTAGAGCTATGAAGTCCAGGTGCCTTTGCTTTTCTCTTTTATTGAAGGCATAACTCCTGGCTTAATCACAAGATTTCCAGCCTTGAGACTTAGAGAAAAAAGCAAAATACTAGAATCATGCGGTCAAATTATAACTGTTGAGGACAGTATGTTAATATTACTGTTACTAGTATTGCCCTGACTCTTTGCTTCTAGGTCTTCAACCACCACTTTGTGAATACGGTTCATTAATAATAGGGGAGGTAAAGGGGCTAGGTCCAGTGCATGGCATGGCAGCTAGCAGAGGCAGAGGATATATATGTAAGCCATGTAAACACTTGAATCTCTGTGGCATCTCAGTCTCTCCAGTGGTTTGCAGGTGGTGAATCTACCATGTGTAGGGCTTTTTCCCATTCCAAAGTAACTTGGCTCCACTGACTAAAGTGTAATTTCAGGTTAAATGTTTTATTCCTGATCCCTCTACTGATTTCTTATGAACTGCTGTGTACAGACTTACATTACTTGGCTTGGCATCTCTGAACTTAGACAACTTGCGAAGTGCAGTACTGAGGTTGGCAGTCAGTCCTTAGTTCTCCTGCTGGATGCAAGTATGGAGATATACGTAGGTAAGCAGAGCATAAATCCCTGCAGCCACAGCTGGGGGGGAACTGAGGACACGATTCCCTCCTTAATCAGGAGCATCAGAGCTCTGCAAAGAGGGCTCTGGGAGCTGTAGGATCTCTTTGCTCCTGCTTGACCCTGCTGCCATGCTCCAGTGTGGTAACTCAGCCTGTGTACACAACTATCCCAGGAGGAGAGCAGGTGATTAAATCAAGCTCTGCTTCTTGTTCAGCCCCAGCCTGTAATGAATCTTTCCATGAATATCCAAAATGAAGTCCCGTTCTGCAATTTCTCTGGGTCTAGCAGTGGAGGAATTGATACTGAGGCTCCTCCTCACCGGTAGAGCACTGGTGGTTTTCTCTCCCCTCCAGTGAGCTGCCCACTTTTCCCCTCATTTGTGAGGTTTAATATCTTTGACCACTTTGCACACTTGTTGGATGCAGTTGACCTTGGCAGTGGGTGCCAGCATGACAGGACAAGGGGCAAGAGGCAGCACAGACAAGGAGGCACCCAGGGGAAAGCCCTGGGTGGCAGAGCCAGGACATTCATTCATCTTATTCATTCGTCTTCCTCCCCTGCCTGAGGTGCTTCTCCAGCAGCTGAGTCTAACCCATGCTGGGTACAAGGGAGCAGATCCTGGTCTGGCAGTTTTCATGCAGGGACCCAAGCGTAGCTTGTCATTTGGCCATCCTGGGGTGGCATTACTAGAGCAGCAGTGGTGGTCTTGGTCACAGATGCCGTGTCAGGCTGTGCTTAGGCTGGTCCCTGCAGCTGTTCCAGAGGTGCAAACCACAGGCACTTTGCTTGGTGAGTCCCATCGGTGCAGGCTGTTGGTCGCTGTACACCCCTTGCTAGCTGCTGCCTGTAACCCCCTCGGCATTGGTTCCCCCAGCACACCAGCTGGGCTGATGGTTGACAGTTACAGTTATTTCCACTGTTTCTGTGCCCTCCAGCACCAGCCCAGGACCCAGACAGTGCCATTATAAATGAGGAGGGTCTTCAAGCTCTGCTGCCTATCAAGGGTAGCCCCCATCTGATGAGCAAGTATATAGAAAAGAAAACTATGATTATGCTTTGAATCACCGCTGGCTCCCTGAACGCTGAATTAATCATTTAGAGTGAATTTCAGACATTTGTAATAATTTGAGGGGCTGGGTAGTGGGGTCTGCTCGGTTTTTGGTTGGACTTTTTTTTTTTTTCTTCTTGAGAGGCAAATTTTTCAAAAGCAAGTCTGAAGTAATAACAGTTTTTAAAAAAACAACAGCAAACCCCTGTGTTTAGTAAAGATTGTGTGTCATATAAGGCGTTATCCTAACAAGCTCCTTACAGGGACAAATCAATGTCATATTAGTGCCAACTTTCTTCCATTCATTTACTTACATGGGCGTCCCTCCCTAGGCAGGCTCCTGCGTTGGTTCCTAGGCAACTGTAATAATATTGCTGCACGTGTGTGTCAGGCATTGATTGCCTTTGGGGCTTTTTTTTTGTGTTGTAAGTGAACACAGGCTGGTCCATTTTCTTTTTCTTTGTGTTTGGCTAAAGTCTCTGAGAGTTTTGGAGGGCGCGTCTGTGATATTCACAGCTGAGCAATTCAGAAATACTTGCAGACGGGCACACGTGCATAGCGTGGGACAGGGATCATGCTGGAATCTCTAGGCAAGGTTTACTTCAGCTACTGTGGTTTGCTCTTGGGGTGTTTTTTAATAGCCAGGTTACAGGTGGTTTAGTATTTTGGGTGCTTGATGAACATGTAGCATCATCTAAAGAAAACACAATGAACAACCCCATTTTATCTTGGTTTTACTCTGCATGAAGGGAAAGAAAAAAAAGTGCTAGTCAATGAAGGGTTCAAATCCTTACTGACATTTGTTTTAAGGGATTACTCACTTGAGCAAGTGTGTGCAAGGTCTGGCACAGAGGAAGTGGGTTTTTTAAATGAAAAAATGAAAGTTAACATTAAATAAAATTACAAGAGAAAGGATGGTGGGTGAATACAGGACGGCAATGAGACTGGGGAGCTCTTTGCCCTTCTCAGCTCTTCCAAGAGCTCCTGGCTGACCTTGACCATACCAGTTCATCTCTTGTTTCCCAGATGTGAGGTGGGAATGGCTGTATGTCTGTCATCCACTGTTTGTTCATTTCAGGGATGAACAGCATAACCATGAGCTGCTTTGATTCCCCGCTTGGAGTTTGGAAGGCAGATGGGTACAGTGCACATGCATGGTACTGAAGCTGTCCTAATAAACCTTGCTAGTTCCAGCAGCTTCATCCCAACATGGTCTTGACAGTCTGTCACCCTGTAAGGTTTCTAGGAGACAAATAAAACTGTCTTTCAGATGACATCTTGGGCCACCAGTTGATCATCCCTGCTTAATGTGGAAGGTCTTTGAGGCCTCTCTGTGTTGCATTTCCTTCTTTGGGCACCTGATTTTACCCATGAGCACCTAAATGGTGATGCAGCACAGAGGAGAAATATGAGTATAATAAATTGATTGTGCAGAATCTAGAATTAATTGAGCCGTAAGCCCATGAAATACATGTGGGAAGCATGAAAACAACTTGCCAAAATTTACAGTTTACCAAATACTGATATGCAGATGTTTTAAATGCCCAGACTTAATGGGATATACTAATGTTGTCATTTCCTCAGCATCCAAGGAATGATTTTATGCTTTTAATGTAGAAAGGCTCTTATTTTTTAACTAGTAATGGTAACAAGAGCATTATAATGCACGTCCGGCTGTGGAGAACTTTGCCCTTTCTCTTGTACACTTTTCAGTGCAATTGAAAATATTTAGAGGATTGAATAACTCTCTGCATTTTTGTTACTCTGGTGTTCAAACAAGTAAAACATCGTAAAAAATAAAACATCCTCTGTAGTCTCACCAGAAATTGATTCAGTCAAGAAAGAGGAAAAAAAGAGAGAAAACACTGAAATAGAGAGGAAGCTATTTCAGATGCCTTCTTAGAAGGCTGAAAGTCTGTATGAAAACAACATGCAATGTTCACCAATTCTTTAAATAATGTTTGAAAAATAGCAAGAGGCTGTTAATGTGCAGTATCGCAATATCATTCGTTAAAGAAGGAAACATGAAAGACCTGAATGGCTTTACAGGCTCGTCGGCGTATTATCCATGGTGTATAGAAGTCTCACAGAAGATGCAAAGATTTTTTGGCCTCTAACCAAAGAAGTCGTCAGGATTCAGAAATAGTACCTGAACTGTGAATTACCTATGGCAACAAGAAGGGTTAAAGAAGAGATATCTAAGTGTAGCGAGCTATTACATGAGCCTTTTATAGACTACAAAGACATGTTTCCCCAAAGGCAGGCCAAGAACAGCATTGCCTCCTCTTTCCCAGTGACTCAGTATCTTTAGCGATGAGGGGATACCAGCATGCAGTGAAGGCTGACCCAGGTATCCTCTGTACCTGTCCCTGTGGAGAGCAAGAAGCAGCTTAGTTCTTCAACTCAGAGCACTGTTCTTCCAGGCTGCTGGTTTGTTGTCATCTGCACCCCACGGTTGGGGCTAGGAGTACATCAGCCTTCACCAGAGAAAGTAGAAAATTGGTCTTCAGAGAAGCAGTCAGGGGTGGACCGATGGTGGCCACCACCAGAATGGGCCAATGATGGTCATGATGGCTGCTGGTGCAGTGGACTTGGCAATGTGGGGCTGTCATTTTGCACTGCCTCTGGTTAGTGCCTGAGAGTGTGGGACCCTAGTCAGAGCTTCAGCTATTGCACCAGCTCTGATAAAATAACAGTGCAGACATTTCTTCCCTCTTGGTTCTGAGTGACGTGAGAGAAGTTTGTTCATTTTTTCCAATGAGCTTATCTCTGAAATATGAATTCATATTAATTTAAATACCATCAATCTTGGTTTCCTCTGCCGATGGCCTTTGATGGGGGAGAGCAGATGTGCTGGCTCCTCTCTCATCCCTCTCCGTCCATTTCAGCAGCAATTTTTTATAAGTTTTGTCACCTCCATGCATACTGTGGAGAAATACTGAGCGAGCATAGGGAGTGGCAATGTGAGAGCGCAAAATTACACTCCTCATCAATCATTACCCTCTAGCAACTTCCAGGGCACTGTAAATTGCTGACTAACAAGGCAGAATTAGCTTGATAAAATCACCATTAGTGTCGGTTGAGAATGATGTAAAGTTTTAAAGACACTGCTGTCCTCTCTGTCTCTCCCTCATCCATTAGCGTGTCTGTTCATGGAGATCCCAATCCAGCAGAGCACGTAAGCACATGCCTAATTGTAGGCAGATCAGTAATCCCAAGGAAATCACTGGGATATGAGTCCTAAGCATGTGTTTATGTGCTTTGCTGGATCAGGGCCATAACACACACACTCTGAGCACAGAAATGATACATATCTCTGTGTGAACCAGTTTCTTGATTTAAAATGAGATTTAGACTCACTAGCTGGACTTAGAAATATGACAGTCAAGTTTTACAGCAAGAGAGCATAGTAATCAGTAGATATGCAACATTATACTTAGCTTCTTTAACTTTCCTTTTCTTACTTGTTATTTGAGTTTTATCAGTTTGTGGTAGCTAGCAATGTGCCTCTCTAAGCCTCTGCACAGCCTTCTCAAAGCTTTGCAGTTACTAAAATTTAGACCATGTTTGGACCCATGCATAAAACTTAAAGTGCGACCAAATCAGGAACAGTTTTTTAAAACTTACAGGTGAGGTGCAGATGCAGGTAATGTAGCTCTCAGGTTGTGTTAGCTTATGGACTTCTCTTGGTACTACAATTTGCCTTTTGGCTTCTCAGTGCTTGGGGTTTGTTTCTTCATGTTTTCAATTTTTCTTCACAGACTTGAAGGCAAGACCCTTATTTCTAAGGAAAAAAAAAAAGAAAAACAAACAAAGCCAACACAACAAAAAAAGCTCAAAGCAAACAAACAAAAACCCCACTAAAGATATAACAATGGACACTTGGATCTCATACAGTCATTTGACTCTAATAGCTGTGAGAAAGGAAAAGTGCGAGGCATTTCAGGACTTCCCACAGAATCACCGGGTGACCAGTGCCCCTCATTTGTATTTCAAAATTGCTCTGAAGTGTGGTGTTTTGTTGCTTTCATGATTTGATTATCCAACTGGAATCTAAGACTTTGTACCTCTGACACTGTCATCCCTTTATTTTGTCATTTGGTTACAAAGCTGTGGTGACTTATCACTACAGATAGTTATTTGCATCGAAAGGCTGACAATGTCCAGCTGTGTAGTTGCAGCCCTTTCCGTGATCACCACGTTTCAATGCTCCACAGCCACCTGGAACTGGGGCTTGATCTACTGTGATGTTGCATCCATTGCCTCAGAGTGCCCCAAAAGTAGTCCGGTCATCTTGTTCGAGCAGTTTGTTTGAAGTCATAATATCGCATTTGAGAACGGAATAGCACAGCTTTGAATGCCAGAAGTGATAATTGCAATGATCTAGTCTGATCTTCCACAGGACACAGAACAGAAAATATCACCTACCTCTGTTTCATTTTTTACTTTGTGGAACAACTTCTTCTCCTGGTGTTGAAGTGGACTGTACTTTATTCCTTCCATAACAAGCTGACCACTTTAATGAGGAACATGTTGTATCTTGACTGCTGCAAATGCTGAAATGTATCTTAATGGAAATGAATGTTGTTACTCTTCCTTTACAAACCAAAGCAGCAAACTTGTCTTTCATAAAACAAAATCGATGTCTATTCTTTGATAGACTTGAATACTAGTTAATACGAAGATAAATATTAATCCTTCTAAAAATTTATGTCTGTGAAGCAGAAGTGCTGGGACAGATTCTCAGCAACTGCAAGTGAATGCAAGTCAGTTTCAGTGGTCCTGAGTAGCTTTACACCAGCAGAGGTGTTGGCAAGCCAGTGTCTTTTACAGCTCCACTCTTTTGAAACATAGCACTCCTTGAATTACCAGAACTGTTTGAAGGAATATCTACTGCTCACAATCCATGTAAAGTCCATTGCACACTCTCATCCTATTTTGTCATTCAATTTTGACGCTAATCTATCTTTGCAGGTGTGAAAGCTGTGGTGCTGTCTTCCACTCAGAGTGCAAAGAGAAGGCTGTACCGTGCCCCAGGTGTGTGCGTAAAGAATTGCAGAAGAAGCAGAAATCCTTCTGGAGGCGACTGAATATGGACGAAAACTTTGAAGAGTCTTGCAACATGTTTGAGTTGTCCTATCAGAACACATGAGTTCCGCAAGGTGGTGGCCAGCCTGAAGAAAATCCCTTTCCCAGCTGCCAGCTCAAGCAACTTCTCAGCTTAGCCAGGCAGAAATCTTGCAAAATAATATCTGACCTTCTTCATCTGTGAATAGCAGCTGCCAAAGTGGCCATAAAGCCTTGTTGGCTTTAAAATACCAATGGCTAAACTGCATTTTGCGTTGGAAGTCCAGCCGCTAGCTCTCATACAAAATGTGGTTTACTTGAAATGCTTTAGGTCTAGCTAATTAAGCACCCAACTTTTTCTTTTCCACCTCTGGAGAAGACTTTTTCCTCAAGGCAGAAAATATTTGCTGCCATGACCACATTATTTTTTATGTTGTTCATTTAGAATCAATGAATCATCTACTTATTTATGTGTATCATTTATTTATTATTAGCCTTGGGAGAGGTTCTGGTGAGGTGTTTCACAGAACCCAATAGGGCAGGAATGATTTTAAACCCGCCTGCTCCTTCTGATAGGGATGCGTGGTTCCATTTCCTCATGTTTCCAGAGAGCTGTGTTTAAAGGATCGGTGCATTTACATGTCATTCCTCCCTGAGGAAAGAGAAGTATCTCCCATCAAACCTTATCGAGGGTGCTTGCAAACGTAAGAAGCAGAATAATTCCTTCAGCTATGTTTATATATTTATAACCACCCCAGTGAACTATTCCATATGCAGATAAGCAGGGGACTTGCTACTGTTTTTGCTCAGGCTGGGTGTATCGGTCAAGCTCTGTCACCTAAGCCCATTGCGTTTTACTCTGGTTATTCTTGATCCGTGTAAGGCCACATCCTCATCTCCAGTAACATGATGTTGGTTCTGACCTCCTGCTAGTCTTACTTTTAAAGGCATTTTAAGTGGTTTTGTTTTTATTTCGTGTTTACTTTAAATGTTTCTCTAACCTGAACCTGTTAGACTGATAGTCAGGAAAGTGGTCTTGCCCACGTTAGTTAGAAAATACCTCCAAAATTGTGAAAAGCCAGTTTGCTGTGCTCGTGTGCAATTTGTGTCCTGCATTCTCTGCGAGCTCTAAGGGATTTCGGTGGTGGAGAGTGAAGTTCTTTGAGGTATGGTTCTGCTCCACACACCTGGAACACAGGGAAGTATTAAACATGTTAAATTACATATATTATGAAAGCGAAGTACGTGATAGATGTAACTGGGGAGATATGTGTCATCACTGGCAGTATGTTTAATTCATTTTGGCTTCACCTCCGGTGAGCACTTAGAGATCCTCCTCCCTCCAATCCACATTCTTAACTCTTTCTGCAGACCCTGCAGTAATGTGTGTATCACGTACCTATGAAAGCATTCACGTAGATATACACATACATCTATATACAGAAAGCAAATATGGTTTCACGAGAAAAAAGCCAGTCACGTGCATGTGTATTTTTTCCTCTCTTCTCACATAGGTTTGTGAAAATGCAGAAAACTGATCTTTGCTTCCTATATAATCTGCAGGCTGTTGTATTCAAGGCAGAAAGCAGTCCTGATTGTTGAAGCACCTTGAAGTATTTTAAATAAAAGAACAGGGTACATCATGCTTACACACAAAGGTAGAGTGCTACAATGAATTGCCTTATACTGGAGCATAAGTGGTTACCTTTTCCAGCCTCCACTCAAAGAAAGTAGCTGAATCTGAGCATTCTCAAATTTGAGTGCAACTACTATATATATATATAAGCATGTTTATATCTGTATACATTAGACAACCAGTGCCTTTCTTTTCCAGAAGTTCTTCTCGCAGTGGGATTCTTTGGAAGGAAGTGGGGGTTTTTCCATGTTCTTGGCAAAGTAGTATAGGGATTCCCATATTTAATAAACCTGGTGAATCATACACCTTTGTCACTAAAATTAATACTTCCTCTACACAGGGATGTCTCTGTCTCAGCGCACTGTTCCTCATGTGAAATGAGTTGCTTTCGGCTATCATCCTTAAAGATATAATGTTCCTTGCAAGTCCATTCCCAGGTGAAGAATTCCCTGCATGTTCACAAATGCAAACACTGGGGAAGTATTGTGGAATTAGTCATGCAAACAGGAACTGCTGTGGTGCTGGCTGAATAAATAGTACGCTCCTATGTTTTTCAGCATGTGTCACTACAGCTACTCCTGTGGCAAAGCCAGTAGCTCTGCAACTGTCAGAATCTGGCAGGTACTATTTTGAATTAGCTCTAGACATAATGGTGAGTCATTAAAGAAAAAAAAAAGGTGGTGTTTTTTGTATCATTATGCTCTGGTATTTAAGATACTTTACAGCACTGGTTCATGTCCTGCTCGGTTTAGAGAAGGCTGCTTGTGTGCACTGTCAAAAAACTTATGGAGTGAAGGAATCAAGGTTCAGACATTGAAAACTATTACTTTGATGGACATCTCCAGAGTACCAGTCATGTGGGTGGACAGATACTCTAGTTGAATTCTGGAATAACAACATAGGCAGCATTAGAGTTACTCTGGATTTGTACAAGTATTACAGATGGTTTCTTTGCTAACTGAGATTTACAGGAAAAATAAGAGTATGATGTGGGCAGAACTGTTGGGATTAGTCATGAGTCCGGAACCACTGCCACTACTAACAGCAAAGAGCAAACGCGTTTTGTTACGATATGCTGGCAGTGCCCAAAGCTTTATGTTAAAGGATACTGTACAGTACACATCAGATTCATTTCTTTAAAATCCAATGTTGTTGTAAACAAGCCAGTTTCTAAAAAGGATACATATTCATTTCTACCTTGGAAAAGTAATATAGCTTCTCGTAGTAACTCTAGGAGCAGAACGTAATGTGGAAAATGCTTTCCTCTCAGGGTTGCCTAGCTCCTATCCAAAAAAAGTTATTCCCTATGAACAGATAAAATGAAGTCTTCTATTACTGCCTTTTGTAAGCATAATGGAAGGCTTGATCCTGCCCTCAGAAGGTGCTGATGCAGTAGGAACAAGCCCTCTTCATTTTTCAGGACTGCAAGGCAAAAGAATAAACTGAAAGTACTGCTCATGTTACTAACTCTCAAAAAGACCCAGCTCAGTTTTCCTGCGAGAGCCATCTGCTAGCAGGAGTCTCAGCCTGGGGTTCTGTAGGTGGTTTGGGTTCCAGACAGCGCTGTACCCCTTGCATGGTACCCCTTGCTCTGCTGTGGTGACAGTGCTACGTGCTGGTCCCCACTGCTGCTCTTTCCCCGTTCTGCAGCCCACAGCCTCCATGGCCTCTGCTCTGCAGGCTTCTGGGTGGGCATCAGCTGGAAAAGTACCTGGGGTCTCTCCAGATTGCACAACTCTCTCCCCCCACGTGGACAGGTGAAATCACATATTAGTGCTTCTAGTCTCGTCCCACCCACTCATGAAATAAATTTGAACCATAGCATTTCATTGTGAATCAAGAATAAAACGTGCTGTTTGTCTCCTTCACAGAGAAGGTGCTTTCATAGCTGATGGGGGAGGAATTGATCTGTAGATCCAGTTACTGCTTTTGCTTGTACAGAACTTGTAACCAGCGTAGAAATAGGGTGCTTCCCTGCAATGGGCTATAGCCTGACCCTCTACATCTATTTAGAAACTTCTCATCTCAGTTTAGTTAGTCTGAGATTATTTTAATCTAGGACGCTGTAGAGATCCTTATTCAAGTCTCTTTTCCTACTAACCCTGACTCTCTAGCTTTTCTTTAATGGGGAGAAGGACCTACCTAGGCGATGCAAACCACAGCTTTGCTTTTTTTTTTTCAATATTATCAACTTGTAAAAAGAGACATTTGGATCCTTTATGTAGAAATCTTTCTCTTGCTTTTCTTTATCTGTCTTAGGTGATGAAAAATGATGATTTTGTGATGCGACACAATATCCTGCCTGGCACATACCAGTATGAGGTCATTGCTGGGATGATAGGAATTGACAGTTGTGAGGATTTCCTATATAAGTGAGAGAAGGTACTTGTTGGTGAGGAGCTTGAGTTTTTCACAATGCTCCACGGGCTCTGATGGCCCTGTTAGGAGTGAGTCATCAAGGTACCACTAAGGCTCTTCTTGTCAAGGTTTCTCTTAGTATCAGGATACTGTGTGTATTATAATGGATTGATGATAATGTCCTGAAAGACTCTTTTTAAAAAAAAAAAAAAAAAAAAAAAAAAAGAGTGTTTG
>NW_015090990.1:15044617-15052054 GCF_001431845.1 Calidris pugnax | reverse complement strand
AAGAGTTTTTTTAAAAAAAAAAAAAAAAAAAAAGCAGAGGATGTCTGTTTACAATGAAATGGGGAAGGTGCACTGTTGTATTTTGCTTTTTCCCCGCAGCAACAGAAGCCACTGAGTTTCCTGGGCTTCCCCAGGTCACAGCCTGGATTGCAGCCGACTGTTGATCTGTGTAAAAGAAATGTAATCTAATAATAATAATAATCATAATCTCCTCTCCTTTTCTTTCTGCTGCTCAGCTGCAAGCCAGTCCCCTCATCCTCTCACCGTCTCTGTCCCTGTCTTTGCTCACAGCTCTGAGCCTACAGCGAGACTTTGAGCTTTGTAGCTCATTCAGTTGCTTTTGAACCAGTCGTGTCTGATCATTCTCTCCTTCGTAATTTGCCTTCCAATTTTCCCTTCCCAGTAGGAGTGCCTTACAGTACTGTATATTAGTGTCTATCTTCCTGTTTTGGATTTCCTGGTTGAATCTGCTGTTCGATTAACTTGTAGGCTCCAACTCCCGTGGCTGCGCATGCTCTTTTGCAGGGGCGGCTGAGTAAATCACTCTGCTTGTTCTGCCCTCGTGAAGTGAGCTTTACAGGCTGCATATGCCAGCTCTAAAGACACTAAGCTGCATGGAAACCCCTCACTTTTGCTCAATTTGGTGCCTTAGATTTTCAAAAGCGAAGAATTTTGTCAGGAGTGCTCTGCCGTGATGCAGCGTTGTTTGGCATTGGAGCTCAAAACCCTTGCTCATGGCCGTTTCCATCTTGCTAGGAGTGGTGCCCATAAAATTTGTTTACTGTCTGCGCTTTGAGAGGGAAGTATGAGAAAGGACAGCATGGAGATGGCATTGGTTTTTATTATCTGTATTTTGGAGACTAGCTGGGCTTCTCTTCAGCCCGAAATGTGGTTGTGGTTTTGTGAGACCTCCAGGAGCTATACATATGTAATAATGGCAAGCACTGGGCATTAACACAGGATGAGGTCACGTGCCTCCTGGAGCCACTGGCCAGCCCGTGCCACGTGGCAATGGACTTGGTACGGCACTCCCTGCCCGCACGGCACAGCCGGGTCTGGGGCTGTGGCAGTGAAGGCATTTCCTCAACGCTAATGTTATCGCAACCCGGTTCCCTGAAGGCTGACCTGGTGAGGGTTTGGTCAGCATTACCTTAGAGAGAGGGTTAATCTGCTTCAATTTTAGCATTATTTGCTGAAGTCTGTGGCCAGCTCTTCCAGCCTGTGTTAGCCCTGGGCGAGTGTCCATTCTGACTGCGATCTGTTAAGTCCGTGTTTGACAGCAGCAGTTGCTGCATTTTGGCAGCGTAGTGAGGAGACAGCCCAGATGATAATGTGCAAAGTCCTTCTTTACTTGAAAGCCTTGTCGTGCATGAACTGGCTTGGGTCATATCTTAAAGTGCCAGTTTTGTCCAAATTCCTTAGGGTGGCCACTAATCCAAATCACAAAGATGCCACTTATGGGCAGAAGTGTCAGTGGCTCAATTATTTATTTATTCACGTGTAATCCGCGCGTTAAACCAATATAAATCCTTGAGTACACAGTTTTGGTGGAAAAAGGATTTGTTTCAGTTTTGCTTATGTACTTGTCTACAAAGTCAATCTTGCTTAAACTAAAGTGTGTTTTCAGGCTGATATTTAATGGCATTGATGCCTGTGATACCGGGTTAGCTTATGCCAGTCCCTTCTATCCTTGAGCTAAGCGAAAGTAAGAATTGATGAGCAAAACGTGCATTTGAAGGGTTTTAAGTGTTAAAGGCGGCTTCCAAATCAACTGTGGTTGTGTTGAGGCAGCTGGAGGCGGGGGGAAGCCGGGTGTGAGCAGCAGGGTGCAGCGGCTGGTTCTGTCCCAGGCAGCCCCCTCTTCCCTTCCCAGCAGAGCACCAGCTCACCCCCAGCACCCCCAATGGGTTTTAGCACCACTGGCAGCGCACCCTGAGTTTTTGGAAAACCATTACCTGTGTGTGCTACTCCATTAACTTATTGGCAGCAACATTATGTGTGTTTTCATTGTTCTTGTGTTTGGTTTGTTGTTTTTTTTTTACTTTTGACAAGGATTTTTTTTAAAATTATCTGCAACTACTAGGCAATAGACTTAATTTATTATTGATGTGTAATAATGTTATAATTTAAATTCAGTGAGTTGAATTGCTTGTTGACACTTGAGCAGGGTTTATTTGGGTTCACTTGTGACAGCATCACAGCACCAGTCCCTTGTGTATAAAGGCAATTCTCAATAAACACTAAAAAAAAATTACTCGTTCTTTTTAATTTGCCTTCTGGTGGGTACTGCACTGTGGGTAGGAAAAATGCTCATTTGCTGGTGAAAATCTTCCAAATCTAAGCAAATTAGGATCCCGGGTCTGAGCCGGGAGGTCTCTGGAAATACTGTCATTGACTGCATCAGGCTTTGTGGGTTTGGATTCTCAATAAAATCTCTTAAGTGTTTTTTGAAAGCCACAAATGCTTGACCACCAGCAGCTCCCAGTGGGGCTTATCGGGAGCTGTTGTTGTTGGGCATTTTTGGCTATGGATCTCTTGGAAGGCACAGGGAGGCAGCTCCCCACTGCATGGCTGTCACATGGAGCTGCCAGAACGGTCCAGTCTAAGGGCCTTGAATCCTAAGTAAGGGAGGCATCTCCCCGCTGGACTGAAGGGACCACTGTAGAGCTGGGAGGACTGGATTTTCCCATGTTGTAAGGGCTCTCCCACTGATGGATGTAGGAGCAGGCATGATTCCTGCTCTTCTGGGCTGCTTCTTCCAGTGCACCAGCTGAGGAGCTTCTGTGGCTCTCTGGAGCTCTGGATTTGGTGAGTAAGCATCGCAGCACTGACCTATGGTAGAGCTAATGGGCCTAAAACCCCTGCTTGAGGGTCCCCAGAGAAATCCACACCTAGCCCCATGCTCTCATGGCCTTTGAAGAGAGGGATATATCCCCTCCCTCACTGCTGCTTCCCCTCCCTGCCCCTTCTCGGAAAGACCAGAAGTCTACCAGGAATGTCAATCCTCTGTACTGCAGGAACCTTTGGACTTCGTGCCTGTGATGAAATCAGCTACAAGCAAGGAGTTAATGTTTGACCGGGACCACACAAGCCGCACAAAAAAATCCATGTGCAAGACCTTCTCTTCCTCCTTATTTGCTTTACAAGGTGAGCAAATTCCGTGACATCTCCTTCCCCTTTCGCTGCCACCTCCCCTCCTCACTGCACCCTGTAATATTAGATCATGGGCAAGTCTTCTAACCCCTTAAGTCCAACAGCCAGTCTTTTGGATTTTGTTTTTTCATGTTCTCGTTCCATGTTAAATGCTTTACAATAGGTTGAGCCAGGAGAGTTGATCATCTCCTGTGGCCAAGTCCCATGAGTGGTGTTATGGTTCCTATCACCCGAGCATGCCAAGCCAAGCTCCAGTTCTTCTCTCAAAGGTCAGGACAGTTAATTTTTTTAAAAGTTACTTTTTTATCTCTCATACCAAAGTGAAGAGTATTTGGTTTAATGTGGGAAGTTGACTGGTTTTCTAAAATGTGGCAGAACTGAAATGCAGCTCTTCTTCTGGGAATTAAGTGATGGTGTCCACGAGTTTATGAACTCCTGAGGACACTGTCTAAAATAAATCAAATGGTACAAGCTCCTTGTCCAGAACTGTCTCCAGGTTAAATGAAACAAAAGGGTTTTTTTCTTTCAACTTTTCCATAACACGTATGATACAATTCCAATTACAGTATAGTAATAGATTAACCCAAATGGAGCTGCCTTCCTCCTCCTTCCCTTAGGGACAGAGAGGGACCTTCCAAGTCTGAGGCTTACCATACCTTTTCAGTGAAAGGCATGCTGAGGGCAAACGAAAATATTCTGGGAGTGTGTGTACATAGCTCTGAACTGTCTTTTTAAAATAGTTCTTGTTTAACTAAATACTCTCCAAAATAGTGGTCCCATCTAGAGGCCTGAGTGCTACCACTGTGAGAGGGTGGTGAAAAGCATCTCAGATAATCAACTGTCACAAGTAAAACCAGACAAAGTCTCCAAGGCAAGCAGGAGTAAATTCCAACCATTTTAAGTGTAGACAAATATAAAACTTGGCATTGAGGCTGTAAACATGCTAAAAAGTCAGTTTGCTGTTTATGCTAAGTGACTTTTGATTTTCTATAACTGAGTTTGAGGCATTAGGCTCAGATATTAAAAATGAAATTGTGAGGCTCATCTGGAAAGGAAGAGAAGTCGGATAAGAGCTTGTGTTAAGGGCTGAACTTTCATTGACTTGAAAGTTCCCAGGTGTTTACCATGTAGGTACAATATGATGTATTTAGGCATGAATAAGAAGGAATTGTTAGTAAAGTTGAGTATTGTTTAAAAACAAGAAAGTGCAAGTTACTGAATCTGTGTAAGAAAGTGACAGAATGTAATCAGTGTGCATGGAGCAGTTCAGTCCAAAGTGCTTTCACAGCACTAAAGGTTATAAATTAATCTCGTTTGTGACTGATGCTGCAGGCAGGTACCTAAAGCCGACAGCAACTAAGTCACAGAACCTGGTGAGTGTCTCCCCACTGAATTGTGCCTTTCCCTGCAAGCAGTCCCACTGGTTTCTGAGAGCAGGGGGTACAGACTCTTGTGGGAGTGAGGTCAGGGTGGAGGAACTGAGACCCCAGAATGCACTGTTCTGTCATCAGACATCGGCACGCAATTGCTTGTGACACTGGTGGATGTTGTTTGTTGTGTACATATTGCAAAATGTCCCGTTCTGACTTGGACTCTGCACTTCTGGAGAGCACTCGTCTCTGATTTAACAGACAGCATGATCGATCCTTTGAGCAGATCCAGGCTCTGCTGACTCCAATGAAAGCTGCAGTTTGTGAAATAACCAGAGCTGGGCTCTCGGTGTTTAGAGACATGAGCTATGGCAGTGTATAAAACCGGCAGATTTCTTGTAAAATGCATGTGCACCTAGCACAGAGTTACCCCTGGGTGATAGCAGGTAAAAGAGGGCGAAAGTATAATAAAATATGGGTCTCTACTGTAGGTATTTACACAGTATTGACATTGTTGCCTGTGCTTAGAGATTTATGTCAAGTGTTATCATGCTGTCATAAAACAATAAAGTACTTCTGTGAAGGGCTTAGGGCAAAGGGGAGGCAGAGAAGTCTCACTATATAAGGCCCTCCTCCAGCACCCATGGTAATCCATGGGAATGTTTCCATAGCTGTCAGCAGGAGCTGTGTGGAGGCCTGCTAGGGGAGGGCGAGGAGAAGTGGCACGTTTTCTGTGTTTAGAGCAGGTAACTAGTGATTTTGTCTTGGGGAGGATATTGCCACCACCAAATTGTGGGTGCCTAATGCAGCTGACAAGTCTACTTTGCAATCAGTGGAGAGAGATGAGGGTTCCTCCCGGGAGCAGGGACATATCCGAACTGAATTGTCCTCTGGTGTTTCATAGACGTGCTAACAAGGACCTTAAAACCCGAGAAGCGATATTAAGAAAAATACTATGCTTAGGGTGCAAGAGTCCAGTGTCTCAGGGTTTCTACACAGCGTACTGTGGACTCAGCACACTTTCAGCTCTAGGCTATTGCAGCTCCACTTCTCACATTGGGCTCACAGTAGGCTTCCCCTCAACATTTTGGCTGCAGGACCAGACTTTGCAGCTGAACTCAGTGTTTATACGTAGTAGTGGACCAAACTGAAATGCCAGTCCCAATCAGTCAGAGCACCAGGGAGTGTAGATCCAGGCACAGGAGTTGCCTGTCCCTGGGTCTGCACTTCCAGTTTGTCCTCCGTGCTCATTGTCTCTGCTCTTCTTGAGGTTATGGTGATATTTCTTCTCCATGCTGTGCTGGTAGGTGAGACCTGTTGGTTGTGCTGCAGAAAAGTGTTGCTCTTCCACTAGAGGTGGTTCCTACGTAGTTGTTCCCCGGTTAGATGCCACTGCAGGGGAAGGTGTTTTCCTGCTTCTTTCCAGATGAAGGAGGTAATTCTTTTCCATCAAAGCATTTAGCAGAAGTGTTGCCCCAGCACAGTAGTCCCACAGCTGTCCTGTGAGGGGTAGGAGAGTTAACTGTTCCCCGACCCTGCTCTGCTCAACACTTCTCAAAAATTAGCCAGCTTCAAAAAAGAGAAGCATGTCTGTTGAGAAGGGACATTTTAGAGCCCTTCATAAACCTGAGTGTTACTGCCAGCCCAGCTTGCCTTGTTTCCCTGTCAGGAGCCAGAGTGCTCCACACCTGCTGGTCTTCACTGTTCTCTGATACAGCTGATATGGGCTGTTTGGAAAACAGGTGGTAGGTGTTGAGTGCTTCACCATCTGACCCCACATCTCTCAGCTGTCTAACTTAATTTTGAGCCCAGGCAACTAGATGAGTCTTCCATATTTCTTGCTTAGAAGCATTGCTTGTGCCATTTCCTGTCCCAGATTTTATCTGAAAAGCTAATGAGTAGAGCTGAAGTCCGTCCCTCACTGGATGGTTACATCAGCCTCCAAACTCCAGGGCTGACTTTACATTGGGGGACAGCTCTCAGAGTCCATGGGCTCATTCCAGATGGATCTCAGTGTGGGACTGGGTTGGTCCTTCCCTCTGAGACCTGAAAGATGTCATAGTTACATTAAACAGCCTCAGTCCCGTGGCACCTGATGTCCCTTTCATTCCTCCAGTTCTCAGCTCAGCTGGTGCTGAAGATGTGGCCCAGGTTTGTTCCCCAATTCCCAACAGCACCACAGGCTCCTAGTCCACCTACCCCAGCAGAGCACTGTAGGACAGACAGCCTGTCCTTGCACCCCACTGTCCTTCTCCAAAAAAAGGGGATTTTAAGCCCAGTTCAGTCAGAGGCGAGCACTCTCTCACACGTGTACCCTGAGCAGAGCGCTGCGGCACCAGCGTCCCCTTGGCTTTGTGTGCGATCTTTTCCCATGAATATCTCAGTGGTGTCCTCATCACATGAGCTCTTCAGCCTCTGGGGTGGTGAGGCAGCCTGGGAGGAGACTGAGATGACCCTTTTAGCTTGCACATCTCTTGCTCTGCATAGCCACCATTAAAATTACTCGCTTTACCCTTCCCTGTAGGAATTTTGGGGGGGAACCTGGGGCAAACCGCGTGGGACTGGCAGGCGAGATGCCGGGCAGAGCGTTGTCTCTCCCTCCTCACACTCCTTCTCTTCTTTTTATTGACCTGCCTCAATGATTGGAAAAGACCCATGTGTCCGTCCTCCCCCCGCCACGGCCCCCTCTTCCTCCCCGGCCGCACAATTGTCACCGCCAATTAGTGCATTGTTAGGGCACACAATGGCGCTGTGGCCACTGGAATGGGCCGCTTTTGTGCGTCTCCAGTCGGCCGTAGGGGCAGTCAAGATTCATTTAGGGCCTTACACAACATGGACAGAAAATACTATCAGAAAAGCAAAAGGGGGAAAAGAAAAAGGGGGAGAGAGAGAGAGAGAGGTAGCAAGGCGGGGG
>NW_015090990.1:15034633-15044518 GCF_001431845.1 Calidris pugnax | reverse complement strand
GGGGGGAGAGGGGGGAGGACTCTGCTATTCAGGGGTGAGCCCAGCCGCATGAAAGGCCCAAGAAGCAGTGCCACATTGAAGACGCCCCTTGGAACACACAAAAAAAAAAAGGAACCAGGGCTTAATAGTAATTAGTGGGCAAACCGCGAAGAGCGCCGTGGCTCTCCGGTGAATTGTTCCTGCACTTGCTGCCACGGCCGCCCCTGCCCCCTTCCCTCGGGGGGCGGTGGGAGGGGAGCAGGCCGCGGATGGGAACCGGCAGCCCTCCCGCACCCACCGCGCTCGGGGAGGCCGTGCCTGGCTCCTCTTTGTGGCAGGTAAATTGGATTCCGTTCTCTGAAGCTGGTAGCCCGTTAGAGGAGGTAGTCTGCAGCCGGAGCGGGGCAGGGGGCCGTGGGTTTGGGATCGGGGCCTTTAACCCAGCCCCATCCCTCTCTGCGGCCTGGCACCATGCTCCTTGCGGCTGGGCCGCGTTTGTCCCTGGCCTGTCCCTCCTCCCCCTCAGAGCCTTGGAGGACACTGCTGTTGTTCTCTGCTGCTTCCATTGTTTCCCTCTTTGCTCGTAAAATAATCACCTGTACACGTTTTCACCATCTTTTTAGGGAAATGCCCCACAGCAACTCTGTCACCTCAGTAGCGGTGAGGAATCGGCTCCGGCTGAAGGCCAGACCTTGCCCTCCCTTCTCTGCGGAATTCTGCCCAGTGCAAACAGCACTTGCATCCCTCAGTCACGGTAAGGCCTTCATTGGTACCTACAGAATTTCTTTTAGCACATTTTGGCCCAGCACAGCTTGGGCTTGTCTTGGGTGGCTGCATTAGTGTGCAACTGAACATGTTTAATCACTACTTCTGTGGAGATCAGCTCGTTGCTGTTACCAGCCTCAGCTCCTGAACTGCTCGTACAAGGTGTAGTCAGAAGCTTCTGTGCCCAACAGAGTTAGCTTTGCCTCAGGAATATGCCAGGTTAAAAGATCCATAAGTCAGGTCTGACCTTACATCAATGTGCTTAAGTATTGAGGAGCAGTTCAGGGCATCTTAGCATTGAGGAGAAATTCAGGGCATCTTAGCCCACATAGAAAGTACAGAGAGACACAAAATTATGACTCGTTCTTTCTGTGTTGTCAGGGAATTGAAATAAAATCTTTAGAAGAAAGCTGCAGGGCCTGCTGGTCAGTTTCTTGGCTCTTCTCAGCTAATGGGTGAGCACTTTGGCTCCCCTTGGGTACAGGGGTGCTGGAACAGGTCCTGATCTCAAGCACAGCCACACACAATCCCACAAACTTAAACGGGGCTCTTGCAGATCCAGCTCAGTATAGATTAGGCCAGACACTAACTGACCAAATTTAGTAGTCTCTGCTGGAAACCTTTCCAAACTGCTGTGAATGGAAGTGATACGCCCACACACACACGTGTACAGTTCTGGACTGCTGTCTCGCTTCTGATAGAGGCTGAAAATACCTGTTAGCTACCGGTACAGCACTATCCTCTCTCTAAGACACCTGAGTAAGCTTACGAAATGCAGTTGCTGCTCCAGCTACCAGTCTTTTTCCGGACCTGGAAGCCACAACCACTCTCTGTGTCTATACAAAATGGGTTTGATTGCATTAGAACAGTGAAAATAAGATTCACGACCAAGACTTTTGGTCTGTCCAAAATCCCATCACGGGTTTCACACGGGGCTGGGGGCAGCACAGCGGGCATCAAGGACTCGGCTGGCGTTGCTGGGATGGCTCCCGCAATGCAAACACGATCAGGGAGCTGACAGCGTACGTGTCTCACAGACAGAGCTGGTTGAAGGCACTGTCTCGCGACACAGAACGTGTCTGTCTCTCACCAGCCACAACACGTCCTCTCTCTGCTAATTAGCAACATCCCTGGCGGAGCCTTAGCTGAAAGGATTACGTCGTATTCTCACCTTGCCCTCTCTCTTCCTCCCCCAAAGAGAGATGTCTAGTTCTGTTAGGATGCAACCTGGCTGGCCCAGGTAAGGAGTCAGCCTCCTTTCCCTACAGACTGTCCCTCTACCAGAGAGGGATTTTTGTCTGCAGGACAATCAGCCTGGCCCTGGCTGAACGGAGGCGCAGCCTCGCATCCCTGCAGTGTAGTGCCGGAGGTTGTCAGCCTAATGTGCTCTAGTGGAACGGAAACAGAGAGCAGCCTCTGCAGCAGGAGCCAGAATGGTCTTTTTCCAGCTCAGGACTGGAGGGTTGATTTCTCAGATCTGTGTGGCTATAAGGGCAAATCACAGACCTTTTCTGTCTGCAAAAGCAGGGAGAATTACCTGTCCTTTCTCCTGTTTTTGTGTTCCTTGGCTGCTCAGCCTGAGAGCTGTTTGTACTGCAGGTACATTTGGCACCTAGCACAGTGAGGGGCAAATAATGAAGCTGCGTGGTGGAAGCTTGCACAGTGATTTCTCTGAGTACAGCCAGTGGGGTCCTGTCTGCCTCGTGACGGTGTATCGCTGGGGGTCTGGTAGTGCCAGCCTGTGGGACGAATGGAGAAGGGCTCAGCTGCTCCCTTGTCCCCAGTTGTGGAATAGTTAATTTCACTAGCATAAAGGAAATACATATAGAGAGTGATACCTGCTGCAATGGAACAGACTTCTCTGAGCAAAAAGCTGAACCAAGCTACTGCGCCGTTTTGCTGCTGTAAGGGAGGTGCTGGCCTGTGTGAACCCCACCTTTGCAGATACCTTTTTGTGTCAGTTGTGCTACCTTTTTTGTCAGCTTCTTGCTTATATGGAATCGGTTTGATTGTACCAGTTTGGTAAAAAGAGCCTGTGAGAGGACTACATGACCTGGTCATCAAAGATTCCTGGCAACCCTGTGCTAGCACTTGTGGAAGGATTGAAAATATTTTGAGGCGCTTTCTTGCATCACCAGGACACCATCCCAAGCAGGGGAACATCATTATGTGCTTGATGGTGCTGCACATGGCAGTGAGGTGCAGGATTTAGAGAATGGAATCCTCCTTTTGCCCAGCAAATCTCTTGATTTGCTCCAGTGCTGTAACAGCAGTGTCTGATAAAGCTGCTACTACTTAAGATTGAGCTCTGTGGGTCACTTGCATGTGTTAATTCTTCGCATCTAACTAATGCCTCAAAGTGAAGGTTGTGAGCAACATGCTTTCCAAAATCACTCTGACCAGAGTATTATATTATCCCATGAATGACTTGCAGAAGGAAGTAATCAAAAGGTGTATAGTTCCAGCTAGTGCTAATTGCCTTTTCATCTGTTTCTGTCTCATTTTACTTATGTCCAATACATGTTGATTGTGCAGGGATTTAAAACTGTATTTCAACATAATTTGGTTCATTTGATGTGAATGACATGACTCACTAAGCCTTAGCTCCAAATATTCCTCCAGCCCTGTGTCAAGCACTTCAAGGATGTCAAAAGCAGATATGGACAATCTGAAGTGCCTGGTCTTAGCAAGAATGCCTGAAAGGTCAGGGAGAGGACATTGTTTCGGGAGGTGTCTGGCCTTGATACTTATTGGCTCATGAAAACCTGAAAACACAGCACGTGTGTGTGGCATGTGAACTTTCTCCTTCCAGGGTACTATAGATGAGGACGCATACAGGATAAAGCTTTCAACTGCAGTGTGGTTTTTGATTAGCTCTGATCTTGAGTTGGCAATGTGGCATGTTGTAAAGGAGTCTGATTTCCAGAGGCCAGGTCTGTAACAATTTCTGGAAATAAAGATCCCTTAAGGTTGCCTTAAGAGGGTCTAGAATCGCTGCATCTGGAAAATCTCAATCACAGTGTCTTGAGAAGTTAGTGAAGAAATGCAGTCAGAGCAGCTTATGTGCTTGAAACCTACTTTGATTGTATGAAACTTCGTATTTTCAGGAAAGGCCAGACTGAACTTGAACTATTCTAAACAGAGACTGAAGTCACTCTTAACAGCAACAGTTATCATATGTTTTTCACCAGTTCATAGAATTTTTAAGGAGAGACCACCCATCACTGCAGATGTTCATACCGATAGTGGTTTCTTTGTAAAGTGCCAGCTCGGCATAGACAGAAAGTTTCTTGGAAGCATTTCTATTTTGACTGACCGGCTTTCTCTGAGAGCCAAGCAGGACCCAAGGGAAAAGTGCTCACTGGGCTGTATCCTGGCTGGATTCTGCCTGGTTCCCCAGCAAGGTCCTGGCATCCCAGGATTTCCGTGTCCCCTGCCCCAGGACCTCCCCCATCCTGTGTTCCCAAGGCCTCCTTGGGCAGGAGGCTTCTAGGACTTCTCCACGTTGTGACAGGAAACCTCCTAGCTTTTCCTGATGCTGCAGGATTTCTCAGAAGTATGGGCAGCTTGCCCTGTTTGGCAAACTGGTGTGTTTTACATTGTTTTTTAATGTTGGAATATTCCACAAAACAGAAATTGCAAGTTTCAGCCAGCTTCAGTGCAGGCTGCTTGAGTGTTTTCTCCAGAGGACTTTGTACATTGGCCATTACGACCTTGCATCCTAACTCCAGCGTATTTGCTACATTTTCAGCCAGAGCTTCCTCTAACCTCTCTCTCTCTTTGCTGGATTAGAAAACTGCTTAGTACTTTTGTCCCTGGAAGTAAAGTATGGCAATAGATATTACTTTAATTTCAGTCTAAAGCAAATAGAAACAAGATTCCAAAGGCTGTGACCTGAGGCAGGTCAGGGAAAGCATTGTGCCAGAGCTGAACAGCTTTGAGCCATTTCACCCTGAAGGTCTCTCACAGCAAAGGAGAGGGCAGAAAAAGGAAATACCCATTTAGAGATGGCATTGATCAAAACAGCATTGGTCTGAAGATAAAGTAAGCAGCAACTAGTTTATATCATTTCATAGAGGCTTTTGATAGCTCTCATATGTAAGTTGGTTTTACTCGTGTCATCAGAGTCAAAGCTGGTGTAGGCCAGCACCGATCTGTGCCGGGCAGTGAAGCCGAGGTCCTTCACGCCTGCCGAGGAGCCTGGCCAGGGGTTAGGCTTCTCAAATCTGCACCAGTGATCAGAAGCCAATGCTTGTATTTTTGCATGTCAGCCCTCCAGAAGGTTCCAGGGAAGTGGTGATGGTCCCACCTCACATGCACATAGAGGGTTAGATGTGCCATGGTGGAAACCACAGCTTCATGGCCGTTAAGGTTGTCTTTGCTGGACATTCAGATCAGACTCAGGTGGTTTGTGGGAAATGCCCTGTGCTCTCAGCTGGGAAATGGCCTGAGCTGCTCAGACCACTGGAGTGGCGAGGACTGGCCCCTTGGTCAAGAAAAAAAATCTCAGATTTCATGCTTCAAGGCTGCTCATTTGGCAGCTTTCCTGAGAGTGCAATTCACTATAAGCATACAAATGTATGTACGGTACAACCACCCTGCTTGGAAATCCCAGAGGAGCAAAGTATTTAACTCTGCAAAATACTTGGAGTAACTTCTTTGCAATGTATAGAGCAGCAAGCATTTCAGAAATGATCTAACTGTGTATTTAAACAGTCATTACTGCCTTCTGGGTAAATAACACATGTTTTTAAAATGGGCTTTATACACAATAGACGCTAACACAATAAATCCTAATTGCTCTGAAGGACCCATTAGGCTCTATCAGGTCAATACATGGTGGAGGTTTTTTGAAAGTCACTCACCCTGTTGTTACATAAGCCACAATTTGAAAGTCCATAAATAAGTATTTGCCCAATGAAGAGTGAGGGCTTTGCCAGGGCCATACTAATTTATCATGTCAACTTCACTATGGGGACTGTTTTCTTTTCAAGGGCTCATGTGAAAAAAAAAAAAAAGAAAAAAAAGCACAACGTGTTTTGTTTCAAAAATTACATATCTGAAAAGTTTCAGGCTGTAGTATGCCCTCCCCCCCAAGAAAATAAAATGTAAAGTTCACTGCCTCCTCCTTATCTCAGCAGTGGGAGAATTGCAGCAAGGAGATTTGAAAATCAGCCATGGCTTTGGAGCTGGTGGCCAGGCTGGGACATGGCAGGGACCCTGCCTCATCCCCACTGACCTTCCTGCGCCTTTGGGCCGGGGCCCTGATCCTGCTTTCTGTGTGCTGTGGGGGTGGCACCTCAGGACAGGAACCCCGCTTTGGTGTGACAACCCTGCCTCGCAGAAAGGGGTCCCAGTCCCCAGGGAGACCAGTGGAAACCAGTTATGTACCTTTTATGTGCACTTATGCACTTACATCTGCAAATATTTTTAAGTAATAATTGATGAGTCTGGCAAGGTGAGGTTCAAATGCAGCCCCTCTTCCTGACTTTACTTTAGTCTTACGTATCTGAACTTCTGGTAGCACTTTACAAACTGCTGCCCTTGTGTCAGGTGTTGTTAACGTCTGTGTCGTTGTTAGAAATCAAGTTTTGCATTAATTCACTCAGAAGTTGTCTAGTTCTGGGTAGCTTTTGGAATATGACTACAGTTTTGACACGGTTTTGTTTCCCCGCAATGTGTTTAGGTGTGTAATTGTAAAAGTGTATATAAACCCAAGCAGCACTGATGCAGGTTGGGATTTTCAAGGAAATTTCAACAAGGCATCCACAGTGAAAAACCTCTGAGTGATTTAACCCTGAATTCCTTTCCCCAGCCCTTTTAACTCATTTGGGCACATGACAAAACATTTGCCCTGTGCTCTGGTAGGATTGGGGTGCCAGGGTCCCTCTGCAAATGCCGGCGGTGATTCTCATTCTGCTCTCCCTGCTTGCAAGGGGCTCCGAGCTGCCCTGTCTCCCTGCCTGCCAGGTCCCTCTGGCCTGCAGGACTTTGGTCTCTTATTTAGGAGCCCCACTCCGGGTCTAGTTATGGGAGGTGGGTCTTGGTGCTGGGGTTTGCAGCGCTGGCAGCCCGCAGCCCTGTGACTCTCAGGTGGGGACACAAACCCTTACCAGGGGTGGAAGCAGGAGCACCCCTGCCTTGGTGCAACGTGCAACTGCATCCTGCATGGAGGGGAAGCACAGATCTCCTTTTGTACCAGTAGACGGTGGGTCAGCTGTGCTGGAGCTGGCTGGGGGCTGCATCATGATGCCACATGTGACATCTGTCCGTCCCTGCGGCCCGTGGCAGGCAGCGAGGCACAGCCTTTGCCAGCCTCACGCTGCTGCAAACCACCCTGTGGTCCCCAGCACCCCCCTGCCCAAGCAGCTCATTATCAGGGGTCACTGCTAGTTCGAACAGCACCTGAGCTACCTCAGCCTGTCACAGCCCCTCCAGCTGGGGTGCCTGGAGGCTGCCCACCAGCACCAGGAGCCCATAGTCACCCGCGCTGGGCTTCCACCACTCCTTCCCTGGGAGCTGGAGACTCGTCAGCAGCGTGGGCAAAACTGGGATTTGCTGCTCCAGGCAAGAAGGGTCGAGGGGCAGGGACGGCGCGCTGGTCCTACAACGAGAGGGGCAGGAGGTTCCTGCCCTGCTTTGGTACAGGCAAAGCCAAGAGGGAGATCAGTGCTCCCCGGCTTTGTCCCTGCCCAGAGCCTGGGCTGAAAAGCTCTTTGCAAAATCTGCCGAGTTCTCTAACAAGAGCCAGGGCAATAGCCAGGCTTCACAAAGGCAGCTCACTTAGTCCTTTTCTAAAGTCTTTTAAAAGTCACAGTATCCTTCACAAAGGCAGTTTGTCCAGGTAAACAGTGTAGGCGGACAATACGGCAGTGAAAGAACGAAATACAGAAACTTTAACCACTTTTTTCACTTTTGCTTTTACCAGGAACCGCTGCATCCCAGCTGAAGGTGCCTCAGTGGGTGGAAGGTATGTCCGTGAGGACACCTACATTGTCAGCCCATGTCTGTATCCTCTGGGCTGGAGCCCCAAGCAGGAACTAGCTGGACTCCCAAGCCGACACGTCTAGCCTGGTGGAGCTTCACGAATACCTCTGCACATGGATTAAAGGTAAAGCGATTTCCTGATAATTTGTAGAGTTTTTTTAACAACAGCAGCGAGTTCTTAGGGACAGGAAACACTTTCTCTTTTGTCTGCAGGGTTTGGCACGGTAGGCTTTGTACAGGCCCAGCTTCCGTCACTAATGGTGGTGGATGCACATGAAGCACTGTACTCTCATACTGTACTCTAGAGATGAATAACAAGCCTATCAACTGTACTTGCACTTACACCATATTTAATCCTGTTCTGTTTGCTCTGCTACGTATTCATAAGAAACAAAAAGGAAACAGAAGCACAGAGCAAGCCAACAGATGTCTACCTGGCTCTTAATTGGATTTTATGTGTCCCCAGTGTAGCAAATACAGCATTATTTACAGCCAGGCTCTAAGAATTAGATACATCTGGAGGAGTGGCGAAACCTGAACCAGGCTCCAAGGGTTGATAGATTAACTGCAGTGAAGAGCTGCCCCATTTTCCCCTTCTTTTCTTCTCCCTTCCCTCCTATGTACCTGTTCCCCATTGCGTGTCGAATCAAACCGAGATACTGCCCCAGGGAACGTTTATAAAAATGAAAAATACCAGCAAAAAAGAGAATTTCTGCGTTTGTGGAGCTTCATCAGCATTTTCTAATTGTACAGCAATGATGATAATAAAAAGGCTGCCCTCTGCTCTCAGCTATAATTTGGATAATCAACTGAAAGCCATAATGAAACTGCCTGTGATTGCTTTCTGCTGAGCTGCTAGTTCACAGAAACTCATTGTTGGGGAGAATTAAAAGTTATGACTCCTGCTACAGGGATATGCTGCTGCGTTCCAAAGGAACACGTGACTTGTAATTCTCTTCCATATAGCTTTATTACAGGCAAAACTTCCAGTGTAAAGCCAAGAGAGCCATGGGGACTTGAGTTTGGTGGTTTTTTTCTTTTTAAAAGTTGTTAAGTTTGATAAGCACTTGGTAAGGTTGGCAGTGCCAAATGATACGCACGCCTAGGCTGGGTGGACTTGTAAACACAGAGGATTTTGGAGGTGGCAATGAGGGTCTCTGGTCTTGAAATTGCTGAGGACTTTGGGGTGCGTAGCAGCAGTCAGTGTTCTGCACAAGAGCCACTGGCCAGAGCAACAGGCAAGCCAGATTTTACCTGCGGGAGGAAGGCAGGAGCTAGGTCATGCTTTGAGTCTTTGCTTTCTGGGCTCTGGATGCAGTTGGGGGTATTTTGGGTGTGTGATATTTTGGGTACTGGTGCTCCCCAGCCCCAGGCCTGAATGCGAGCTGCTTGCCTGTCTGTGCTGTGGGTATGTCTTGACTAGCACATCTACTGCTTGGCGGGAGTACTTTGGTCCAAATTGCCCTTCCATCCACATCCACCGAGGAGGAGTCAGATGCTCCTTGGGAGCATCTGGCTTGGGCTGCCTGGAGGCTTGGGACCTGCCTTCCTCCTTGGCCAGAAGAAGGGCGCTGCCATTGCGGGTGCAGCCTGGGATCCCCAAATCTGGCTTCTGAAGCAGGTCTGTTCCCCTGCATGCCCTGGATGTGGGGTGGGCTTCAGGAGCAGTGGAAGCTGCTGCAAATTGGGCTGGTAGATCAGGTGTTTCCAGTGCATGATTCAGGCTCCTGATGCGGGGCAGCTGAGCGGGGCCACCGCCGTAGCTCTGGCCAGAGCCCCGTTTCCCACAGCACCGGGGAAGGGACCTCCACCCCGGGAAGAAGGTCTCGGAAGTGCCGGCTTCTTTCCCCGGCCTGCTGCTCCGGGAGCGGGACAGGAGTCCGTGAGGTACCTCCGGCGGCTGGGAGGGAGGCGGAGGGGGAGCCGGCCGGCAGCCCGGTGCCGGGAAGGCGGTAGCTCAGCTGCCTGCACCCGGCCGGCGGGGCCGGTTTCGCTTCCCCGCCGAGGCGCGGCTTATCCGGGGGGCGGGAGCGCTGCCCTGCCGGGGAGCGGGCGGCGGCAGGAGGTGCCGCCGTGACCCTCGTACCCGGGCTGATGTGCCATTGCCAGAGCACGGCAACACAGGGCAGGGCCCCCGCACGCCTTCCCCCCCCC
>NW_015090990.1:14991408-15034163 GCF_001431845.1 Calidris pugnax | reverse complement strand
GGGCTAGAAGAACTGCCAATTTGATGGAGCTTCCCTGGGAACTGCTTGCAATGCCAGACAGACTTTGGGGCTGCCGCTGCTGCTGGGGCTGCCGGCGGCGGGGCGCGCCGCCTCCAAGGCGCTGGTGTGCCAGGAGATCACGGTGCCGATGTGCAAGGGCATCGGCTACAACCTCACCTACATGCCCAACCAGTTCAACCACGACACGCAGGACGAGGCCGGGCTGGAGGTGCACCAGTTCTGGCCGCTGGTGGAGATCCAGTGCTCCCCGGACCTGCGCTTCTTCCTCTGCAGCATGTACACCCCCATCTGCCTGCCCGACTACACCAAGCCGCTGCCCCCCTGCCGCTCCGTCTGCGAGCGGGCCAAGGCCGGCTGCTCGCCCATCATGCAGCAGTACGGCTTTGCCTGGCCCGAGAGGATGAGCTGCGACAGCCTGCCGGTGCTGGGGGACACCGAGGTGCTCTGCATGGGCTACAACCACACGGAAGCCACCACCCTGCCGCCTTTCTTCGGGAAGCCCACGCGCCCGGCCAAGGACACGGCCAAAAACCTGACGCCGCTGGGCGGGCAGCGCCCCTCGGGAACAGACTGCGGCCGGACTTGCAAGTGCAAAGCGCCCCTGATCCCCATCTCCAAGGAGTCCCATCCGCTGTACAACCGCATCAGGACCGGGCAAGTACCCAACTGCGCCATCCCCTGCTACCAGCCCTACTTCACCCAGGATGAGAAGACCTTCGCCACCTTCTGGATCGGCCTCTGGTCCATCCTCTGCTTTCTTTCCACCTCCACCACTGTGGCCACCTTCCTCATCGACATGGAACGCTTCAAGTACCCCGAGCGCCCCATCATCTTCCTCTCTGCTTGCTACCTCTTCGTCTCTGTGGGCTACATCGTGCGGCTGGTGGCAGGGCACGCCAACGTGGCTTGCAACCCGGAGCACCACCACATCCACTATGAGACCACCGGTCCTGCCCTCTGCACCGTGGTTTTTCTTCTCCTCTACTTCTTCGGCATGGCCAGCTCTATCTGGTGGGTCATCCTGTCCCTCACCTGGTTCCTGGCAGCCGGCATGAAGTGGGGCAACGAGGCCATCGCTAGCTACGCACAGTACTTCCACCTGGCTGCCTGGCTCATCCCCAGTGCCAAATCCATCGCTGTACTGGCACTCAGCTCAGTGGACGGTGACCCGGTGGCTGGGGTTTGCTATGTGGGCAACCAGAGCCTGGAGAACCTGCGGGGCTTCGTGCTGGCACCGCTGGTGGTTTATCTCTTCACCGGCAGCCTCTTCCTGCTGGCCGGCTTCGTCTCGCTCTTTCGCATCCGCAGCGTGATCAAGCAGGGCGGCACCAAGACTGACAAGCTGGAGAAGCTGATGATCCGCATCGGCATCTTCACGGTGCTCTACACCGTACCTGCCACCATCGTCATTGCCTGCTACATCTACGAGCAGCACAACCGGGAGGCCTGGGAGCGGGCACAGAACTGCTCCTGCCCGGGGGATTCCCACCGCCCTAAGCCCGACTATGCCGTCTTCATGCTCAAGTACTTCATGTGCCTTGTGGTGGGCATCACCTCCGGCGTCTGGATCTGGTCTGGCAAGACACTCGAGTCCTGGAGGCGCTTCACGGCTCGCTGCTGCCAGGCCAGGAAGCCAGCGGGCGCCTCCATGTACGGCGAGGCCAGCCCGGCGCTGGCGGGCAGGACGGTGCTGCCCAGCATGGCCTCCTACCACAAGCAGGTCCCACTGTCCCACGTGTGACCGGAGGGAGCCTCGGTGACCCCAGCCACAGGGAGGAGAGGGTAGCAAAGACCCCGGGCCACTGACGGTGGGGGTGGCAGCTGGG
Source organism: Calidris pugnax (assembly GCF_001431845.1). Taxonomy (NCBI): domain Eukaryota; kingdom Metazoa; phylum Chordata; class Aves; order Charadriiformes; family Scolopacidae; genus Calidris; species Calidris pugnax. The sequence goes on along the minus strand of NW_015090990.1, from coordinate 15,032,316 downwards.
CCACCTCTGGCATCCTCAGCCCCATCATGGCAGTGCTGCCCGGGACCAGGCGTGTGCGCCCACGGGGCACGGAGCAGGCGCAGCCCCAGGCAGGGCAGGAAGAGGTGCTGCCAGTGACGTGGGGGCAGAGGGACAGGGAGGCCTGGATCTTGGCATGGCCGTGCATGCCTTGTTTGGGGTCCCATGCTCTGTTTGGGGTCCTGGGGTGCTGCTGGCTGCGGGCCGGTCAGGTGGCCGGCCCGCAGGCCCCTTGAGCCCGGTGGCAGGCCCCTTGAGCACTGATTTGTGTTCCACAATGAGCTCCTGGTCAGGTCTTGGTGATGCTGGGATGAAGGGGAGAGCTGCAGCAGGCAGGGCGCGTGGTGGTCCCTGACCCCCAGTGATGCAGGCACTGGCACTGAGCCACTCGCCAGAGCCCAGGGGGCTGGGAGGGGGCCAGGGAGAGCTGGCATGGGGGGGCTGCCTCCCTGCTGTGCTGTGCCTGGGCTCCCTGGGCAGAGAGGGACTGTACCCCCAGTGCCCCCGGAGTGCTCGGGCAGAGCTGTGTGTTGCAGAGGAGAGGGCTGGGGGTCCTGGGGGGCGACGCTGCCGCTGGCCCCACTCGGGCAGCAGCACACGGAGCAGGAGGGAGGGAACCGCACAGGCTGGGGGCTTTGCAGGTGGTGGCGGTGCAGGAGGAGGGGGGTGAGGAGAGGGACTGCCACCCGGACCCTGAGGTGGGCAGGGACAGGGTCCCAGCTGTCTGCAGTGCAGGCGGGGACCTGGCAACCCCAGGGTCCCTTCTCCCCTGGGCAAGCGCGTGTCGGCTCTCCCCGGGCAGGGGGCTTGGGGCCGGGCAGGGGCTGGGGCCAGTGAGAGCCCCCCTGGGAGCCGAGGGACTGCGTGGGTGACAAGGCTGCCGTCCCAGCACGGGCTTTGCCAGGAGCCCGGGGCACTGCTGGCCCTGGCACCGAGAGCAGCCTTTTCCTGGGCTGCCAAGTGCTCTGGGAAGGGGTCGGTGCTGCTCTGAGCGGGTTACCTGGGGTGAGGCGGGTGTCCCTGCCGGCTGTGGCACGCGGTGCAGCGGCTGAGCGTGGCACAACCAGCCCTAGAAGGGTAGTTGTGTTGCTGCAGCAGTGGGTAGTGTGTGCATGGGGAGGTGTGTGTGTTTCTGAGCCAGCTGGCTTTAGCACTTCTTGCTGCTTTTTTCAAGGCTGCACCCGTTGTGGAGACAGTGCTGGGTTCGAGAGTGAGCAGTTAATGCAGGGAAACAGCAGAGCGCTCGCACTCCCTTTCCTCCAGCTTCCCAAGCCTTTTTCACTTCCCCATATCAGGCAGCAACAGAGCACTGACAGAACTGGTGCCTGGCGTTAAGTGGTGGTGACAGCTGGGTTCCAATGAGTAGAGTGATGGTGGGGGGGAACCTGTTGTCAGCTTCACTGGTCGCAGCCAGGTTGAGGGGCTCCGACTGCTGCATGGGATGGGGCACAGCTGGTGAGAGGTGGCTGCCTCTGGCTTCAGCCTGCTTGTGAAAGTACCTGTTTCTGGGGTTTTTTTTATTTTTTTTTTCCCCTGCCCTAAGTGGTGATCACGTATGTAGCCACCCAGCCATTACTTGAGTCCTTTTTGCCTGCCTTCAAGCGTGGCACCGTGACCCGGCTGCTCGAGCACTGGAGAACAACTGCTGGCTTTGCTCCCGCTGGACTGCAAGGATCCGAGGCTGCTCTCAAAGCCCTTGGACCATTTCAGTCAAGAAGGTTTCCACCTCGTTTTAAAACCAAAGCCTGGGAAGTGAGGGGGGACGCTCGAGTGGCACATCTACTGATAAAGGCACTGCCAAGGTACCGTGTGAGTGTCTCTGGGGTGTTCTGGCTGGAGGAGCCAGCGGTGCAGGGACGGAGGGCTTGGGGCTCGGCAGGGACCGCTCAGCCGCACACATCAGCACTCTTGTGACAGAGGGCTCTCTCCCTCCGGCGTGTTGCAGTCCTCCATCATGGACAGAATTGCAGCATGTTGTGTTACAAACTGTAAATAGTTGTGTTATAGCCTGGTTTGTACATACAGAAGCTGTAATGACTTTTGATACGGGTTTGGGACAGGTGTGTTCTCAGCAGCGAGGCAGGCCAGGCGCAGAGACGCTGTGGGCAGTCTCCTGCTGTCACCCAGGGCATTAAATGATTCCAACCTGCTCCAATCCACGCCTCGCCGGGCTCCTCTCTTTCTATAGTGCCTTTTGTAGATACAGCTAAACACACATCATGCAATACAATGAACAAAACCATGTCAAAGGTGGTGGTTTGTTTTTTTTTTTCAAAGTGCAACTGCCTGTGTAAAGTAGTGCCTTTTGTAGATACAGCTAAACACACATCATGCAATACAATGAACAAAACCATGTCAAAGGTGGTGGTTTGTTTTTTTTTTTCAAAGTGCAACTGCCTGTGTAAAGTTGTTGGTTTTTTTTTTTTTTTTAAAAAAAAGAGAAATCCAAGATCAGCTAGAAACTGTTGCCTATTGAAAAATGCAAGAGCATTTTCAGCTTTGATCTAACGGTAGGTTAATACAATCAACTTGTGTCTGAGCCTGGCTTCTCAGCAACAAGTGGCAGGCGGGGGAAAGGAGCCGTTGCCGTGTGCCCTGTATGCTGTAGCCAATTTACATGGTGGGTTTTTTTGCCTCTTCCATTACTGATGCTGTTAAATGTTGTTTAAATAACTGTACTATATTTTGTGAAAAAGCTGAAGAAATTTTATTCAAAGAGAAGTATTGAAATTAGTTATTTATGAGGACAAAAAAAAGAAGTGTGTGTTGTTTTCTCTGCTTCTGATTGATAGAATATTAATTACTGTAAAAACTTAACTGTGGGCAGGGAGGCGTGTGCTGGAGGGCTGTGCTGGGCTCTTATCACTAGGGATCGTGGGGGTCTGGTGAGGCAACCACACAGGAATAGCATGTCCTGTGTGCCCAAACCCAGGCAGTGCTGCCCTGGGCATAGGGATGTCATGCACCCGTGCCCTCACTGCTGGTGTGCCCTGGGCCACCACGGCGTCCTAGCCTGGGTGCAGCAGCCCAGTTCTGCACTGGTCTGGGTTTAATCTTCAGGGGCTGCTGCCCCGGCTGGTGGCCATGGCCTTGCTGGTAGCACGTTTCCTTGCCAGGCCAAGGTCACGCCTGGCTGGTGGAGGAGGGTTAACTATCAAATTTTATTGGTGTTCTGCAGTTTGTACAGTATCAGTCCCTCGCCCTGCGCTGAGATCAGGCCCTGAAGAGGTGCCCTTTGGTACTTGTCAGGCCAAGCAGATGACAGCTCTCAGCCAAGCGGGATGCTGCACGCCCGTTTGAGTGTCCCTGTTGCCATCTGCTGTGCGCTCACTGGCGCTGGGAGGAGCACTTAGCAAGGACAGCAAGGGGTTAAGGCTGGCTCCCTGGTGACTAATGGTGCAGGACTGTGCTATCTAGTTAGGTGTGTAGGCACACACCAGGTCCCACTAGATAGGATCTCTTACCTGGAAGCAGCATTCCAGCACCCAGGGATAAACTGTGAGCTGTAGAGAATGACTCACCTGATTCCTCACTGATCTGCCCCCCATGCTCAAGTGCAGGCAAAGCACACTGTCGGGGACAACTGTTTTGGGGTGTGGAGGGGACATGAACCATCTCAGCATGAGGTTCTTACAGAGGCCCTGCAGACACGCGCTGTCTGCCCCTGGAAGTAACTCCAGCAGCTTGCTGGCAGCCTTGTTGTCATCCTTACCTGCCAGGAAGCCGCCGTGTCCTCAGCACCTCAGTAAGTAGGAGTTTGGCAGAGCTGCCACCCCACCGCCTACCTCGAGCCACTGTTTCGGAGCAAGGGAAGGGCCATTACTGCAGGCAGCCCTTTGTGAAGCACCTGCAGGATCCTGCTCCCGTGAGGACACGCATGGTGACACACAGTCCAGCCTGATGCACTGCTGTGTCACTCCCATGCTTGCCCTGTCCCATTTGGTCAGCTTAGGCTACCCTTGAGGCTGTCACTAGCTTCTTGAGGGGCTGAACAGTGCAGTTTCAGGCTGGGTGGCACGGGGAATGACAGTGTCTGACAGCACAGGACCCGTGGCTTCTCAAACAGGTTTTAATATCACAGAGCAGAAGCCAAAGTGTTGTCTCGCCTAAAAAAAAAACCCAACCACCAAACAACCACCCTTATTCATCAAGGCAGCCTGAGACTTTTCTAATCCTATGACAAACAAGCCCGTGTTCAGCCAGTTAAATGCTCTGTCCCAAGCTAGTCAGTTGAGAGAAGCCGGGGGGGGGGGGGTTGCATTCGTAAGCACACTCCAGTCACTTTGGCAGCACCTTGCATTTCACTGTATATTGTCAAACAACTTACTTGGTGCAAGTGCAGTTTTCCCAGATAGCGTTACGGAATGTCAGTGCTACGTAACACCGCTGCGCCGTTGTGCTGTGGGAAACACCAGCGCAGGACGGGGGGAGCAGCCCAGGTGCTCAGCTCTGAACAGGGCAGCTCACCCTGCCCCACGCACGCCTGCCAACCCCCTGGGCAAGCTCTTGCCTCAATTGCTCTTCTGTCCTCCTCTTCTGCTTGCTCAGGCTATGCTTGATGCCCATATTCTTACCCAGAAGCGATGGTCTTGACATTTATTCCACCCCTGAAGTGCCTGTCCTCTTAACTGCCCAACCCACGCTGAAGTAGTGCTCATAAAATTCCCTTAGAAACAAAATACAGTCCCCGTACACAGAGGGGAAGGGCTGCTGAAGCCCAAGGGCATCACGTAGCCCACAGACACATCCCTGACTTCCCACCCCCGCTGGCCGCTCAGACACCGCTCCCAGTGGGGCTCACGTGGTTCTTGCCGGGCCATACCCTAATAACTGTTGTCTCTGCAAACAGTGCTGGCTGCCAGATGGGCAGCGCTGCCCTGACGCCAGTGCGGGCAGAGGCCACCTCAACACAGATTAAATATTAGTCAGCTGTTGGGTTAAGAGAAACAAGGTACCTTGATCCTGTAGCTGGTTGCTCTTCCCTGGGAGCAGCAATAGGTAACCGTCTCTGCAATTCCAGTAGTCTGTGATTGGAATTTTTCTTTTGCCTTTTTAAGAAAAGTGCTGCCAAAAAATAAGGAATAGTGAAAGTTATAGGGCACCCCCCCCACCGCCAGTTCATCTTCCATCAGAACCACCCAAATGTAATTCCTTCTGAAACGCTATCACTGCTCATCCCTTCAAAAGGGATGATGTATGCTTTACTTTGTTGTTTACCTAAGAAATCCACTAGCTGTGTTTTCCAGAGTTAACTCTTTTGGAGGACCAAAATGTTAAATGCTAAATGGAATTGTTATTTTTCCTCTCCTACGAAGCTGAGTTGTCATTGAGCCCTGTTTAACAACAGATCGAAATCCTATTGACAATGTGCTCTGGGCTATGCGACAGAAAACCTAAAGCCAGTTAAGATTTAAGGTAAAATTAAGTCTGGAGTGGCTGTCTCCTGCAGAATGTATGGCAGAAGCAGCCCTCAGCCTCAGTGCCAGCACACAGCAAAGTACATCCAAACCCATCCCACAAAGTTGAAGGCACCTGGCAGCCTTAAGGAAAGGAAAGCTCTTTAGCAATCAGGTCACAAGTCAATCCAGGAGTTGGTCACCTGTAGCTTCCAATTTAATGATCCTCAAGGGAGGACTTAAAAAACAACAAATCACCTGTAGAGAGACTGGCCCTACTTAAAGGCCACTTAAGTGCAAAGAAGCTGTCAGTGAGTGTTTGTTTGACCAGCGTGAGTCAAATTCTAAATCCAAAGGACATGTGGGAAGAGCTGAACAGCTACACCAGACTCTACCAGGCCTTCAGCTGAAGCAGGCGTCCCGGGCACCACAGCTGCTGGATGACCTCTGCTGCCGGCTGCACAGACACTCTCAGGTCACTCTGATACAACAAAGGGAGAATGGATTAATGCACATCACTTTTTTTTTTTTTTTTTTCTTTTTTTTTTTTTTTTTTCTTTTTTTTTTTTTTTTTTCTTTTTTTTTTTTTTTTTTCTTTTTTTTTTTTTTTTTTCTTTTTTTTTTTTTTTTTTCTTTTTTTTTTTTTTTTTTCTTTTTTTTTTTTTTTTTTCTTTTTTTTTTTTTTTTTTCTTTCTTTTTGTTTTGTTTTTTTTTCATACCTGGGAGAAGCTGCACAGCACCGAATACTTGTGAGGGGGAATGATATCAGACAGCTGTACAGAACACACAATTCACCTTTAGCTTTAATTAAAATAGAGTTTATTAGCTTTTCTTTTAATACAAACATGAGAAAGGAAAACCACCTGAAGATGTAGCGTTATTTTCAAAATTGAATTGTGATCAATACCTGAAGTGCCAAGTTCCATGGATTTGGGAGCCAGGGGCTGGCACATTTGCATACCGCAAAAGGCTCTATGCATCATTCTAACAGCTGAGTGCAGCCAAACCCATGGTTACACTCAGCCCCACTCCCAAAGGCATACGGACTTGCTGCTCAGTGTAGGTTTCTGGACCTTGGCTGGAAGAGGAAGTGCACAAAACCCGTGCCATTCGGAGGGAGATCTGTTCCTAGGACAAACCGCCTAGAATCTATTTGGATCCAAGAAGGGAAGATACTACAAAGACTTGTAACAGGAAGAGTCTAATAATACTTATCCTGTTTAGAGTTCAGTTTCAGAGCCTGAAAATAAGCTCCATTCCAAAGTCTCAGAAAGAGCAAAACCCAAGCCTCTACAGCAGTTGCACAAGATAAAATTCACTTGGCAGAAAAAAAAAAAAGTGAAATTAAAAAAATGGGTTTTTTAGAAAGCTTTTTGATAATTCTCAATTGAACACAATATTTTTCAATCTACCTTGTCAGGTAGTCCAGGATTCTCAAACTCATTACTGTCTCATTATGAATGTAAATCCCTCCCAGGAAACAAAACCCCAAGGAGAGTCAGATGGATGCACAATATCAGCTTTAGGAACTCCACTGTATATAGCACAAGAGATCTGCAGTAGAACTCAGAGAAGCAGTGCTGCACACACGCCATTCACCACTGGATTGCTACACTGTTTGGGATGGTGATGATGTTTCCACACCAACTTTCTCATTCAATGCCTCAGAAAAATATACAGATTGCGTCTCTTCCAGAGCAATATAAGTATTAGAAAATGAGAGAAGCACCATAATTCACAAGAAATGCAGCATGGACCCTATACATTTTAACAATACATAAAACCATATCTCTGCCCCCAGTCAAAACATTCAAAGTCTTTTGACAATCTCTACTGGAGTGAAGTTGTGGGTGCAGAGTTGGAATTCCTTCCTGCTGGGCAGCTTCTTGCTTACGAACAGATCACCAATAATAGCAGCTTTTAGTAGCCAAACCAGGGAAAAGCTGTCAACACATGTCTATGCTACTGTTTTCAGCTCCAGAGTGGCTTTATACTTTAAGAGTCCCGTGTTTTGTTTTTGTTAACACTGCATCAACCTGAAATACAAATGCAGCGAGACTCTGGATGACAGGGGAGAGGAGGGAAGAACATTGTAACTATAGTCATGTGGTTAGTGTTTAAATTCTAAAATTTAAAACTACTTATTATTAAAAACCTCAGGAGTTCACAGCTATAGGCCTACATAGTAAGCAAACATCTGTGGGGGAGAGAAGGAGAGAAGTTTGTTTTTGCACCTCTGGATACATTAGAAGAAGGAGAGAGTTGATTTGACAAAGGTCTTGTCTCTTGCACCAAGTATGCTCCTCAAGCTCTGGGCTCCCTTGGCTAGTTTACCCTCCTCTCCTCCTCTTGCTGGAAGACACCATCACCGCTGGCTGTGTGCGTGGAGTGGTGGTATTCCTCCAGTTCGTATGGATGCTGGTTCACGGTGCCGCACCTTTCTCTCTCCTCAGGAGAGGATGGCATTAGAACGGCGGATACCAACTAAGTTATCAGCACTGAAAGATCGTCTCATAGCAGCTTTTGACAAGTCTTTGTATTTGTCTTCACACAGCCGGGAGATAGCCTGGACACCATGGTCAGATACAAAATGAGAAGCACACATTAGAAAAGTCTGAGCATTTCAAGGAAGCTTTTACAAGTGTAATATCAACAGAGCAGGCACTCTGTAGCAGTGACCCTACAAGCTTTTTTACCTAGAATGACTACTTTGGCGAGAAAATAAAGGGGTCTGTCCCCATGCTAACAAGAACCCTATCTTCATTATTTTTCCAGTTTCACTGTCCAATGGAAAACTTGGATCCATTTCAGACTTATGCGTTTGTAGAAGTTATGTTCAAAAGTGCACCCAGTAGCTAGGTCTGGTACATGCAGCAGCACAAAATTTTTTAACAGTACAAAAACCACACACAGCCGTTTCTATAAGAGAAAAGGTTCAAATTGAAAAGGTTTCTGCTGGGTGCAGATGAGCCTAGAAGTGAAGTTCTACTAGGACGTCCATTTTGCCTTTACCTTCTTTACACCCTCTCCCCCAACACACTCTTTCTGGGATCACTCACATGATCAGGATCCTGAAGAGGACTGGGAAGGGAGGGCAGTCCAGTGCTTAATGGCATGGCAATTGCCATGGCACTTTAATAGATCTATTAAATATCAGCACATGTGGACAAACAGTATTTAACTGCTTTTCCACCCATTTATTGGCTTGCCTCTGCTCTCCTTATCTAGCTAGTCAAGCAGCCTTTACTCTGGTGCAGCTATTCTAGTAACAGGCCTAATTACTTAAATCCTAATAACACATGATTGTCCAGAAAACAGTGTGTCTCCCCTGCAAGGCCTATTTCTGATTGGAGCCTTCAGGCATTATCAATACAAATAAATAAGGATACTGGTTGTAAAAGGCTGAATTTCAGTCCCGAACATTCACTTCCATTAATAATTTACCACCTATCACCAGATGATCCTTCAGAGTCCTGCAATCAGCTACAAGCCTACACCTTCCCTTTAAGGCAGCACCCATTCAGCACAGCCTAGTGTTCTGGAAGTTCAAAAGGTGAAAAGCACTCTGAGCATGAATAAACTTCTAAGTGTATTTTAAAATAATTATTTACATTTATTTCTGCTGACCTTCTGGAGGCATACATTTGGCTCAAGAATGGCATTCTTTGAGACACTGCCTGCATGAGCTCCCGGTGCAAGACCAGACAGACTCTCCATCCTGTTTTAATGCTAGCACATCAATCATAAAGCAACCTGTGTTGACATATTTAGCCCCAGTCGCCCATATGGTGTAAATCAGTTTTCAATCTCTGGAATACTAATTCACTGCTTCACACAGGCTCCTATCAACTGCTCGTGTGCTTCTAACTGAAAGGTAGCATTAAAAATTTTAGCAAATGGTTTAAATATTTATCATGTTTTAGAACTTAAAATCAAAATGTCCTATATATATGCATTAGTAAATGCATTATGGCAAATCACATACTGTACTGAAAATTACTCTGGTTTTAAATACCAACCCCCTAAATGCTAGCAAAGAAGAAACAAAACAGGCTCACAATCTATAAATCATCCACTTATGCCTGGGCACTGAGCAGTTCAGTAAACAATTTCATGTGGAATATGAACTGTCTTACAACCACATTTACAATTAGTGACAGTGTTAGCTTAAAGTACAAGTAACAAGGGTGAGACAAAGCAGAAGAGTTGCACTGCTTAACTTTAAATATGTGAATTTGTAGGCATATCATACCTATCATTCTAAAGGACCAGGAGGGATCACACTTATTCCCAAAGTTCAGCCACTTCTGGGGCAAAATAAAAAAAACCTGGCACTTGGCAGAATTATGGGGGGGTGGACAATAGAACAATATAATTCAAGAATACCATAGAACACCCCTCTTTGAAAGGGGCTATGGTATCAGTGTACACAGGGGCTGCAGTAATGTCTTTGTTGAAAGGTCAACAAAACAACATGCAGAGTCATCAATTAAACCTGGACAGATGAAAGAACAAGACATTTTGCCGGGGAACCCAGGTAATTCAGATATTTTCAAAATGTCTTGCATATCTCCAACAACTCAGATAACTGACTCTGCAAAAGTTCAAGTTTTAAAATGAGCTTTCATACCAAAGGCGGCTGCAGGGACTCACAGAAAGGCAGCCTTTCCCATCCAGAAGAAAGGGCCAGTAATCTGTATTTACACTCCTCTGGACATTCTGAAGGACTCCTAAGAAGCAGCTATTCCAAAAGTTTATCTTAAAGCATCATTTCTTTGGAAAGGTGAGGTTCTAGATGTTGTGAAAAGAAACATATTATTTCTGCAGCTGTCCCCAGACAAATGATTTATTAAACCATGAGAGCAGTAAGAGTGCTGCCTCTAAATCTAAAAGCAGCTGTGCAGTGGGATGCAGTGGGAAACCTTCAGCTGGTAGTATTTAAAAAGGTCTGAGTGTGACTGTCTCTAGGTGCTTGGAAGACAGACTGTGACCAGGGAAGGACAGACAATCCATTACATATGACACTAATCCTTTCAATCTTAAGTAGCCTAGCTGAGCTACGGTTCCCAAAATAACATCCATTTTATTTTGCAATCTGCTAGACTTCCATAATCCCTGTCCTTTCCTTTCCTCAGAATACTAGCTTAGCCTAGGCATGGTTTTAGAAGCACTAACTGTAGTTATAAAGGGGTTAAATTAGGCTGTAATACACTAATCTAAAAGCTTTTTAGTTTTTCTAACTGCCACTTAACATGATTAGCAACAGATGCTCTTACTACACACACAGAGTCCCCTGCTCAGCCAATCTCAGACCATTACCTCCAGTTTCTGTGCTCTCTCTTTACTGAGAGGCTCCAGCAGAAAGCTCAGGTTATTGTCATCTGCTAGGGAGCGAAGATCGAAGTAGTATTTGGCGTAAACACTGGCAGGAACATTGATATTAAACTGCAGTAGCTCCAAGAAGTGCCTTTCCATCTCGTTCCTAGGAGGACAGAAGACAAAAGAAACAGAGATTGTTTTAGCTGGCTGAAAACACTGAAGAGACCTCAAGCTTGTTTTTAAAACCAGCAACTTTGAAATAGTCATCGAGAGCTCTGCATTATTAGTTTCGAGAGACAGGTCATTCACTAGTGCTCAAAACAAGGTGCAGCTTTTGAGTCCTGGCACCTCCGGCTCGGAGAGAAAGGTAGTGCCCTGTCGTGCACTCGCCGGGCTGACCGGGGAGGTTCATTCTTCGGAGTTCCATTAGTGCAGCTGTACAATTCATGCGCCATTCTCACTCCCGTACGGCCCCACACTATAGTGATCAGATGAAAGGAATGATGTATGCTGTTTATTAGCTCTGAAGAACTTGCAGACATTTTCACCAGGCTGATAACAGGAAGGGGGTTTATTGAAGTAGAGGCGGACTAACAAAAGGAGTAGGCAGATCACCACGGCAACAAATGGATCTATGAAGAGCTGCTGCTATTATCTCACAGAAAAAAGCCTCTTGAAGCAACATGGATTCATCTCCAATAAATAAATAAATAAGCAGCATTAGGTGGGAGAAGGAATTTTCTCCTCAATAGCATTAGGCAGGATAACAAAGTACTATGTCAAAGGGCACTGTCCAGTTTTTACTCACTGGTCTATTTTCACTGGGCAGAACATTTGGAGGAAAGTGGGGAGAGCGCCATGACATGAAAAAGGCTGCTGCAGCTACTGTACTGTGATTAGCTAAAGCAAAGGTGTTCTACGGAGGAAAAACTATGTTTTACAAATTAACCTAAAAGAAATTGGTGGTACCCAAACCAAGCAATTCAGTTCAACACTAACTTAACAATTGCTCCTACTGGCAGCAGACCTGTCTCAACAGAATTTAGCAACTGCATAGGTCAACTGTGACTACACCAGAAGGTAAGCTGCACAAATTCAGTGCCAAGGCTCATCCCAAAAGCTTTTTGGGAGCTTTTAAAATGGATGGTTTACCTATCAGAGGGAGGGAAATAAATAAAAGAATCATCCAGGTTGTGTCCTGTATTGGATGGCAGGTCTCAATATGAATAGCAGCTTTGTGCTTGTTTCTAGCATAGTGGACTTGAGTATCATTGAACCTAGTGCCAAAATTAATTTCCTGTTCATATGGTCATAAGCCTATAGAAATGTAAATCAGATAATGTTTTGATGATCAGCTGATCAGAGCTTGATTTACCCCGTGAATAAATGCTCTTCACTGCCCCTTTTGTACTCACTACGCTAATACATTTTAATTGTGTAAAAATACAATTCTTCATTGGATTAACAAGTCTATTAACAGTGGTTTAAAACCTGGGAAAGGATAATGCCAATGTGTTTTCTGTGCCTTATTTACAAATATATGTAGCCAAAAGAATGAACAGCATGTGTCCCCTTACAAGCAATCATAGCAAGATTAGCAGCTGCACAGTTAATTTATGGATTCACTCTCATCAAAGCAAGCAAGTTTTGACAAAGGATGACTTCCAAATATCAATATAATTTCCTTTGATTTTTTTCCCTGTTAAAAATAAGTAAAGCAAAACACGCCCCAAAAAACCAAAAGAAAACACCCTTTCAATAAAAAAATCCACCTCGCCTTGGTCAAATAAGAAAAGTTCTTCCGATAGAAAAAATAAGATGAACACTTAATCTATGTTGAGTAGGAAGAGGCTAAGGCAAATGAACTCATCTGCTAGTCATGAGGCCTGGATCATGTATCCTTTAACTAACTTTAACTCACAAGCAGTTTCTGTGAGAGCCACATAGCTCACACTGCTAACAGAGTTGCGAGGTGGGGCTGCCAAATGAGTGTCTTTAAGCAGTAAGGAGTGTTTGGTGGCGACCAGGTGCACCTAAGCTGCCTTCGGAAGAGGTACACATACACATATACACGCACACACACCCATTTGCAAATTGGGTGAATTAAACCAGATATAAACCCTTTTGCCCAGTTTCAGAGTGGTGAAGATCCCATAGTTGGCTTGCAGTGTCTCAACAAGAGTATCCATCAGGTTACTCTAGATATGCAGAGCCAAAAGGAAAATTCACAAAAAGTTGACAAACAAAGCTTGCCACCAGTCCTTGCAGACAGGCCTTTACTGCACAGGAATGGTCCACCCCAGGAGCAATACCTGGTAGAGTCCTGCCAAACAATCTTTAGCTGGGGAGCTGCTGGGGTTTTGGATGGATTTTTTGGCAGCATCACCAGCCATCTCCAGCGTTCAAATGCAACCATGCCTGAAATCCTTTGCCAATTGTTTTCTCTCAGTAATGCTCATATTCAGAATGCCTGATACTCACCATCAAGTGACTAGTTAAAAAAACACATTGGAACAACTAAAGCTGACAATTAACTATAGTACCAACTATTAATTGAAAGTAGACTTATAAACTTAAAACTCAGTTTTGCTGAGTATTTTAAGCCGTTTTCTACAGTCTCAATTATGGTGATGTTATCCAACTCAGGAGCAGTGAAGCCTGCCAAGCTGCAGCAGTGTGGGGCCTGAGATGGACACCCCTGGCCACTGTCAGAAAGGGGTTGTACAGTTTCTGTCCATACCTAAATTTAAAGGTCTAAGTCATTTCAAATGAGATGGGATTCCAAAAATCCCATCTTCAAATTGGAGAAAAAAAAATAAGCCTAAATTCAGTCTATTTTCTTTACCACCATCACTGCTTTGAAAATATAAGTACTAACAATTTCAGGAGACCCAGCATTGGCAACAGCGAATAAACATCCTGCTTGTTACAGATATTTTCAGTGCTATCAATTTGATTTGTCCCAAATAGGGCTAGAAGAAGAGACATCAAAAAGAGCAAGATGTATACTCCAGCACTCCGAGCATCGCTGACCCCACTTCAGCCATCTCAGAGTTATTTGCGGCAGCGCTTCAAGTATGTTCCTCAGATAGATGAGCACTCTGAGCCAGGTTGAGTGAAGATGTACATTGTATAAAATCACTAATTATGCCTTCCTGAAAGCAGGGCTAGCACAGCTCTGCATCTGGAGACAAAGAACTCCCAGGCAAGGGGTATGTATAAAACAAGGTACTATGTTTGTTGTTGCTGTTTGCGAGGTGAAATAACTTGAATAACAAAAAGTGTTTTGGTGCAGATAACTCCCCCATTTTAGAAATGCTGCCCCCCACCTAAGAGGAAGAAAACAGGGTATTACTCCTCCTAAAGAGTCGCAGATAAATAATTACTTACTGTACTTTAAACATTGGCTTTAGGCTGAAAGCAGGGAAGAGAGTTTGTGGCAAGAACAGACTGTCTCATAGAGGTAGTCTCCCGGTGCTGTGTACAAACCTCTACCACCACAGTGTGCTCCTGTACTAGAATTGACTGTTACTGCACAGGCCTGGACACACGCTCAATCACAGCACAGCAGTGTGATATAACTCAAAGGCACAGAAATCATGTCATGAAGTTTTTTAAGGCCAGAAAGCCTGATATTAAGCTAGCCTTCTAGCACTGTGATAATAAGGAAAATAGGGGAACAAGCTGGCAAATGGAATTAAAACAATAAGGTTGACATCTCAAGGCTCTTGAAGACAGAACTCTGTGATAAAGAATTTAACAAAAAATCTAATGGGCCAAATCCACTTCACATAAACACGCTTCAAAATTTCTGAAAAATTGAAATCTACATCCAAGAGAAGAATATATACAAGGAATCGCCTTACATAAACAAGTAGTAGTGAGATAGATCATTTTATTCTCAGCACTGTAGGCAAGTCTAAGAACTCACCCAGCGAGGAGGAGCTGTAGCAATAGCTGGATGTAACACATAGAAACCACGGATGCCAACACAAGTGACATCTGTCTGCCAGCAGTGGCTACAAATTCAGACCTTGAGACATTTAGGCCTTAGCTGGATACAAGAGCAGACACCTAAGTCACACGTTATGGCTTACCTTGCAATTTTTCAAATTCTAAACCAGAAAAGGCAGGGAACAAGTTTAGTTAACCTTTTTTTCTTCCCCAAAAGACTTTTGATAAGGCTATAAATCAGGCACTTTACAGGTACACCAATGCAAAATAAATAAATAAATAAATAGATACATCTGTGGAAACAAGCAACCAGTCCCATGGTTCATGACTGGGGTAAGAAGGTAAAGAAAACTAACTTCTAAGTTACTCATCCAAGTCACTAAAAATATTAATACAGATTTGTCTCAAAGTAGGGTTATTCAAAGTTTCCTAGGTTGAAAAAGGGAATGAGGCTGAACATCAGACATACATCATGTACGTAATATCATAGCACCAGAGACAGACTTTTTTTCCCAGTATGATCACAAAAATTGCCATTAAAAAAACACAAGCCCACTCAAACCCATAATCCATCCAAAACACCCACCACTGCAGATTAGCCAAACCTTGCAACTTACATGTCCTCAACAGTAATGTCCTTCAATATTTGGCAATAATCCACATTCCACACAGCCTGATCATCCCAGACTTTAGAAGCCAGCAGAATAGCTCCTAGGACTATCCTCTTCCAGTTACTAGGGCATATGTCAATCTCTGCATAGGTTAAGAGCCTTTCCAAGTAAACCTATTAAAAAAAAAAAAAAAAAAAAAAGTTTTACATGTGTAATTCAGATCTGGAGCTGAGTTCTGAGCAGCACGCATGCCAGTCCAATACAACTATTTTATCCCTTTACCGTTAAAGTGTGTCAAAATACGTATTAGTGATTATTACTTACACTTTATAATGTAAACTTTCAGGAGCTACAGGTTCCATTTTATTATAACACAAAAACTGGTCCAGCAAGGTATACAACAAAGTTACTGAAGAATCAGTTCTGAGCAATGAGCACTGCTGTTTCAGGGAGACACTGCTAGAGTTCTTTTTGTCAAAGTCAGGCAGTCAGTGACAGGTTCTTGTTAGGGCCCATCTAGGATAGTAAATCACTCAACATCACACTACCCTTTCATCACATTTAAGTTTCAGCACTTGTAGCTTAACAGGGAGTGCTAAAGCCTGCACTGTGATCTCTAGTTGTGGGACAAAGATGCATTAATTGCCATCTTTCCACAATGAAAGGTGTGATAGTGCTATTTCTACTTTATCCTGTAAAGAACAGACTTCAGTCCTTCACCTACAATGTCATCCTCTGCTTTCATCTACATCACCAACTGCTTAGTGAAAGATACCGAAGTCCAAAGATATGTCTTGCTCTTTTACTGACTCCTCCTGTGTAATCTCAAATCAGCCCAAAGATGCTGAATCAGTCCCTTCCTTAAAAGTTTTCGTCAATTTCACACTCCTGTAATTATCCACATACTAAAGTAATTTGCACTTTCAAATTTGAATATAGATTGTTTTTAATGTTCTATTCCCTAAACTAAGCCCAAGGTCCTAAAGAAACCTCCAATAAAAACAGTATGTGCAGGAAGCTGTTGTACAGGTCTAAAAGCAGGATGAATCTTTATTACTAGGGTGTCCCCACACTTTCTTCCCATCCTTTGCTTGTAGCCTTCAAGCGGACTAAAGCTGTTCCTATAATAACAGAGCCATCTAGTGGCAAAATCCACTTTAAAAACTCTATTTCCGTTTTTTTTTGTAAATAGTTCAGCTGGCTAGACTGCCCGGGGTTAGCTATCATGTTCTGTCAAAATCGCTTGCATGGCTTTGGAAAAGCAAAACCCTCAAACCACTTTCAGAGTTTCAATAGCTCTAGCTATCTAGGCTTTTAAATTATTTCCTTATTAAAGAGAGTCCTTCAAGCTGAGATTGCCTAACTGCCACGTTGTTTTTTGGTGACAGTTCTCTTCTGTTCTCCTTCAGACTGAAGCCACAACAAAGACTGAAGTTTAGTATGCAACAAAGTGCAGTTTAAGAGATTGTCTACTGCAGCAATTATATAGGCTGTGGTTTTTTTTCTTTCCCTTCATATACATATATGTATATGCATGTGTGTATAAATAAGGTCAGCAGTATCATCGTCAATTTTGTGTATCCATCTTGCTTTCTGAAATCAAACAACAAACTGTAATTATATCCTTTTCTTACTATTGTTTTTAAGTTCCAAATACTTGCATATCACCTGGGGAAAAAAGTTACAGCCTCTTTGGTTTAATAAATAAATCTGATAAAAAGGTGGTAGCAACTGAAGAACATCATAATGAGAAAGTTCAATTCCTGGAGTTTGTACAGTATTGATCCTCCAGCTCTTAGGTGATGTTACTTGCACTGTTCTGGTTAGCATGAACTCCAAACTCTCACTTTTCCCTCCACACAACTGAAATAAAAGATGTCTCTGTGTCTTATTATACCCCACTGTTTATGATATCCCAATTGCTCTGCCTTTCTCAAGCTTCTTCAGCAAGTTATACATTATGAAACAAACAATGTTTGATTGGACAAGTAATTAAGCATTACATATTCATATATAGAAAAGGTATGATCCTTTTTAGTTAACCGCTTCTGTGACTACTTAGAAACCTCCTCTAAAGAACTTACTTGTACAGCATCTGCATTATTAACAAGGTTTCATGAGATAGTGTAACTATTTAAATGTCAGTTTAACCCAGCTCACTCATTGAAGGGAGGGGAAAAAAGGTCTTCCAAAAGCTGAAGTTTCATCAGCATCTCTTACCAGTGTCACTATTGCACATTCAGCTGTCAGCTGTGCAGCACTGAAAAGCGTTCGAACAAACCGGTAGATGTGCTTGTGATCAGGGTCATGCTTGTAGTAGTCATCTGGAACTTCTTCCCGCTGAAAGAAAGTTCTCTATATTACTGAAAATCTGTCTTTCTTAATACTGACTTTAAAGAACAGCCACACATGGTTGTTTCTTCTCACTGAGTAGAAGTGTATACAACTCTTCCCTGTCACAGAGACACAACAAAATCAGATACTGAAAGCAGCAAGCAGCCTTGAAATATTATGAATATTCCAAGCAAAAACCAATAGCTTTAGCTGGTATCTTTGTTTTGAAAACTTTTTTGATCTGTAAGGCTAGTGGGAAAGAGAACAAACTACCATCATTATTACAGGTGCTAATGATTGTCCATGAAACATTTTACAGACTAAAAAAGGAAAAAAAAAATCCAAAAGGTTTCTCCCTGGAAGAAAAATCACAGATATATATACACACACCAAGGAAGCACTGGCTCTTCAAAAGGCAAAATTAAGAGACTTCACAAGATTCCCCTTCCAGCCGAGGAAGAGCTGAAGAACATGTCGATAATTCTGTCACAGATAGAACTGGATGGTAACTTATGCTATATTCATAGGACCGTTCTTGAGATATTCCAGAAAGACAACAAAGCTAATGAACAGCTAGATTTAACTTTGACACATGCTAAACTATCTCTAAATACAGGGGTGAAAAACTTAGAAATAAACAGTCTGTAAAAGCAATCCTAAAACGAGTGTTTAGGAAACTGACCCTGTCCCACCAGCCATTCTGATATTCAGCAGTCTTTCTGGAGGATGAAACTTCAAGAGCTCCAACTTTGCCCACTGGTTCTACAAAAGTGATACTGAATAGACCAAGTTAGACCTATAGTACGGTTAAGATAAGAGATGAGGACAGCATACCTGCTTGACATTAAACAAACAGCCATAAGGTAAGAAAAGCAGCAAGCATTTTCACATGATTTTGCAGTTTAAAATAGCCAGGTAGCCAAGTAAAATGAAGAGGTAATTAACTTGCAGGCTCAATACAAGTCAGCAGTGTGTCCTGGCAGCCAAGAGGGCAAACCACATCCTAAGCTGCATCAAACACAGTGTAATCGGCTGGTCAAAAGAGGGGATTGTCCCACTGTATTCAGCCTTGGTGCGGCCTCATCTGGAGGTCTGTGTGCAGTTCTGGGCCCCACAATTCAATAAGGATGTGAAGGTCCTTGAATGCATCCAGAGGAAGGCAACAAAGCTGGTGAAAGGGCTGAAAGGAATGTCCTGTGAGGAGGAGCTAAGGACTTTGGGCTTGTCTAGTTTGGAGAAGAGGAGGCTGAGGGGCCACCTCATTGCTCTCTGCAGCTTCCTGAGGAATGGAAGTGGAGAGGGAAGTGCTCAGCTCTTCTCCTTAGTATCCAGTGACAGGACGTGTGGAAATGATTCAAAGCTGCACCAGGGGAGGTTTAGACTGGACATTAGGAAGCATTTCTTTACCGAGAGGGTGGTCAAACACCAGAAAAGACTTCCTAGAGAGATGGTCAATGCTCCAAGCCTATCAGTGTTTAAGAGGCATTTGGACAGTACCCTTAACAACATGCTTTAACTTGTCAGCCCTGAATTGGTCAGGCAGTTGGACTAGATGGTCACTGTAGGTCTCTTCCAAGTGAAATAGTCTATTCCACTCTAACTTTGTACTCTCCACACAGCCTCCAAATACACCACTAACCAATGGAGGTTACCTGTTCAAGGTGAGCATGCAACATAAGAAATAACATGAGCAGAATCCCCCTTGCGTATTTCCTGCTCTATGAGCAGTACAAAAGCATATCTGGAAGTTCATTTTTGTTTACTTGAACTGAGAAGGAAAGGACTGACACTGCAGTTTGTGACAAAGCCCTGTGATGCTGGTAATTTGAAGTATTTACTTCTACTACTAGAGTCAATAGATCCTAGATTTGGCCTCCTTGTGACTGAATCTTTAGAGGACAAGGTGTTCAGAGATTTCTTCCGGGTAGTTTACCTTTTTAAAGCAACTGTTGATACCAGGCCAAAACCTCATTGCTATAGAAACTAACAAGCCACTTGTATCTTTCCCCTCAGAACTATGACATATAGCCACTACTATATTTCTGCCTATATACTATGGTAAGATAGAAGAGACCTTCAAGTGTTCCCTAAAGGATGCAGTGATTTTCCTCTTTTCATACTCATGGAATAGGAGGTAAGCCATATGAAAGCATCAAACAATGTCAGTTTGCTAAATAAAGAAAATAAATTGCATAATGGAGTTCATCTTACCTAAATAATTTTCAATGTGAGACAACAGATTCAGGCAGTTGAAACAGTTTTGGACCAGACTTTTCTCTTGAAGCGCCATAGTCCATACAAGAAGTCTTCTATATAGCTCTTCTCCTGAAGTTCATTATTTTTATTGAGGAAATTGACAATTCTGATTGACAAGTGGCTGAATACGAGCCAGCAGTGTGCCCAGGTGGCCAAGAAGGTCAATGGCATCCTGGCTTGTATTAGAAATAGTGTGACCAGCAGAAGTAGGGAGGTGATTGTCCCCCTGTACTCAGCACTGGTGAGGCCACACCTCGAGTATTGTGTCCAGTTCTGGGCACCTCAATGCAAGAGAGATATCGAAGTGCTGGAGTGAGTGCAGAGGAGGGCAAAGAAGCTGGTGAAGGGCCTGGAGCATCAATCTTATGAAGAGCGGCTGAAGGAGCTGGGACTGTTTAGTTTGAGGAACTACTTGAAAGGACACTGTAGAGAGGTTGGTGCTGGTCTCTTCTCACAGGTCATTAGTGACAGAATGAGAGGGAATGGCTTCAAGCTCCAACAGGGTAGGTTTAGACTGAACATTAGGAAAGAATTTTTCACAGAAAGAGTGGTCAGACACTTGAATAGGCTGCCCAGGGAGGTGGTTGAGTCGCCATCCCTGGACGTGTTTAAGAGTCATTTAGATGTGGTGTTGGGGGATATGGTGTAGGGGAGAACTTTGTAGAGTAGGGTTGATGGTTGGACTCGATGATCCCAAGACCCAAGGTTCTGTTCATGATCTAGCTGATATCAGAAGTCCAGAGGACACTGCCTGCACTGGAAATCTGCACAGGCAGAGGACACTGCCTGTTTTATATATAAATATACAATTCAAGATAAATTTGCTTGTGACCTGGTACAAAGACATTTTTATGACTTATAAAATACAAATCAAGACCTTAAAAATATTCAGAGGATCAAGAAGTTACACTTACTGTGAGAGGATGAGATTTTTCATCAAAAATATCCAATGATCTGTCAGAATCTCTACAAAGTAAAAAACTCTATTTTAGCAACACGAGTTAATTGGTAATGATATGCTCCACTAAAAAATATTATTCATTAAAGAGGATAAAGGGACATATTTTATAGTTCAGCTTTTCCTAGAATATGGTATAAAGTTATATTGTGTTTTTGCAAAGCATTTAATAATGAGATCTTACACCTTAATATTCAAGAAGCTAAATAATTAATAGCTATCCATATTCTTATATTATGCTTAGTACAGTTCTCCCTTAAAATGTGAAACAGTCTCATTAATAGCATTTATTTTAAAAAGGCAGCTGTAATTTTGAAGTATATGCTGAAACTAGCTATAATGACATGGGCTATTTGTACAGGGGACTGAGTGTTCTGTCACCCATCAAAAGTAATCTGTACCTCTGTATTCAGGAAAAGCTAAACAAAGTCCAAAGGATGATTTGTGGTGATTTAAGTGTATTTTCCTCACTCCCTCTGTTTCGACTTTTTATGCTTCATTCTCGATGAAGCATATGCCATTGGATGGGTACTGACCCTTCTGTGTCAGCTCAAGAGGGGCTACAAAGAGGAAGCAGATACAACATAGAGTGACAGATTTTTGAACTCCTTTCAGTTATACTAGCTGTTAATGAAGTGACCAAGACCATATCCCCAGCTCAAAAAGAAAGTTGTTATATTTCAGGAAAAAAAAGTTCACTCACCTGTTCTTTATATGGTAGAATATTGCTAGTGTTACACTAAAAAAGAAAGAAAACAAGAAAAGACTTAAAGCACATTATGTGCACACTATTCCACTGTACAAGCTGTTGTTCAGGGCAAAATACTCAGAATCCATTAGGTATTTGCTTGTTCTTAGATTCTTGAGTACTCTGTGCTTCATTTCTGATGTTTACCTGCCTGGACAGAAACTGGCCAAATCAAATTTGCTAGCCAAACTACTTTTATATTCATTGTACAGATATTTGTATTGCAAAATAAATATTATAACACATTTTAAACACAAACCTTCATTGCCTCATTAAGGGACATGTATTGAAGAAGCTCTGATCTGTTCCAAGATGTACACCACAAAATGGCACAAGCACCATCTTTTAATTATTTTTTTTTCCTCTGGAAAAGGAGTAGCATGCAAGATACCTCTGTTTGAAACCAAATTTGAAAGTGACAAATCAACTTAGATGTCTATTTCCAAAGTCTACTAAGTGTTAAAACCGTATAGTCTTCTGGGCCTGAATCTACTTTGCCTTATTTCCCTTCAAACACAGTGAAACACTTCTCAGTTCTCAGCTGGTCTCATCTTTGCACAAAGAACTGTCTCTGTGGTACTCAGAACAATAGGTCAAACATCCTTTTCCACTGGAGAATCAAGAAGACTAAACGATTATCAAACTCACTTACCTGAAATAACAAATATACAAAGAAAAAAGGCTATAACTAAAACCAAAGCCAGCAACATACTTTTATCCACAACTAGAGGGCAGACTAATACCACTGGCAAGAAGCAAACACAGTCCTACAAACTTTTCCTGCAACTCTATACAAAATCCCAGTTTCCCTAGATTGAGCTTTCAGCGTGAAGATCGAGCTCCTCACCCCCAACACATACTTTTAAACTGAAAATGCTGACACACTTCTGCCCTGCCCCAGATTTTCAAGTGCACAATGATTACTACTTTGTAATACAACAGTACATTAGCTCTGTAACTAAAAAAAAACAACAAACCAACCCCAAACACCTCGCTTCAGCAGTCATAATTAACCAGACCTCTACACCCCTTCCATGCCCAACCTGAATAAGCAGTGCTGAGCTTCTCTCATTCAAGTGTGCAACTGGCTTTAGAACAGACAAGACCCCCACAAAATCCCAAATAAACCTTACAGTGCTACTAAGCCCCTTGATGATGACAAATGGTTCTTACCACTTTATTGTGCTTCTAAGGTTAGGTTGACTGACGGTGCTGTCATCTATAAATATTGTTGAGCATGAGCTGTACTTTTTCGTAAGCTGCCCAGGAGAAACCTTAGGGGGTTGGGGGAAAGAGGAAAAAAAAAACAAACAAAAAAAAGATAAATACATTCAAGAAGGGGAATTCTTTAAGCTTTGGTTTACCACACTGAATACTGGCTTTACATCTCAAGTAATTACTACAGAGGTCTTTGTAGATGATTGCTCTTGCTACGTAAGCTACCATGTAGCCATCAAGTTCCTGAGTTCCCTTTGTGCAAGACACGTTTATAAATCACCGCCTTGTGATATACAGCACGATGTTTTTATGTAAGTAATTTTCAGCAGAAATAGCTGCAGCTAAAGCAGCAAGTCCTCAAATTTTCTCAGTTTTCCTCCATTCCATTCTTGCCAGTTCAGGTCTCAGTCTTCCCTCTCCAATGTACGTTATTAGATTTCCCTGTGAGTCCATAATAATTTTCTCCCTTCTTTTTTATCCTATGCCTTTACATTTTCTGGTTATCCAGGATCATTCCCTGTAAAGACAGCTTTGCATTTGTCTTACTGTATTTTAGAAAAAAATAAACCTCTTCCTGACATTGCTCACTTCACTCATGTCTTGTTTAGTATCTGGAATCTGGAAATAAAGTAGTATTATTACCCTTACTGTTACTGTTTAGAGCTAGCAATATGTTCCATCATCTACCTTTAGATTTTACAGTGTAAGAAATCTGACAGTAAGTCAGACTTCTCTGAGCATTTTTAGAGAACGCCTTGCACTAGACCTAGGACATCATAATTGAGGGAGTTTTAATCAAACAATTCAAGATTCATTAGTTTCTGCCAGATTCTTTTTAAAAGCCTTTGTCGGAAAATTTGAAAATGTTGGCACCCTTCACAACTCAGTGGCTGCCTGGAAATACCTCCCTTCCTAGCTGAAATTTGCCAGCAAAAACAATCCAATTACACTTCTCCTTGGTGCTGGCAGACTAAAGTGGGAACTGTAATTGAAAAAGGAAGAAAAGAAGGGAAAAACAAAAGAACCACCCCCAGAAATAATACTAAATACAACAGATTTGAAATATCATTATCTTACTAATAACCTATCAGTAGACAATTCTGCTAGACAGTATTTTTAAAAATGTGTGTTAATAACTTCCATTCTCAGCCTCACTAGTTAATAACTTTTTATACACTTACTAATGACATTGCATCTTTTTTGTATGTTTTTGTTTGGTTAAGTGAAGTGTCAAAACCGATTAATACTTGTGGAAGAAGTTTAGAGCATATTTTCAGATTTAAAACTAATAGATTATTTGTTTATCATGCCGATAATAATGTTTGTTTATAATTCTCTTTTCATGCCGGATAAATTTCTTACAGTAAGCCCTGTAATGATGCAAGTCATTTAAGACTTGTCATCTCAGCAGAGAAATTATTCCAGTTTTATTTCTGCTTAAAAAAACCAATGTATGCAGTTTAACTTATCTTTTCTTCTTTACTGTTCTGAAACACTCCAGATTGATACAACAAAAAAATATATTCTTATTTTTTTGACATCAGCCATCCTATGCTCTGTGACACTGTGCCTATTCGTTTATTTTTTAAAGACAGGCAAAGATAATTCAGTTTTATCTTTCTAAGGAGGATCTGAACAGGTATAGGACTATATGCCTAGAACTAATACAGTTGTTCCTCAAATTTGTCTTCGTCCTAATATGCTAATATTATCTATATAGCTCACTAAGAATTTGGTTT
Organism: Calidris pugnax; assembly: GCF_001431845.1. NCBI lineage: Eukaryota > Metazoa > Chordata > Aves > Charadriiformes > Scolopacidae > Calidris > Calidris pugnax. Next base: position 15,007,765 of record NW_015090990.1, on the reverse strand, counting down.
ACTTACATGATTGATGTGGTTACTCTTCCTCTTCTCTCGCACTATAGAAAGAGGGAGAAAGAACGTGAACTGAAAGGTTTCTAAAATACAATCCCAATTTACGTTCAATAAAGTAATTCTATTAACCTAGTCTTCTGAAGTACATGAGTATTAAAAGTTTCAAATTTGACTTCAGATGTTTAGAAAAGTAGTTTGAGGAAAAATGCTGAATTTTATCAAGCTAGTAAACTATATATTACTTCCAACTATCCACAGGTACATTTAGGAACTACTTCTACCCATTGCACTAAGGGGAAAAGACGCTATGCATTGTGAAAAACTGGATGATTTCAGGGTTCCAGTAGACAATATCCAACACCCAAGAGCAACTGCTTAGCAAACAGATGTAGAAACATCACACACTGAACGTGCCAAAGACACACAAGGAGGAAGGTGCCCAGCATTATATATGTGTTGTCTCTCCTCCTATTGACAGCAGAAGGTAAAAGAAGATGCTGGTACAAACTATGCCTATTTATCATGTTATTTGATAATTTTAAACTGTGTCAGCCTTTCAATAAAGAGTGTAAGGTTTAAGTTCCAGCTGTAACAGCAGTAGTAAAACAGTGGTGTTAAAGGAGAGCTGAGAGTTGCATACATGCAGAAAGCTATACAAATGTGACCAGCCTGGACAGATGACTTCTTCAAAATTAGAAGAGTATACCCAAAATTTTTTGGTCTTTTTGCATGAATCAAAATTCATAATCCTGATAACATTTCAGTGAGAGAGAACTTACAGGATATTAATTCTACTAGTTCTATGAAAGGTTAACTAAATAAGATCCAGTGAAATTAGAAAATAAATTCTTCTGCTGACTTGTCCATAAAATTACCCTGTAAAAACCAATTCATCCAACTAATGCAAACTTCAGAGAACAGTTATTATCTCACTTAGCACACCATCTTTCTATATGGACACAAGTGTATACATTCCAATACATTACATTTGAAGAATACCGAATCACGTTTAAAAGCAATACTACCCCTAACAAGGATGTTCATGTAGTTTTAATGTTATTTGCAGCAAGGCTGAAAGGCTGTACAGTAAAGCTGCACCACAATGTTGAAGAACTATGTTAACTTGCTAACTGCAACTTAAGCAGCACTCATCTAAGAGGTGTTTAAAATATGCAGGATCCTCTGTTTGAAGCAGTCTTCATTTCCTTGGCGTCACCTCTTCTGGAAAGTCATGATCATGCTAGTGCTTGTTTCCACTACACACAGATTATCTGAGCATTGCAAAGCTGATACAACTGACAATTTCACTATTTGCCGTAAGACTCTAAATAGCAGGACTGCAACTGAGAGATCTGTCAAAATAATTCTACATTTCTGTGGCAAAGCTATGCCAAGGTAGAAGACGCACTGCAGCTTTCCGTCAACACATCTAATCTCAAGTGCAACACTGTCCTAGAAAAAACAGTACTTCAAACAAGAACCAACTATAAAAGGAACAGAAGCATTTTTAAAAGAATGTGTCAAACTTCTTTTTAATTGCAACTTAAACGTTTACTGTTGTCAGAATTCTTTTTTCTTTTTGCAATACGGAAATGCTTCCCCTTTTTGATAGCATTTTGAAGTGCACAAGCTATAGTAATTGTTCAAAATGGACTTAAATAAACAAGGGATCTGCAAAGAAACTGAAAATCCCAATACATCCACGTAATTAAAACCAAGACTTAAGAATAATTACGCCATCAAAACTATTCAAACCATTTAAAGCAACATATTCAAAAGTAACTGATACAGACTTATAGGCTGTTGGCTTATTATTCTTCACAGAAAACTGTCCTTCAGTTTTTCTTTTTTTTTTTTTTTTTTTTTTTTTTAAACTTTCTTTATTTTTTTTTTTTTTTTTTTTTTTTTTTTCATTTAAAGCAATTTTTAAAACATTCCTTGGTAATAAAAAACTCCCACCATTGCTTGAAGCTTGGATTATATTAGTGAAGAAAGCCTTGCTCCTTCAAACTACTAGGATCCAGATTCTGAAATCTCCTGATATTTAAGTATTTAGTAGAACAAGTGATTTTAAGTGTTAAGTAAAACAGCCTACAAACCCATTTCTGTGTAAACATGCAAATTATTAATGCCTACACTCTGAAAGAGTTAAAGCAATTTAAGTATATATTATATGTATATGTATAATTAAAATAGGTAGTTATTTTTCCAGGTTTTCTCCCGCCTTTTTTTTTTAAATGGAAAAAACTTAGCTTACCATCTGTTTGAGACTTGCTCAGGAAGATTGTGCTTGCTCTGGGATGATCAGATGGATTAGATTCCAAGGCTAAATCTGAAACAGAACGGACAAAAAAAAATAAAATAAAAGGGAGAGACCTTTAACAGAAGATGATTACTGCAATGATTCCCACCAAGCCTTAAAATGTTCAAGCACAGTGATGGAGACAAGGTCAGAAACATAGAATGGGCTGTCTCTTTAAAGCAAAACCTTACTTCTGCCAAGATAAATAAAAATCCGACATTTTCCCCTCTGAAAAAAAGTTGGTGGACTTAATCCTACTGCTATGAAGCTCTGAAGTAGGCTACGGTTTCGATCAAATCAAAACAAAATGAGGGAGATCTCTGACGGCAACATACATCTTCAAAATTCAGATGCCCGCCTGCATGTTAGGGTAGCTGGATGTGGAGCTGTGCTCAGTAGAGGGCAGAAAGCTGGAACTTTATTGAGAGCATAATTTAAAAAAAAAAAAAAAGAAAAAAAGACACTGCTGATCTTTGTCTCTATGCTTCAAGTAGCCAGCAGGAAACAATCTTTGTGGTCTTATAAAAGAACCTAATTAAGTAACTTTTGTAGTCCTGATAAATGTCAAAACATGGATCTTATACTATTCTTTTCTTTTGGAATTTCAAGTAAAACCCTGTACATCCTTTGCCACAACGAACCAGTGATGACATTAGATGAGGATACATTACTCCCTTAGATTGAGAAGGGAACGATCACTAAAAAGTTTGTTGCTGAAACTGTAAACATCGTGATGAAATTTTGAGCTGCATTAGCTTTGACAGAAGAAACAGCTGTTCTGAGGAAGTCCTGCCACAGACACGCTGACTTATGTGAACATACAAACAGAATAATCTAGTTCTGTGATCTTATACATCCTGGAAAAAGCAAATTCATTTACATTTGTTATTTTGTCTTCCTGTGTGCTACTTAGGCCACGCTAACCATAAAAGCATGCAAGCTTACAAATTGCACATTAGTGTTTCAAAGTGGTACACCAATGCAGTTGCTACACCCTTAACAAAGTCATCTAACAATCACCATCAACTTTTAACGAAAAAAAAAAAATAAAAAATCTTAAGGGCTTTTTATGCACTCAACCATCAGAACTATGGCTGAACAGCAGCTACAGTATGCAGAAACTGTCTTGGTGCTAGAAGTCTTAACTATGTGAATGTTTTGTGCTATTGTACCTAATCCGTAGCACACCCCCAGCCCTCATGCGTCAGCGAGTGAACGTAATTGCAAAAGTACGTGTGTCCCCAAGACTTCTCATTCCAGATTCCCACTGGTACACAACACTGGTATCCAGACCTGGATGTTTTCCAAGTACTTGGCTTACAACATCACTGATCTTAGTCCAACAGTATTGCTCTGACACTCGTCCAGGATGCAGACCACTGCAGTTTTGAATCTCCACTGGGTAAGTAAGGTAGACAATGTCTATTTAGGAATACAAAGATTGTTCAATCAGGAATTTCCCCCCTCTCAGAAAGGCCAGAGTCAGCTATGAAAGCAGACTATCTTGAGCAGTTTTTAAAAGCTAACTTACAAAACCAGTATTTCTATTTTCACCTTACTGTGCTCATTCACTGCACACAGCACACAGATACCTGAATTTAATCATGTAGTTAAAATGTAAGAAGTCCTGGTTTAGAAGCCCTAGAATGGAATTTGCCTTACAGCTCACACCTGAAGAACCACAAATACATGTTTGATTCTCTGAAAAAAAATCCAGAGCACGATAGCATGATATACTGGCACTTTTTAACTACTGTTTATAAAAAAACCAGTATAACTCTTTGGTTTTTTTTTCAATTTGTCCACAATGTTGAGAACTTCCTAACACTGATTTAGTAAAATCACTTTTAAGAGACAGTATAGAGACCGACTCAAGTTTCTAATGTTAGTGCTCTATTAATAAAAATCTACAAACAAAACCAACAAACTTCAACACTAGGAATTCACTAATAATGGCAAATAATGATCAACTTTTTAGATTTGAGAAAGGAGTGATTCAGAAATGGAGGTATTTTCTTAGTCTACCAAATAAGTATCATCAACAGGCAGAACAAGACTGCAATATGCAGATTTAAAATACAGATAGTTATTAGCAAGTCATGATGCAACAAAGAACTCAGAATTTATTTACTTACAGTTCAGCAGAAACTTTTAGAACAACTGGATAAGTCAGATTAGAAAGGACCTCAGGAGCTCTCTAGTTCAACCTCTTGCTGAAGACAGGGTCAGCTATGAGGTAGAACTAGGCTGCTCAAGGCATTATTCAGTTGACGCTTGAAAATCTCCAGTGAGGGTCCACAGAGCCCAGACCACCTTGCCTACCACAGGGACTAATGCCGACAGAGCTAGAGGACTCACTATGGAATGGTAGGGAAGAGCACATAGGACTGTACAAGACTTGTGTGACATTTAGGGGACAGCAGCAAGGAAGATGGGGGGGAACAAGCACAGGAAAAGAGGGAAAAGGGCTACTGAATTCAGTAATTCCTAACATTGGACTTTACGTTTCTCCTTGTTGAATTTCAAAGGGTTGCTGCTGGCCCAATTATCCAGCCTACACAGGTCCCTCTGAATGAGCAGCCTTCAGCCAATTGACTGCTGCCCAGTTGGGTGTCATCTGCAATTTGGACGCAACCCATTGCCTCCCCCACATCATTGATAAATGACAAACAGGGCAGATGCTTTTTTCCAGGGAAGAGACAGTAAGGGATAACGCCCATCCTCCTTTACCCCATTAAAAAATACACTAACATCTTGACTTCCCTGATGTTTTGATTTACTTTGAAGCTATATGACTTGTTGAAGCTCACTTCTTACATTATTTTTGCCTCTTCTTGTGCTCTGCCAGTCCCTATATATCTATGCTTTTTAGATGTTAAAAATCGTGTCTTGGGCTAAAAGCACTACAAGAATTAAACACATGCAAATATAAGCAACTTTCATCCCAGACAAAAAGAGTCCAAGATCCACAGCACTGCAGGATGCACCAAGGGACACAATATTCACATGGCCACACAACTCAAACTTGCCCCCTCTTAACCCAAGCAGACCCACACTTTTGAGGAACAGCAGTGAAAGGGAAACAGACTTTACTGGCTCCAGTTCCACATTGGCTATACCAGATGCTTTCTTCCAAACCAGATGCTTTCTGCTGGATGAAGTCAGGTGTATCAGCACTCATAGCACATTAAATCCATAACACAGATTATACAACCTGAGTTACGTTATGGTACTAGAAGTCCAAGACACATGTGCAGCCCCCACTACAAAGCGCCCCACAAGAAGCGACCAAGACCAACTGTACCTAGGCTTCTTATCCCAGAATAATGTGGCATTACTAGCAACAGTACATCTGCTTTTGTCTTGCAAGAGACTGAGAAGAAAGATGCATTTAGTAGACCACCTCCTTGTAGCTTTCCCTTTCTAAGCAGCCAAAGAATTTCAACCGACCTTTCTATGCTGTTCTCCCTGACTGTTTGTTTTTTCCAAGCAATGGAAAAATCAGTCATATGATTTGCTTTTCCTAAACTGCCAGTGTTGCTCATGAAATACCAAAAAGCAACAGACATAGAGCTGATGAAGGAAGCATAAGGCAAGAGGCAGATAAGAACCTGAAAAGAGGGGAACATTGCAAAAGGAAAGCCAGAGGAAGAGATCAATCTGTCTGCAAACAATTTGACACACAACCAAGCATAACTCCTAACACTTCCATCCTGGCAGCACTTACAAGTCCAAAAATCAAGACACCTAGCCCTGACAATAAGGGCAAATCTTGATTAGGAGCTACATCAGAAGAAGTGTGACAGAAAGCTCAAGCTTCACAGAAAGTTAACAGAAAAAGAGTGCAGCACAGTACGGCACAGGATGAACAGAAATAATGGGAATTAAAACATGCAGAAATGGGAATAAGAGAAATGAGAGAAGGAACAAGGGAACAAAAAGAAAACAACTTCAAAACATTTTTGTTCTAGAGGTTATCAACTAAATAGAAGTCAAAACACATTTTCTGTTGGACCCTCACACTTAGTGATAAAGAGGTGAGAAGGGAAGATTCCCACCAGAAATTAAGTCTGTGGGAGCAGCACAGTAATGTTACCATGTTAAAACTGCCCTCTTTCCGTTTTCTCCAAGAACTGTGTATTAAAAATAGCTTTCTCTCTTAATTTATCTGCATCTCTCAGTGCCATTTACTCCTGTTGTACTACCAAGGTTGTCAGACCAACCCTGCCTCAACTGGAGCACAGACGCCTGAACTTGCTTCCCTCTCTCGCCATTCTCATTGTAAAGAATCCCTTGCAGCTTGCTTGCCCTTCAGACAATCTCAGCTACCTCTGCTGCTGCTGTGCACTCCATGTGCTGATAAGAGCATACAGTCCCCCAAAGGGCAGCTCATATTACTTTTAAAAGCAAACCTCAGCCCCTAGCTCAAAATCTTACGTCCTTTCCTCAACACAAAATCCGCATGAAGACTTTACTTTTTCTCATCTATTCTACCTAAGAATGTGTGTGGGTTTTAGGAATTTATAATGCTAGCTACTTAGCTACTGTTTTACACACCTCCACAGGTGATTTCTAATTATTAAGAACACATTTTACACACTGCATCGTGCTACATATATTATCTCATGAATAAAGCTGACAGTCAAAGATGTCACTGTTACTAAGTAGCAACCCTTTGATGATTTCACTACTTCAGAACACTAAAATATTGCATTTCCTTTAATAGTTTTAGCCCCATTCTCTGCTTTGCTAGACAGCAGTCACATTTTGAAACAGACATATTTAAAGCATTAATCATAAAATAATCGCTTTGTTTCTGTAAATTGAGTTTCTTCCCTTGCTCAGTGGGTTAACTAACTTTGATTAATGTTTGAGCCGCCCTTGTATTTCATTACCTTACAGTGTGAAAGATGCAAGTTACTTAACACTCCCAATAAATATTTAAAAATTAAGAGAAAATAGACTAAAAAAAGTTCCAATACATTTCAGAAAATCTGTTATTCCTAACAATAGTTTCATTGACACACCTGAGGGATGGGCTGCCATCCAGAGAGATGTGGACAGGCTTGAGAAATGGGCCCATGTGAACCTCATGAGGTTCAACAAGGCCAACTGCAGGGTCCTGCACCTGGGTCAGGGCAACCCCCAGTATCAATACAGGCTAGTGGGCTGAAGGGATTGAGAGCAGCCCTGCTGAGAAGGACTTGGGGGTACTGGTGGGTGAAAAGCTGGACATGAGCCGATGATGTGCACTTGCAGCCCTGAAAGCCAACCGCATCCTGGGCTGCATCAAAAGCTTGGTTGAGGGAGGTGATTCTGCCACTCTACTCTGCTCTGTTGAGATCCCACCTGGAGCACTGTGTCCCACTTTGCGGCCCTTAACATAAGAAGGACATGGACCTGTTGAAACGGGTCCAGAGGAGGGCCACCAAGATGATCAAAAGGATGGAGCACCTCTCCTATGAGGCTGAGAGAGCTGGGGCTGTTCAACCTGGAGAAGAAAAGGATCCAGGGAAAACTTATTGCAGCCTTTCAGTACTTACAAGCCCCCTTTAAGAAAGATGGGGACAAACTTTTTAGCAGGGCCTGTTGTGATAGGACAAGGGGTAATGGTTTATAACTAAAAAGAGTGTAGATTTAGACCAGATACAAGGAAGATTTTTTTATGGGTGGTGAAACACTGGAACAGGTGCCTCAGAGAGGTAGCAGATGATGCCCCATTCCTGGAAATATTCAAGGTCAGGCTGGACAGGGCTCTGAGCAACCTCATCTAGTTAAAGATGTCCCTGCTCATTGCAGGGGTATTGGACTAGATGACCTTTAAAGGTCCTTTCCAACCCCAACTATTTTATGATTCTGTAAAATGATTTGTCCTTTAAATTATGTTATTCTATTTCTATTCTCAAAAACTTTCCTAAAAGTTACAATTCTAGTTTCTAAATTCAACTTAACTTTGTTTACTCCTCACCAACCACACCATAGAACCCAGAACAGATAGGTTGTTTTGCATTCACCTTCTCCCACTATGTCCTCAGTTACACACAGGTTAGTCTGTCCTTTAAAAGCTTGTTGGTGGCTTCTTCCCCAGATTTGGACAGAATGAAAGCACTGTTCATCTTCAACGGAAAACATCTCTCTTCCATAATGGGATGGACTCAAAAGATACAAGACTTGCTCTGTTTTCATAACTCACGTAAGCAAATTTGAATACATAAAGGACTGCATGTGTTGTGTAATGAAGTGCTTTCAAACACAACCAGTTCTCAGAAAGGAAATTTATTTTGAGGGAGAATCTTGGTGAAAACAATCTTAACCAGCACTTCCATAAGCACAAGTCTCTTAAAAATACTCCTAACTCCTCAGAGGAAATAAACTCTTTATTGAAAAAGGAAAACAACTTAAAACCACCCACACAGTTGATTTTTGTTCACAGAAAGACAGAATCATTGGGGTTGGAAGAGACCTCTTTAGATGACCAAAGTCAACCCCCTGCTCAAGCAAGGTCAGCTAGAGCAGGCAGTCCAGGACTCTGTCAGTCAGGCTTTGAGTATCACCACAGCCAGAGACTTCACCACCTCTCTGGGCAATCTCTGCCAGTGGCTGACCATCCTCATTGTTAAATGATTACTTGCAGAGATCATGACTTTACATAATACACACAGAAGGATGTTGTAAAGCTATATAAATCTGGCAGTTGTTCCTTATGACACTTCTACAAGAGCAGCAATATCATTACCAATACCCAGCCAATACCTAAGCACACTGTGATGTTTTAGAAGCTTGCAGAAATTACTTTGATATACAACAAGATCTCTTAATTAAGAATTCATTATTTGCTCTTTTATACTGCACTCCTGAGTTTGGCTGGTTTAACAAGAAACTGACACAGTAAGCATTTCAAATTCTCTACTAGAATCAGAGTTTAGAAAGCAAAAGTGTAGACCATCTATTAAATACCATGGTTCAAGTTTTCTATTCGTTTCTGTGGTTTAAAAAAAAATTTAAAAAATCAATACAGTATTAGCATTGCACTTAAACTGCAGGAGGATCCACACCATTATCACTGGCCTCCACAGCAAATCCCAACATGATACTATTGCACACAGAATACCTAGTCTTTCTGGGACTGAAAGAAGTGTTTCATGATGGGTTATAATCACTCCTACACATTTTAGCTAGGGATAACAGCAGGATGTCAGAAGTACCCCAAATTCCAGAGTGAAGGCAGGACCAGTTAAAAGAGGAAAACTAGGTGGCCCTAGAATTTTATGTGGGAACTAGAAGGAAAACGGTAGTTCACAAGCTAGATCCTAAAATTAACTAACATTTTGTTACACGTCTGTTTCTGTATTGCATCTAACACAGGACCATTTAGAAAGACAAGAAGAAAGAACTGGTTCCATGCTGGTTTTGTTCCCCATACCAACCTTCACATGTAACATAATTTACTACCACAAGAAGCTAAAGCAGAACTCCACAACTCTAACTTTTTAATTGATAAGCCAAAATAAAAATTTCGCACTTTACACATTCAAGATTGCTCTCTACAACTGCCTGAAAGGAGGCTGTAGAGAGGTGGGGGTCAGCCTCTTCTCCCAAGTCACAGGCGACAGGACAAGAAGAAATGGCCTCAAGTTGCACCAGCAGAGATTCAGATTGGACATTAGGAAAAATTTTTACACTGAAAGGGTAAGTAAGCATTGGAATGGGCTGTCCAGGGAAGTGGTTGAGTCACCATCCCTGGAGGCATTTAAAAGATGGGTAGACATAGTGCTTAGATATATGGTTTAGTGTTAGGTTGATGGTTGGACTAGGTGGTCTGAAAGGTCCCTTCCAATCTAGGCAACTCTATGATTTTATGAGTCTATCAACCAAATTTTCCATTCCTGTGTACTGTGTGTTAGGTGTCATATGCCACCTGATGGAATGGCGCATGTTTTTCTCCTCTTCCAATTGCTCACATTAATGCAAACTTCAAATGAAGTTTGGGCTTTTATGTAAGTTAACAGTTTCATCAAGTTTTGTGCCATTTTAGGCACAAGCTCAAACAGTCACTTTCTACAGAGGCTTTGGGGATTCTCAGCATACCTGCAGTTTGTTCTACAAAATTAAGTAACTTATCTGCATAAGAAAACATGTCCAACAGTTTTACAGAAAAGCTTTTATTTTCCCTCTTTGAAAGAAACGAGCATTCAATAGTTTATTATCTGAGTCTGATTGACATGTTTGATGACAAGCCAGTGTTACTTTTCACACTAGAAAAAAACCCTAACAACTATGTTTGATTACCGCAATGACTTCAAGACTCTTTCAGAACTCCAAACAAAAGCAAAACTGTGCTGTAAACACACAGCTCATCAGACGCTGCAGAATGCTGCCTGGTTGGCAGTGGGATTTTTGTGTAAGCTGTTGAAGTAACACCGGTATTTGCATCACCTGCGAGTATGAGCTTTAGTGTTATTTGCATCACCTGTGAGTATGAGCTCAAGTGTTATTCATCTGTTTCACTACACACATAAATAAGTAATGCCTGGCTTTTTAAGCCAGTTGTGTCTTTGTCCCTTCAAGTGGAAACATTCAGCGCTTTCTTCTGAAAACATGATTTTTCGAGTGAAATAAAAGTGCACATTCACACTCTAGCTGTAACAAAGACAAAAGAAATAAAACAGGTTTAGAAATGTCAAGATTTGCTTGTTGGCAAGGATCTATAGATCCAAGGTCTGGGTTCTTAATGTTTGGTAGCATTTTCCTCCTGCCTCCCACAGTAACTTCTTCCTTCTTCCTATATGTTAGAAACCTTAATTTAATGTGTAACGCAAGTCTGGGAGGAGAAGGTTTTTGTATTTTGTTGGCTTGTGCAAGAGTTCACTCCCATGTTAAGTCAGCTTTTCAATATGACCTCACCACACTGATTGCACATGAGAGAACAGATACTTCTAGCCACAAAATTTGTTGCTCTACAACATCTACCCTGACAGGAGGGAAAAAGCAAGTCTCCTGAAGAGCACTAGAAGAGGAAAGGGTCCTAGAAATGAGTTACACAGAAACAATAGTGGAAAAAAACAAAAGAAGTCAAGATGAAAATTAATTACGTTTCAATAATTCTGTAAGTTTCATCAAAATCTTCAGGTTAGCCATACACTTCATACAAGAGAATCACAGAATCATTTGGTTGGAAAAGACCTTTATGATGATAGAGTCCAACCATTAACCTAACACTACCAAGTCTCACTATACCACGTCCTTAAGTGCCACATCTACATGTCTTTTAAATATCTCCAAGGATGGTGACTCAACTGCTTCCCTGGGCAGCCTGTTCCAGTGTTTGACAATTTCCTCTCAGTATTTCCCATTTTATGAAAATATCTCTATTATAATAGCTGTTATACTAGAAGCCTGAAGAAACACTCGCCAAACAAATATGTTTCCTTCCATATGAGCTTCATGTATATATGGTCCACATCAACTATTCTTAAAAAACTAAGGCTTACATAAACTTGCTCGCTGCAAAAGTCTCCAAGATTTAGTGAAGTGAGAAAAGGATAGAAGATTTCTTAGCTGTCAGCAGTACCCGAGCATACGAACAGAAATACAGATACTACACGATGGCAATGGTTTCCAATTCCCAAAGTCGTAGATCAATTTCATCATTATTTCTGATCAACTCACTGATTCAGTCATTTCCACTACAGGCATGTTACAGATCATTTTTTAAAGGCCACGACGTTAGACATCTTAAGCCAACAACATGGAAGGTGTTTCAGGCTTGTAGAGAGTCAATTCTCTCACATTTGTCAAAATCACATACTATTTGTAACTGCTACAAATACCTTTGTAATTAAGTCCTAGCCAGTTATAGTAAAGAGATATTGAGTGTTCTGGGGAAAGAAGGGGGAGTGTAAGTTAGGTGAAAAACTCGGCAAATACAAGTTAAAAAGGAGAGGGAACATCAGAACAGGAACCAGAGCAAAAGCTGGTTTTCACCCCAAACTCTGTATTTGTCTAACTAGACAATGGTATTTGTCAGCCTATGCAGCCACAGATTGTCAAACGGAGAGGCATGAAAAACAACACAAGATGGTTAAGCTTTTCTTGTGCTGAAAATTGTTGGCATCAAAAACCTGACTCCTTGTATCAAAGTATTCATTTTTTTTTCATTTAACTTACTAACATTTTAACCAGGATTTAAAAAAAAAAAAACAGGAAAAAAAAACCTCCACCCACATGCTCGAAGTAAGCTGACATTATATAAGAGAGGAACAAATGAACCATATTTAGACCTTCTGCAAGGAGTTTTATAGACAAGCTGTTAGTGAAATCAGATCACAGACAATCAATATATTCAAGGATCTGTTCATCTTCAACACTGTTTAATAGCTGCAGCATGCAAGCAACTTGAAGCTTGCCCCTTTCGGCATGGCACAGCCTCTAGAAAGCCAGGGGGCTACTGAAAAAAAAGTAGGCTCACAGGTGCTTTTAGAGTTATTCCAGGCAGTAGTCTGTCTCAGCCTGTTCAGGTAAATCTCACTTATTTCATTCTCTATTAACTCTCCTCTTCAAAATCCCCTTCTGTTTGCTTTCCCATCTAACCTCTGTGTGATGACCACATCCCACTCAGCACCTCTCTCGATACCATTTGCTGTTCCCTTTCATCCCTGATTGTCTTTTTCCTTGTCATTCTCCATCCACCCCCTGCACCACCACCCCACCCCCCCCAATTCTTCATGTGAAGGTACCAGGTCATTTTGTCCCACCAGTTCAGTAGGTCAACAATATTCCCCTACGTTCATGTGAATCAGTCAAACCTCCGCTCAAAACTGCTGAGCTCAGCAAACAGCAGTGGCAGAGGGAGATAAAGTTTTCAAGCACAAATGAGAAAACTCTGCCAAGCAAGGCCTTGTTCTTGTTTTATCCAAGGATCACAGAATTTATGAAAAATTAGATCTATGTTTAAACACAGGGATCTGGCAAGAAAGTGTCAGCCATAAGAAGTTTTCCCCTAAATAACCACAAAAAAAAAAAAAAAAAATCGCAGGGAAAAAAGGAACCCAAAATAAACATTATCAGACTCTCATTTGGGGAAAAAAACCCAAACCCAAATAAAACCCCCCAAAAAACCAGTAATCGGCACAGTCTAAATGGCACATTAAGATCAAAGAGCTGCTATTTCTAAACGTAGAGAGGAAAGCCTTCTTGGTCAATTCAAACTGCTTTGGACCATTGCATGCTGGAAGAAGGAACACTTAATGCTCAGCTGAACTGTCAACTAGCAGCTTTAGCTTTTGATATTTAACATTAACAGTGTGTTTTACCTCCATCCCATTTACCACTTCTTTTTTCTCTTGCATAAATACCACTTTATAACCTCCCTATTTTAAGAAAGTGAGATTTTTCTTGTTTAATTCTGATCTGATACAGACAATCTAAGCAGTGCTGACTGTAAAGCAGTGTTAAGTAGTGTGCTGGAGAAGCTACAGAATAATCCTCATTTAAGAGCATAGACCTGCGAGGACCACATTCCACTTGCTACGGAAATCGCAAGTCAAAACAATACAAAACAAGAAGTCCAAAGCTCAGTTGGTAACTTCTACATTCCCGATAGAACCATAACATTCAATTTCAGCAAAACAAGTATTAAGACAGACTTAAGAACAACAAACAACTTAAAGACAGAAATTTAAGGAATGAAGCATCTCCATCACATTTGGATGCTAGTTTTCTGATATATTTATCAGTGTTCTTAGAAACTCCTAGAAGTGAGCAGCGTGCAACAAAAATAGCCAAGATGATCTTGACTTTTTTTTCCCCTCCAGCTTTCTTTTTCCCCCCTCCCAATGCATTCAAGAAAAGGCCAGTCAGTAGTTTCCCAGCCTTCTGTCATTGACAAAATTGGCATATTAACTAACCTATGATATTACACATTAATAAATTACAGAAGTAATATTTATCCCTCAAATGAGCAACAAACTAATGCTCTGTAGTACTCAACAGTACAAAAACATGCAGGCTGCTTGCATGGTTTGGGAATGCTTTCATATCCCAGAGTTAAGAGGGATAGGCATAGCTATCTGGTATACGCAAGTACTGCATTTACAAATTTACTATTTTCATCGAAGGTCTTAAATTAAACAGTATTACTTAAAATTTCATTACAACGTCCGTTTCATAACACTCAATTTCAAACTTAGGGAATCACAAAACAGTTAGAGTTGGAAGTTAACTGCCCCAATCCTACCCAGGTAGCACTTCACAATGTTCAAAAATGAACACAAGAACTTTTACTTCTAATATTGGCCATCCAGAATTGTATTTTCATAAAGATATCAAACTTTGATATTTTTTGCAGCCCTAAACAGTTATATCAACCAAAAAACTGTAGACAGCATTTATCATTTATAGCAGCTCTGAGCCCAGGTACCACTATAAAAGTGATCTTTAAAATCAGCCAAAACATATACGACTTATGCAGTTCTAATTTTAGGACTACCTCCTGCCTCGAGACTAAAGTTTCCATAGCCACAAAAGTAAAATTTGTGATAGACAGCTACTATCTTATTCTTGGACTATATACTTTTATCCATGTCTGCAAATTAAAAAAAAATTCAGTACTTCTCTACTTCAAGACCAGTTCTGACATTGGGATGAATTCACAATTAAGTCTAGTTACTTATCACTGCTGACTTGACTAAAAATTCAAACAAATACAACCCTTATTCCTGAGCAATTTTATTTCACTTGGGCATTTTTGCTTGGCTTATTAGAACCTTTAGAGAGTTTAGCTCCTCCTCCCTTAACGAGTATGGGAGAGTTGAGACGTTTCTGTAATATCTTCTCACAAAAATAAAGTTTTATTTCTCCTGGGTGGCAAATACAATTTCTCCTACTGCTGTACTGCACAGCTGTCTCAAAGGAGATCCAAGGGGCTGACTGTTCCATCTCATTTCTGTAACAGCTGCACCATATGGTGCTGTGCAGAACCGTGCAAGTCTAATAATTCCATTTTTGAAGGTTTCCTCACACTCTTTTGCAGCCAGCTCCACTACGATAGCCAAAATTTTTTTAAGTTCAAGACGAGAATGTAGGGCCAGTGATAATTGTTACTGTATGCATCATACATTAAAGATGTCAGACAGGCTATCTTTTTTCAACTGAATATATTTCATATAGGTGTGGTTATAATTATGGCAAGGAAGAGCAAGATGCTTGTTAATTAAGTTTTGAATATCACAAGCTATTACACTGTGCTGTACGCTTATGGTATCATGTGAACACACACACAGACGGGAGCACCCCTAACCTGTTACATGTTGTCTGGGTAACTCTCTGCAGCAAAAAAGCTCTTCCTAGGCATGTCTGAAGAGGAGCTGCATTACAGAGCAAGTCTGCGTGACACCGGTGCTCCAGGTATAACTGGGAGGAACCCGAACAGCAAACACGTACTTTCCCATGAGCTCAAGGAAAGCAAATTGAGAACACCGAGAGCTCCACGACAAGGAACCTCCGTGGAACGAGTCCACAGCTATAACCCAGCTAGATTATAAATTACCCACGTCCAGCCACAATGATGTCATGCACACACAATCTCTGTAATTCTTCCCTTATTCCCCACACACCCTCTTCCTTCCTCCCGTTCAACAGAGACTGGAAACGCAGCAGCTTTTGCGAACTGCCCGAACCTTATGACTGAGTCACGACTCCATAGTTAAGGAGAACCGAGCAGCCAGACTTCCACCGCCAACGGGAGCAGCCGGGCGCCCTGCCACGATTCCTGCGGGCTCCCCGACCACCCTCTCCAGCGGGGCGGCCAGGGGGGAACCGGCCGCCCCTCCGCCCTTGGCCGGTCCCTTGTTAAGCGGCCGCGGTTTGTGCTCGGTGAAGAGGTCCCGAGCCCGCAGCCGATTCCCCCGGTGCGGGGGCAGCCAGGCGGCCGTGCCCGCAGAACGCCCCGCCGCTGTCAGAGCGCTGACAGCCCCGGGGAACTTTGCTTGGGGCGCGGCGCGGGGCCGGGCCCCGGCAGGCCGCCCTCCCCACCCCCGCTCCCGTCCCCGCCGCGGGGCC
>NW_015090990.1:14976568-14990571 GCF_001431845.1 Calidris pugnax | reverse complement strand
CCCCCCCCCCCCGCGCGGCGGAGCCACGCCCCCTCGGGCACGCCCCCCCCAGGGGCAGTGGGGGGGGCCGCCCGCCTCGCGCTGGCGCGGCGCGCACGTGGGGCAGCTGCGGCCGCAGCGGGGTAATGCTAAATAGTAGTGATAAAATAATCAATAATACAGCACAAGTAAAGAACGCATAAGTAACGATACGAGTGGGGGTGTCAGTGGATGAGAAGCTCAACATGAGCCGGCAGCGTGCGCTCGCAGCCCAGAAAGCCAGCAGCCTCCTGGGCTGCATCAGAAGAAACGTGGTCACAGGAGGTGATTCTGCCCCCCTGCTCTGGTGGGACCCCACCTGGAGCACTGTGTCCAGCTCTGGAGCCCCCAGCATAACGCAATGCACCTGTTGGAACAGGTCCAGAGGAGGGCCACAAAGATGATCAGAGGGCTGGAGCACCTCTCCTGTGAGGACAGGCTGAGAGAGCTAGGGTTGTTCAGCCTGGAGAAGAGAAGGCTCCAGGGAGACCTTATAGCCCCTTCCAGTACCTAAAGGGGGCCTACAGGAGAGATGGGGGGGGACTCCGTCGGGAAGTGTAGTGACAGGACAAGGCGTAATGGTTTTAAATTAAAAGAGGGGAGAGTTAGAATAGATATTAGGAAAAGATTCTTTACAGTGAGGGTAGTGAGACACTGGAACAGGTTGCCCAGGGAATTTGTGGATGCCCCATCCCTGGAGGTGTTCAAGGCCAGGCTGGATGGGGCTTTGGGCAACCTGGTCTGGTGGGAGGGATCCCTGCCCATGACAGGGGGGTTGGAACTGGATGATCTTTAAGGTCCCTTCCAACTCTAACCATTCTATGGTTCTATGACTGATGTCCCGTCTCCGGGGTGGCTCTGCGCAGCTGCCCTGGGAAGGTCATGGGGGCCCCAGGGAGGGCTGCAGGGAGCCCCTCCTGTGTGACCACCCCCCCGTAAGTTTAGGAGGGTGTTTGTGGGTCTTGCTGATTCCTTTCCCAACCTTTTTTCAAGGTTTTAAAGGTGCCCCGGTTGGTGGGGGGTGTCCTGCCTGCCTGTCCCCAGGTGTGCCCAGGCTGGTGGAGGGGCTGCAGCTGCCCGTGGGGAGCTCTGGGGTGGGATCCTGGTGACCCCTCGGTGGTGTCCCTCAGGCCCAGGTGATGCTGGGCCTCGCTGCTGGGTTAGGGTTTGGGATTCGCTGCTCTGCGCTCCCCCGGCGCGGGCGGGCTGGGGTGGCCAGGTTGCACATGGGGCTGGGGGTCCCAGGGACTGCTCTTGGGGCTGGGGTGGGAGCCTCCGGCAGTTTCGGCTTGGCCAGCCCCAGCTACCGGAGAGCTTCTCAGAGGGCTGGAAGGCTCAAATGCACTCCAGGGAAGATGGATTAGAGGGGGAGATACCCGCGGCACCCGGAGGCCCTGATAAACACAAACACACGTCATTCCGCAGGAGATCACCCCGCTATCACTACAAAAATTTAACTCTGGCCCCTGATAAGAAGAATGGCTCTGCAGAAGTCTTAGGAACACACAGAGTATTACAAAATGCCGCTATCCTGCTGGCAGTTTTTCCAGAGATAGGCAGGCTCAGGGTTTTACTCTGTTTTGCAGGACAAATCCTAACATTGGCTCTCCCACCCGATTGTGGATGCCGAGTTTTTGGACAAAACCATGCCCAGCTTCTTTGTAGCGAGGAAGTCACAGGTGCTGCCTTTCTAGAATCTGTACAACTTAATCCCAGGCACAATAAAGGGAGGAACTAAATGTTTTATAGTCTTATATGAGGATTATTCCCTCAGACTGATGAATTATACCTTTTCAGTTGCCGGCAAGTTCTGTAAGCTGTGTTGGCTAAGCCTCTCTACATGCTACTGACAGTTTGTAAAGCCTTGTTACTCCGGAGAAACCTGACCTCGCTGTGGATTACACAAGGGCCTCGGAGAAGATTTGCTTCCAGTGCTTTTTGAATAGCTTTCAGCCCGACGTCCCTCCAGCCCCTCTGTGCTCTGCTTGGAAAGCTGCAGGATGGTGGGTCCTACTCCCGGGTCTCAGGGGGACCAGGAACTCAGCTGTCGGGGGGAACAAGAGACTTGCCTGAGTCAGGGAGGGAAAAAAAGGGGCTTCACACAAAACAACCATTCAGGAGTTGCTGTTTTCTTCCCTCTGGCATTGCACCGACTGATTTTTGGTGAGGATGCCGGGGGAGGGGGGCGGAGGGGGGAGAGAAGAAAGCTGGAGGGTTGGTGTGGTTTAGTGAAGTAATTAATTCTACAGCAAGAATAAGAGCTGGCTTGCATCTGCTCTATTTAATATTAAAACTGGTATAATTTACCCTCTCACACCAGAAGAGCAATACCCTGACTTGTTTGCACTTGGCTGACTGTTTGAAGAAGTGGCCGTGGCTGAGCAAGCTGCTCTCCTGCTGCGCTGCCGGGGCCCGTCCAGCGGCTCAGACCCGTGGGAGGTGAGCCTGCTCCATCCGGAGCGCTGCGAGGAGTCACAAGGCAAATCTGCACATCTCAGCCAGGCAGCCGTGGCGATGAGTGTCCCTTCCTGTGTCCCTCTCATTCCTTGCAGCCACGCCAGCACGTGTGATGGGGCTGCCCAGCTTTGGTGGAGGGAGGTACAACCACGGCAAGCTGGAACCTCTGCTAAGTCTGGGCTTTGGAGCAGCCTCGGGGAACCCTTTGCCAAAGCTGCAGTTTCGGGCAGTGGAAAATCCTCGTTCAAGGGTGAAAAAGTAGTGAGCAAGAGTGGCTCACCAGGCAGCTGAGCACCAGGACCCAGCCGTCGAGGGCAACAGCCAAAACCTCGCATACTTGACCCGATAGATGAAAAATGCTGGGAACTCAGAATGGCTGGAGTATGTGACGTGTCTCACTGCTATTTGGGTGTGAAGGTTTTGGTTCCTCTGCCTCCCAGAGGCTGAAGTTTCCCATGGGCCTCATACTTGTTCTCAGTGTGTAATGCTGCAAAGGGGAAGAGACGAGGGCTGCTCTTCCCCCGCGCTGGCGCTGCTGGAGAGGATCAGGATTTATACAAAAATGCAGAGGGAGGAAAGAAATCAACAGTCTGTTTCCCTCTGTAGCCTTATTCATGTAGGTCTTAAGCAAGAGGAAGCTGACTTTAATCCCTGGAAATCACAGAAACAGCAAAATGTCCCACCTCCCCGTCATTCCAGGAGAATTTAAGCTTCCGCTTCCACATACCTCAGTACGCCAGTAAAGAGTATTTTTCCATATCTGTGCACGTTTCCCTGTAGCTGCAGTAATAAGCAATATTCATTTCCCCCTCCATTTTGGCAAAGTAACTCTTAAAATCTTAATACAGATCTGATTTATCGGGATAATATGACAAAACCTGTTGCTGTGTGGATTTTCTGCAGAACCAGGCGATCCTTTTAATAGGTACAGCCTGAGCAACACCCTGCAGAGATGAAACACATTATCTTTTATTTATGCAGCTTAGTACTCTATTGACTTACTGCTATAGCGATATACCGAATACCGTCTATCATGATTTATTACCGGTCCTGGTTCTCTTCCTATTTTCCATCTTGTCTTTCTACTGTTTTGCTTGATTTACCCCAGTGAATCATCAGACAGTTTCCATTATAAAAAAATCAATTACTTTGATGTACAATGGGCAGCACATACCTAGTTCCGCATTTTGCATGATAAGTAGGCATTTCGGATGGCAGATCTTGGCAACAACGAAAGCATAAGCTGAAAATAGCTTACTAGAGACCGCTGAGATTCGGCCCCTTCTCCTCCCACTTGGGGAGGAGAAGTTGTGCCATGGGACCTTCAGTCGCTGCCCTTTCTCTCTGAGCAGGACACACAGTGGGCAGCAACTCCCCCCTCGCTCACAGGCACCAAGCACTGTGCTTTTACATAATCCGTGTGGCTGCATTGTTTTCCCACCCTGCTTGAAGCATTTCCCTTTAGTTGCAGTGTTACACACACACACACACACACACACACACACACACACACACACACACACACACACACACATACACACACTGCCTGTCTGGCTCCAGGGCTGTGCTGCTTCACCAGAGCTGCAGCTGGGGGAGGGCAATTCTTGGTGCAGATGACGGTGGGGGTCAGTTTTATTGAGCTCTGCTGATTACAGGGCTGGCCCATAAAGATTAATAAGTCCTGTTGCAGAGTAGCAATAATGATGTCCCAGGTAATGGGGGAGGATCTCTGCTCTTGCCGGGAAGGAGCTGAGGGTGACACAGGCAAGTGCCAGTCCCACCGACGGCAGCGTGCTGTTTCTGCACCAGGCTTGGGAAAGATGCCCCAGCTTCAAGGTGCACTGGGTGAGAACTGCCATGAAAGAGAGACTTGCAAGTTGATGGGAATGGGATTTGCGGGTGCATTTGCCTCCTCACTTCAAGCCGGAGGCAGACACTTAGGAAAGAGCCTGATCACGAGCTACAGCCTGTTCTGAATGGGGCTCCAACCTGCCTGTGTGCAGACAAAATTCAAACAAATCAGAAAGAACTTGTGTCATCCTCTGCACGGGGCAAACACTTCTTAAAATGGTGAAAGCTTTTTCTTATGGGATGAGAAAACAGTTTATTGCTCAGCTTTAAATGCATGCGGTATTTGTAGTTTGGATTAGCGCTGAGCACTCATGCTCAATTAACCTCTTAGGGATTACGTTTAGTTTCATTTGAACACTGCCTGGGTGCTGCGTTCAGCCAGGATTATTCAGGCAAGGAGGGCACAGACCAAAGTCCTGAATTTTAGGCAGGTGTGATCCTCAAATGAAGGCATCCTGGGTTTTCGAATTCTCTCTCTTGTTTCAATGGCATACCTAGCAGGTTTCAGTCACTTGCTATGTGGAAAAAGGACCAGCTCTCAGTGCTGTCCTGAAAGGGGGCACATAAAAATATCTTCCCCGCTGCGTGCCCGGCTCAGGGAGAGCATCCCCTCTCCCACCTGGCAGCCAATCCCCACCAAGGCAGCCATGCCTTAATGTGAAGGCAAACGTTACCTGGAGAGTGTGTTATAGCAGGTTTTCTTGCAAGGTGCCACCCAGCCGAGCCACAGCAGGATGAGAGGGGATTTGCAGCCCCCAGCGAATGGAGGGATGTGGTCAGGGCAGGGACAGAGGCCCTAAGCTGCCAGGGGTGGGATTCACCTCTCTGGAAACAAGGGTAGGAGTAACTTCAGTAGGGTCCCTAGGTCTGTTCCTCAAAAACATACAGCATCTTTCTCCTGGGGAACAGAGTGGAACAGTTTTTGACTTGTTCTGCTATTGTAGGTTTGCCTTTTTTTTTTTTTTTTCCCCAAATGGAATCTTGCTTTTATGAAGATAAAAAGTAATTCTCTTGCATTTGTGTTCACAAAGAAAATATGACCTAAATGTAACCTACAAAGTAATAGCTCAAGGGTACTGACTCCCGAATGGATTCCAGCGGGTGTTAATGCCAGCACGGATGGGAGCTTATAAATTTGACACTTAATGTCATTATTCCCTAAAGAGAGCAAGTTTGTTATACTGTTATACAGGCCTTCATTCCTCCTCCAAGTGATGGCTCATGTTTAACTTCTAATAACGTGTGGTGGGGAGAGGTTATGTTTGCCTTAATTTTCAGAAAAGGGAAAGCAACTTTGCAAATTGTGGGAAACGAATCCTAATTTAAGCCCTCTGGGGAAGTTGCTGTAATTGCCAGGAGAACTCTACACAGTCTTTAAGGAAGGCCAGGCAGGATTCTGAAACAAAACCTAAATCGGGTCGTGATGACAGCCGAAGGAGGAGCGACCTATACTCTCGAGGTGCAGAGATGAAAAAGACCTATGATTTATTCTGAAATACAAAGGACAAGACTCACTCCTGATGTGAGTCTAATGAGGTCAAAGGGTCTATACCAGCGAGGAACATATCCTACCAACTACTGAATGCAGCTTCTGAGATAGAAGATTAACTATATGTATAATTGTTTGCAGGGTGCATAATAAATGAAGACCGCCAGGCTTGACAGGACTAATATTAGTGCTACCAGGTGTGTTTTGGCTTGTGGGCTCGCAGGGGAAGGTAATTCTGTCTCTTCACTTGGCCCATTTGCCCCATACATGAGCCGCTGTCTGCTTGTGTTCAAAGGAACTCCACTTCTCAGACAAGTCTTTACATTTCCCACAATGGTTACTTGCAGGTAGATTTGTGCATGTTTTTATTTAACTCCCTCTCTGAAAGCTTAGTGCTTGCACTCACAACCACACAAGCCTGTAGTCCCTCGCTTCGTGATGCAAAACCAGGCTTCCCTTCATCTGTGAGCAGCAGTATCCCTGAGAGGAGATGTCTGAAACCATAGTTACCAGTTCCTATCTGAATAACGACTCTTGAATAATTCCCAAATCCAAGGGTATATTCTTGCCCACACTAATTGCAACAAGAAGCTGAGAGTCTCCCAAAATACTTGAAATTTAATTAAAGGATTTTCCATAAGCCATCCAGCTTCTCAGTCCCGAAAATGGAGAATGGCTCCTTGCAAATGCTCAGTTGTGCTTCACAGGGCCAAGAATCTTAAATCCTGTAAATTCTGCTGCTGTCTTCACCTTGACTCAGTACTGCACATGCCTTTCCAAGGCCATTTGCCTCCTTGCTTGTCTGCAGGGCGATAACACCAGCTCATGTTATGTTTTGTTCAATTTCTTGCTTCTTAGAAAGTGTCCCAGCTGTGGGAGGAGTGCTTTCTGATCTTACTCTCAAGCAGTCTATGGATAACTTGGAGAAGAGCCAGGACTTTGTCTTTTCCTGGAAACATAGCTGCAGGAAGAATGAATCACCAGGTTGAACCTGTATAACCAACTGAAAACAAAAGCTCAGACTTCTGTGTCTCACTGTTGCAAATAATGGGGGGAAAAATAGGCATCCTGTTTTGAAATCCAATACCAGCTGACAGGACAAAAATATTGCATGCACGGTTGTCTCTTGAAGCTGACAAGTAACATAAGACTATGGCCATTTAAGGGAAAAAAACTGAAACAAACCGGTAGTTAGGGAAATAGAAATTTCCAATGTTTTCGTGGAAGAAAGTAGCCAGCAAAGTTGTTCAGAACACGTGGGGTGGATATTCAGTAGCCCTGAATTTTCACACTTTTAAAACATCTTCTGTACTACCCTTGGCTAGTGGTGAATACGTGCAAACCGGGGCCGGGAGCCTGTATTTCGTAGCATCAGGACAGACTGCAGTGCTGGTGCCATTGATTAAATCCGTCCTTTTGTCTCTGCAGCAATCTAAGATGTCATTACAGGCAATGCAGAGGCTCCTTGGCTCGCATGCAAGCATCTGGATCGCTGCAGGGATACCAACATAGAGGAGTTAATATGTCTTTAACTTAGTTTCTCTTTTTCTCTACCTTCATTTTGTCTTAAGGAAAAAGAAAACTAGCTTTGCAGTTTTCAAAGGCTAAGGTAGCAGTAATGGATACTTAATACCCAAGAACAGTATTTGAGATGTGATGCTGCTGCCAAGAAAGACTGAGGCCTGCAAAGCTGTACTTCGTGCACTCTTGGGCAGAGGGCTGGCAGAACGACTATTTTGATGTACCAAGTGTTAGAAATAGCTGTTACTGCAGGTCATGGATACAAATTTCCTATGAGGAAAAGGAAAATGCTTTCCAGTATTTTAACACAAACATTAACATGGATGCATGACTTCATTCAGAAAAAAAAGTCAAATTGCATGCATAAGCCCTGCAGTAAGTTTGTTTAGGGCAAACTTCTAAAGGTTTAATTCAAACTCTGGGCCACCAAAGCCTGGAGGGAGGCTCTGAGGAGCACTTCCTATTAGCTTTAAGGTACCTGAAACTGCTTAGACTTGACTCTTCTTTCTTCTCCATTGTATTCTAAGGAGTTGAGGAGAGAAACAATACCATTAGAAATAACACTAAAACCCCCCCACATTCCACTGGGAGGAATACAGAGAAACTGTCTGAGTGGCCAGGAACCAGATTAGGCAAGCTAAAGTCCAGATAGAATTAAATCTGGCCAGGGGCATCAAGGACAACAAGAAAAACTTCTGTAAGTATGTCAGAGATAAAGGCAAGACTAAGGAAGATATGGGCCTTCTCCAGAAGAAAACAGGACCTAATTACCTGGGATATAGAAAAGGCTGAGTTACTAAATGACTTTTTTGCCTTGATCTTCACTGGCAAGGGCTCTAACCACACCTCCCAAGTTGCAGAAGGCAAAAATAGGGGCTATGAGAATGAATAACCACCCACTACGGGAGAAGATCAGGTTCGAGACCATCTAAGGAACCTGAAGGTACATAAGTTCATGGGAACTGATGAAATCCATCCATGGGTCCCGAGGGAGTTGACAGATAAAGTTGCTAAGCTGCTTTCCATTATATTTGAAAAGTCATGGCAGTCTGGTGAAGTTCCTGCTGACTGGAAAAAGGGGAACATAACCCCGATATTCAAAAAAGGGAAAAAAGAACACTCAGCACACCGAGCTGTGTGGCACAGTCGACACACTGGAGGGAAGGGATGCCATCCAGAGGGACCTGAACAGGCTTGAGAGGTAGGACCGTGCAAACCTCATGAAGTTCAACCAAGCCAAGTGCAAGGTCCTGTACCTGGCATGTCGCAATCCCAAGCACAAATACAGGCTGGGCAGAGAATGGCTGGAGAGCAGCCCTGAGGAGAAGGAGTTGGGAGTGCTGGTGGATGAGAAGCTCAACATGAGCCGGCAATGTGTGTTCACAGCCCAGAAAGCCAACTGCATCCAAAGAAGCATGGCCAGCAGGTTGAGGGAGGTGATTCTGTCCCTCTACTCCGCTGAGACCCCACCTGGAGGACTGTGTCCAGCTCTGGAAGGACATGGACCTGTTGGAATGGGTCCAGAGAAGGGCCTTGAAGATGATCAGAGGACCCCTCCTATGAAGACAGGCTGAGGGGGTTGGGGTTGTTCAGCCTGGAGAAGAGAAGGCTCCGGAGAGACCTTATAATGGCCTTCCAGGAGAGATAGGGAGGGACTCTGTATCAGGGAGTGTAGCGAGAGGATGAGGGGTAACAGTTTCAAACTGAAAGAGGGGAGATTTAGATTAGATATCAGGAAGAAATTCTTTACTGTGAGGGTGGTGAGGCACTGGGACAGGTTGCCCAGAGAAGCTGTGGCTGCCCCATCCCTGGAGGTGTTCAAGGCCAGGCTGGATGGGGCTTTGAGCAACCTGATCTAGTGGGAGGTGTCCCTGCCCATGGAACTTGATGATTTTTAAGTTCTCTTCCAACCCAAACCATTCTATGATTCTATGATTCTATGATTTTTTGTAAATTTGGATTCTGCTTGGTTTTAAAAGGGTAATCTTTGCACTGAGGCAGAGCTCTCGCATCTGTATGAATGCTATGGCTGTTGTCTGCCTGCCCAAATAATTGTTTTAAAATTTTTTAAAATCAGTTGTTGTTAACTAGTTTAACATTGATAGAGTACATTTTTTGCTCTGTAATTCCTCTCCAGTTACGTAACACTGCACCTATTGAGCACATCAGAAATTTGGCCACCTAACGTTAAGCCTCTAAATCCATCCTTGCACTCCATAAAAGGGGGGGTTTTGAAGCATTTTTCCCTGCCCCAGTATCCCAAGTGCCAGACAGTTGTGTTACCCTGGCCTACAACCGTCAACCAGCTGCAAGGAGTACAGCAGAAGCTGCTGGTGGTGGAGGGGAATCATGGCACCGCACCGCGCTTTCCCCACCACAGCCCCACGCTCACCACGGCACGGCTGGAGCAGCCCTTCCTAGCACCCACCCGTGTGCACACTGATGCCCACTCACGTGTCAGCCGCGCTCCGGTGGCTTAGGGACTCTCCTGTCACAAGAACCCGACATGTGGCATCTCATGGCTTGGAAGTCCATCGACTGGAGACACGGGTAAGGCTGTAGGTCTGTGAACATCTGGAAGTGTAGTGATAAGTGGGGGAGGTTTCCAGCAAATGAAGTGCAGCTGGAGCTGCAGTGGCTGCTTGTGAAGAAGAGCTTACTCATTTTGCTTTTTGTTCCTTAATTAAAACTTCAGAATAATGTCAGCTTTCAGACCTGCGCGGCCTTTGAGAGATCAATCACATAATTCCACTAAAAGCTAAGTGATCTTTCTGTAACAAGACATTTTAATAAATGTGGTGATTATGTATGACAGTTTATCAAGACGTGAGGTCGAAGGCGTGAATGCAGTGTTACTGACGGGAACTACTCCCTCTTCAGGGGCTCCAGAAACTTCCTGCGTTTCAGCTCAAGCACTTACAAAATTATACATCTTCATATTTTTTGTCACTACTTTCATTGCTTAATGTAACTCTGCATGTAAAGGAAATGACAAGCTACATCAGACCATACATTTACTTCAATATTTAACTTATTTTTTGCATGGATCTTGCTGAAGCAGCAAGTTGTAAGGTCTACTCATAATCTGTTGGTTTCTGCATAACTTAAGTTTTTATTTTTAATTCAGATCATTGGTTCAGTTCAAGCTGAGGCTGTCTTGATTCTGCAACTGTAAACTGTCATCAGCCAAATTAATCTTTTAAGCCCCATTTATCTCACTGGTGTGGAGAATCTGGAAGCTACTGGTGAAGGTGAAAGTGTAAAAATTGTTAAATCCTTTCACTGCTAGTCATTTGAATGGCCACTTATCGTGATACTTAGGGAGAAAGACTGCTTTCTTTTCTGGGTTTTTGTCCAAGCTTTGTGTTAGCTCCTGTTTGTTTGGTCGATGAAAGCTCTTAGCAAAATAGATATTTGTCCAAACTTTACTTCAAAGACAGCTTTTGTATTTCAGTGGAATGATAACCAGAAGTAGCTGCTATTTATTTAGAGAGGAAAGGATTAAATGTGTACGACCAGAAGTTTCTACACAAATGTAGAACAGAACCATTTGGAACAAGGCGTTGCTGTTGGAGGGTTATCAACAACACAGGTTTCTAGATAGAGTTTGAAAAAAAAAAAAAGAAATCAGATTGTTTCTATTTATACCTGCCTTTGCCTTGGTAACCAGAGACTGCGTGAGGGATGCAGTATTTTCCCCACCTCATGGATGGCTCCAAAATGCATGCGCAGCCGTGCGGTACACACGGCGGCTGTAGAACTATCACAAGAACCGTCATGTGCATTTCTAAGAGAGGATTTTAAATACTAAGCAGGAAACAAAAGATTTCGGAAAGGGAGGTATATTAGTAAAGCTTCAAAATAATTTGCTCTCATTTCTGTCTCATCTACTCGATTCTTTGATCTTCTGAGTATTACAAGGACCGTTGCTCTTAAACACTTTTTCTTAATTACCCCAAGTAGCTTACCTGCATGCAGGGCAGCAGGATTTACTTATAATTGGACACATTATGCCTTTGCTCTATCAAGGACTTGAATAAGATAAGAATGGACTTCAATTGCTGTTTCTTTAACTCATTCTTGCTTACTTTAAATCAGCTACTCCCTACTTGATGAGTTTATCTGCAGCTTAGGTGCCCTTGTAGCCTTCTGCAGGGTTTAAAAGCCTTAAAACATGCTATGTTCTTGCAACTTTATTGTTGTGCTAAGCTCCTGCCCTGCTGGGAGAAAAAGCACTTGAGTTCCGGGAAACTGTTTTAGTCATAATTCTTTGTTGTTGCATTTTCCTTACACTTTTACTGTCAGGATGGGTGGAACAAACCAAGCCTCTGTCACCATAATACTTGGGTACTGTACCTTCTTAGAAAATGGATTTGGAGAGGGGAAAAGCAGGTAAATATAGGCTTAGAATGAATATGGGGAATCAGGGCCCTTACTGAACTTCTGGTGGGTTTGCTTCCCTTTTAAAAGCTTCACTACCCAGTTATGATCTGGAAAGTAATTGCTCTCTCCTGTGTAAGGCTCACAGAAGTCAGTGCCAAAGCAACATTAGCAGGGAAGTTGCTAATGTTCTGGGAAGCAGAGTGGGATCGGTAGTGAACCTGTTGGGCTTCAAAGATAGGGATATCTGACTTACAAAAACATGTTCTTGGGCTAAAAGTAGGCATTGCATTGTCATCCCTGAGAATCAATGTATAAATTTTCACATACAGCCTTCTTGCACTCTCGTTGCTATTTTGCCAGGCCCCAGGCCTTACAAAATGCTGAAGAACACTGGGAAGAAAACCGTTCTAGGGGGAGGAGAGGAGGCAGTTGGGAGTGCTGGAGCCCTTGCTCCACTCCTCCACATCTTCTCGGCTGGGGATCCCAGGGCTGGCGTGTGGTGCTGGAGGTGGAGGTGAAAGCTTTGTGCCATTTGGGAGTTTCCCCTTCATTTGCCTGATGGTGTAGTTTAGGCACAGCGTAAGAGATGCAAAAACCTATCCAAGCAGATTTCTCATTTCAAGTGTAATCACTCTCATTGCTTTTCCCACACTGCCTATATAAATAATTAAAAAAATAATAGAGATAATAGCACAAGCAGTTTCAAACTCTCAAAAGCAGGAGTAGTGGCAAGGGACCAGCACTTTAGGACATAAAACCACAATAAGCTGAATCATCGCACCTGCTCTGGCATGTTTATGAGGAGAAGTCTGAGTTGCCATAAGGCAAGTATGAACTGGTTTTGGGCAAGCGAAGTTCGGATTTCCATTCCCCTACAGTAGCAGAACCCTAAAAACAAGTTCCTGCTCCCCCTGTGCAGCCTGTAATGCTCCTCCGCAAAGACTTTCATGAATCTTGAGCCACTCTGTTGAAATCAACAGCTTTCAGATGAACCACGTTTGCTCTCATCTGCCAGCCGGATGGGAAAGAGCGGGGATGTTACACTGGTTACACTCCTCAACTTTGAGGGACGGCCTCACCCCACCAGTAGTGACACTGGGAGCTGCTGACCCACACAGCCACTGGAGAGGGGTGCAGGGAAGGAATGCTGCTCTCCTGCCCCACTCCCCCACGTGTGGTCCTTCACACAGGAGACCTGGCTGGAGGTCCTGTGCCTTTGGTGGAATACCTGGAGCAGCACCTCCAGGCAAGTCAGAGTGCAAGTGCTGCCAGGACGCTTCCCCGGCCCTCATGCAGCCTTTAGCAGTCTTTGGAGGAAGTTCAAGTAGCTGGAGAAGGAGACACACAAAGGAGAGGAACACTGTGTTGTTTTGCCAAACAAGAGATTAAACGGAGCCAAAGGTGAAGAGAAGCCCATGCACAAACAACTCTGTGGGAGCGTTGCCACCACACCACCCCCCTGGCACAGCTGTGGCCTTGGTCAGTGCTCGGATCCAGATGCGCAAGAAGTGTGGCGGTTACCCTGTTTCACTGAATTTCACTGAATTTCACTGAATTTTTAGAGTTGGAAGGGACCATAGAGATCATCTAGTCCAACTCCCCTGCTAAAGCAGGACCACCCAGAGCTTGTCAGAGCATGTTACTCAGGACTGCATCAAGGCGGGTCTTGAAAATCTCCAGAGAAGGGGACTCCACAACCTCCCTGGGCAGCCTGTTCCAGGGCTCCGTCACCCTCACCGTGAAAAAGTTCTTCCTCATATTCAAGTGGAACCCTTTATGTTCCAACTTGTGCCCATTGCCCCTTGTCCTCTCACTGGCAACTACTGAGGGATTGCTTCCAGGCCGGTGATGAGCACTTCCAGGGACAATGTTCACTGTGCCGGGGATGGAGGATGAGGCCTTTCCTTTGCATCGACTCCCAAAAACCTCTGAAGCAAAAGCCAGGAGCCGGAGCCGCAGCGAGGCCGCAGAGGCAGCAGGCAGTGTCCCACAGGGCGCTCTGCCCCTCGTTCCCCTTTGCGTGGCACCGTAGGTCTGAAAATGCCGGCAGCCCCCCGGCCTCCCGCAGGGAGCGGTGCCAGGCCTCTCCCCCCGGGGACGGCCTGAGGGGCTCCCGGGGCCGGCCGCGGGCACAGCCCTCACCCAGCCGCCGGCCCTTCCCTCCCGCCCCGGCTGAGGAGCGCTCTGCAGACCTTCCAGCCCCCGCCTCATCCCTCCTTGCCCGGGATTTGATCGTCCCCCCCCCGGGGGCTGCCCGCGGGAGGCCGCCGAGCGCCGCCGGCCC
>NW_015090990.1:14970822-14976425 GCF_001431845.1 Calidris pugnax | reverse complement strand
CCCGTTCCCGGCGGCGGGCAGGGCGGGCCGAGGGGGACAGCGAGGAGGAGGCGGCGGAGAGCCGGGCCGGGGCGGCGGCAGCGGATCGGGAGGCGGCGGGCCGCCGGCGGGATGGCCTTGGTGCCCTACGAGGAAGGGGGCGGCTGGGGAGCGCGGCAGCTGCACAGCCCCTGGGCCACCTACCGCTTCGCCGGCAGCACCATCCGCCTGCGGCAGGACTGGCGGCGGCTGGGGGTGGCGGCCGTGGTCTGGGATGCGGTAGGTGTTCACCCCACACGGGATGTTTCTGTACTCCATGGCTTTCAGAATCACCACAGAGAGCTAATTAACACGGAACTGTCATAGAATCATAGAATGGCTCGGGTTGGAAGGGACCTTAAAGATCATCCAGTTCTAACCCGCCTGCCCTGGGTAGGGACCCCTCCCACCAGACCAGGTTACTCAAAGCTCCATGCAACCTGGTCTTGAACACCTCCAGGGATGGAGCATCTACAGCTTCTCTGGGCAAACTGTTAAGGGAAGGCATTTTTCCTATATATTTCCCCCCCCCT
Organism: Calidris pugnax; assembly: GCF_001431845.1. Classification (NCBI taxonomy): domain Eukaryota; kingdom Metazoa; phylum Chordata; class Aves; order Charadriiformes; family Scolopacidae; genus Calidris; species Calidris pugnax. The sequence goes on along the minus strand of NW_015090990.1, from coordinate 14,975,874 downwards.
TAAGAGATCCTGGAGGACAGCAAGGGAAACGGGCCACCTTAAACTGCCTAATACAGGAAATATTCCAGATCACCCTCAGAACTCTCACCCATTTCTTAACAGCAGCCCGTGATGTTTGCTTAACGCCCTTCAGACTGCAGCAAGGATCCCGCCACTTGTATCCATCAAGGAGGACCGCTGATAGACTTTATCTTGGGGATAAGAACCATCTAAAACAGAGGGGTTTGTGCCAAGCCCAAGGCTGCGGGTCACAGTATCGCTGTAGGAATCCAAGGGCTTCCTGGTCGGTTGTCTCTGTCCAGACACAAATTGAACTTTTACCTCTAGTTTTAAAGAACAAGCATAGCAATTTTAGCAAACTCCTCGCATGAATCTGCGCACAGGGTGCACAGACATCAGCTTTGACAGAACTTGCTATGGAAAGAGTGCCTTATCAAGACTTCTGTAAAATATAACACATTAGATACAACCAGATTGAAGTGTTCTTACTTTACTTTCCCTATGTCCTTCCTGACGACATGCCAGTGTTGTGCAGAAATATTTTGAAATACCACGCTAGATACTATGAAACCTTACCCTGGACTTTCGCAATACTGTGTTCATTCACCAATGTTTGGTAGCCTCCAGTTTTTCCTTTCCAAATGCAACTCTTTCTGCCTCCTGTTTACGTTTGGGGATTCATGAACCAGTGTTACCACATCCAAGTTGTAGCCTCTGTGGTTCTTTTTTCCTTCTGCCTGCAAGAGTCTTCCATAAAATTCATAGGAAGACTGCATGTGCACACAGGAGGCAGAGAAGGGCTGAACTGAGTCTTGCTGCAGACCTGAAGTGCCCGACCCTTCCCATATCAGTGTAAATCAGAAATCCTGTATTCAGTATGACTGAAATGAGCCCTGTGCTTAATTACCATTTTCTTTTGGCTTAGGCTGTCGTCCTGTGTGCTTATCTGGAGATAGGAGGCATTGATCTCAGGGATCGGTCTGTGATTGAGTTGGGAGCTGGAACCGGATTGCTGGGAATAGTGGCCACGTTATTAGGTAAGGGATTTTTTGTTTGCTTGTTTAAAGCAATTTACAACCGTAGTAAAACTAGCACTTTTACATCTCCATGCCTGGTATAGAAGTTAGCACCAAACTACACGCATGGCCTGTGATGTTTCCTGCCTGAGTCACCTTCCCTTAGACTTCAGAGCCTGCTGGGTTATTTATTGCAGCAATGGTGCCACTGCAGTTTACTTTATGGTGGGACCCTGTTAAGGCCGACGCCTGTTACCATGGTGCTCAGCTCAGCTCAGCTGCAGTCAATTCTGCAGCTATTCTCCCCCAGGGAGCAAGTGCTGTTCTTCCACTCGTCCTTGTATGCAGCACAGATAAAGCTACAGACAGAAGTCACTCTCTGAGCTTGTGTAAACCTTGTTAGCCTATCTTGCAGACAGGGAAACCAAGGTCTGGAGAAATGAAGTGATTTGCCTGAGATCTGTCTGTGGCGGAAGCGGGGACTGGGTGCTGTGTTAAGTTTGTGCTAACTGTACCAGGTTAACTTTCTAATTTAAAGCTCTTGTGGCTGTGGAAGGTGTCTCTTGAAATAATGAAAACAAAGCAGTTTGACAAAATACAGTCATGACATGCAAAGTCACACAGGCGTAACTTTTGTCTGATCTGTGAAAGGCTCTCTAGCTGCCTCTCCCACGGAACAAGTACAGAATTGGAGTAGGTTAATTGTAACAATCCCTGTAACTTACTCTGTTGTCACCTATGGAAAGGCAGAAAGTAACTCCTTTACTTTCATGAACTAAGAAAAAGCTCTAGAAAACACTTTTTATTCCCTACCTAACAATCTTCACATGGAGTACACTTTGTATTCTTAAGTGACTGTTGAAGGGTAGGATGCATGTAGATAGTGGACCTTTTGCTTGTTTTGTTCTTTTGTTTGTTTGTTTTTAATCAGGCAGCTCAGGGGAGTTGTTAATGTTTAACGGGAACTAAGGAGCCTGCTTGACTTATTCCAAATGCTGTATTTATGGACATTGATTATTTGCCTGAGACATACTCTCCTGTTCCACTCAGGTGCTCATGTTACCATCACAGACAGGGCGGCAGCACTGGAGTTCCTGGAGTCAAATGTACAGGCTAACTTACCTTCCGAACTACGTCCGAGAGCTGTGGTGAAGGAACTGACTTGGGGAAAAGACCTGGGTAATTTCCCTCCAGGAGCATTTGACTTCATCCTGGGTGCAGACATCGTTTATCTGGAAGAAACTTTTGCAGAACTGCTTCAGACCCTGGAGCACCTGTGCTCAGAGCAAACTGTGATTCTTCTCTCCTGTCGTATCCGGTATGAACGGGATCACAAATTCTTGAAGATGCTGAGAGGCCGTTTCTCTGTATATGAGGTCCACTATGATTCCAGTAAGGATGTTCATATCTACAAAGCACAGAGGGGTAGTCGCAAGGATGACTTTTGACTGTGTGCTTTGTTAGTAAACCACTGATGCTGTTCAATCCTCCCCTTGTTTCTACTCAATACACTTGTTCCTAAGCATATAATTGCAGTTGTGTTATTTCCCTGGCTTCTTGTTCTGATGGTCTTGTCTGATCACTTGGTCTGATACAGCAAGGATTGTACTTCCGTTCTGCATACTGAACCTCTGCTGCATTTCTCAGTAGAGTTTCTCAGAGGTTTTCCACTGACTTTTTATCAACTGTAATTTTTTAAACTGATTTAAATTGCAGAAATCTCCAGGCATCAAAACTGTCATCAAAAGATCTGTTGTTTAAAATCAAGCCACACTGAATTTCTGTGGGAAACAGAAATAGATCAGAGTGAGTTCCTTCCCTCCTTATTGCTCCTTAACTCTAGTAAAGTAAAAGTAGATGAAATATAAGCTAAGACTCCAGCTCTAAATACTTTTAACTCTTCAGGCCTTCTACATATTAAAAGTTGTGGTGAAAGAAGCCACTTAAAGGGTAAAACCAACAAAAGCAGCTGCTGTAAAGTTCTATTGCTGTCACTGCTGCATTGAAGAGGCATAGGAAACAAAAAGAGTGAGATCTGTGCGTGGGGTGGGTTGGGAATCAGTACTGCAGATTATGCCAACCTAGAAATCAGTGGTGTTTTCACCTGAGTTGCAAGCCTGGAGGCTGTGCCTGCAGTACCAAAGCGTCGTGGTTCGCGGGTTGTCCCTAAGAAGATAACTTTCCCTCACACAGATCAAGGCTCCTTGCAGCAGATACACGTGTGCCAGCAGGGAACGTGAAACAAGTACACTCAAACTGTTCTTCAGCAAATCATTCCTCGGCTCTCAAAGTACTGCTAAATAATGTTCTACTTTCTGCCTTTCTTTGTGGCTCACCCCGTCTGAAAGCTGTTATTTAAAAGAAGAGGGTGCTGCTGTAAGGCTGGGGGAGTGCTTGTTCTTGTATTACTGGGGACCTTGGGGCAGTGTCTAGATTTTGGCATGCTTTCTGTGCACAGTGGTAGTTAGGTGCTGTTCTAAGTAACCGACTTCATACCTTCAGCTTGTAAAAATGTTTATCCCACAAGATCCTATGTGAAAAGTGCTGCAGCCTGGGATCCAGCTTGCACCGGCAGCAGACTTCCTTCTCTTTTTAGTGCTGGAAGAATGAAACTGGTAAAAACAAGACGGCTACACTTCTAAATGCAGGAATTGCTATAGTACTTTTCTTTGGTGGATGTGGAACATTTTTTTTTTTCTTTACATTTAATTTACATTTTTTTTTTTCTTTACATTTAATTTACAAAGCCCCACGTCAGACTTAGGCTTTAAGCGCATGCATATCTGACACTGGCAACAGCAAACATCAGCAGGTGCTTCGGGACACGGATGTTAGGAGCACTTTATCACTTCTGCTTCTATCAAACTTCCTAACTGGAAAGGATGCAGAGGGTCCGTGGTCCAGAAGCAATGTGCAGACTGAAATCTGGAAATGACACATTTATCATTACAGCTCCCACGAATGAGGCCCGAAGGTCTTGTGCTTCATTCCTGATGCATCTCTCACCTGTTTTCAGCTAAGCTTCTTGCTTGGCTCTGGACTTGTCCTGAAAGTTGCTGCTCTAAAACACTTGCTTCAACAGTATCCTCAGAAGCCACATGGTGTCACTAAAACAGTACTTACGCAGCTGGGTGGGAATCTGCAGTCTGAAACTACAGAGTTGAGGGAAGACAGCACCTTTAACTAAAACCAGAACATAGTAAGAACTGTAATGTGCCGGACATGGCTTTTTCTGTCCTATTAACTGCGTGAGCAATGCTTGAAAAAGATTATGAGCTGTCCCCACTCCAGTTTTCAGAGTGTGGCTGTCAAGTTCTCACCACTCCTCTTCCTTTTCCTCCTCACAAGCTCCTTGTCCTCTGAGCTTGTCAGTGGTCACTGTATGTCAGGCTCCCCCTGGGCTGGAGCTGGCAGAGAGCAGCGTGCTGGTGCTTGGGCTTCTGAGAGCGTGGGGAAGGGCTGCTGCCTGGCTCTGCTCAGCCCTTGCAATGCTGAGAGCCTTAGCAGCTTGCGTTGTTGCCATAGTAGGAACATGCTTGAAAAGCCCACTTAAATGGCACAGAATTAAAGCCCAGTGTAGTACAGAATACAGCCTAGGGAAGCAACCTACACACTTGTAAGAAGGGGGCTTTGCTACAGGCCTTGCTTTGATGATAGGAAAAGTTTTGTACTTTTAAAATAAATCAGTTTAGTTGCATCATCTCTTTCTCATTGTTTAGCAGCTCCCGGTGTCTGCCCGTAGCCTTCCCGCAAGAGCGGGCGCATGCTGGAAGAGACCAGGCTTGGCCTCTTTTGCTGTATTGCTGTTGCATCTCAGCTGTGTGCAAACCCGAGGAGATGTCTGAAGGCTGAAGCAATTCTCCTGCCCATAAGTAAATACTTATGGAGAAAAGTGTGAGATGACCCTGGCAGCTCAGGTGAGTGCCTTGCCCCTGACCTGCAGAGCTGAGCTCCTGGTGGCCCCTCCACAGCACAGCAAGTGGCACCCCCTCAAGGGGACACCTTCTCCTCTGACTGCTACTGGGGTGTGGGTGCT
>NW_015090990.1:14927915-14970812 GCF_001431845.1 Calidris pugnax | reverse complement strand
GGAGAAAAGTGTGAGATGACCCTGGCAGCTCAGGTGAGTGCCTTGCCCCTGACCTGCAGAGCTGAGCTCCTGGTGGCCCCTCCACAGCACAGCAAGTGGCACCCCCTCAAGGGGACACCTTCTCCTCTGACTGCTACTGGGGTGTCAGCAGACCAGACACCTTTAGACTCAGCAGACCAGACCCAGGAGTACTGCAGTTAGGCCACCATCGCAAGCACAGTACTTCTGGCTGCTTTTATGCTACAGTGTCCAGGGGCAGGCACCAACTGTGAGAACGTAGCTCAGCTGTCACCTACAGCCCATTCCCGCTGGGCAGTGCTAACACACACCAGGCACTGAGCAATGCCTTCTGTGGCCCCAAGTCAGGCTTTGCAGCTTTTTTATATTCCCAGCACACATTGCTTCAAGGGAGATGTCAGGAATGAACCACGCCAGAAGTGCAAGGAGAGAAGCAGCAGAGCTGTAACTGCCTGGTGAGTGAGCACACAGCGAGCAGCCCCCCATGGCGACACCTGCAAGCCCTGGTGTCCCAACCAATTGGTGCCAGGTGAGCTCCAGTACGAGATGATACATGGTAATGCTTCAGAAGCTGTTTGGCAACTACACCAGCACCCTGCCCAAGCACCTTTTGTCACCCTGTTCACCCCAGCACCAGAGAATCACAGCACAGTAGGGGTTGGAAGGGACCTTCAGAGATCATCTAGTCCAAGCCCCCTGCCAAAGCAGGGTCACCCAGAGTAGGCTGGACAGGAACACATCCAGGTGGGTTTTCAAAAACCAGAGAAGACCCCACAGCCTCTCTGGGCAGCCTGTTCCAGTGCTCTGGCACCCTCAAAGTAAGGAAGTTTTTCTTCATGTTCAGATGGAATTTTCTGTGTTCCAGTTTGTGCCTCTTGCCCCTTGTCCTTTTTCTGGACACCACTGAAAAAAGTCTGTCCCCAGCCTCTTGACACCTACCTTTTAGATATTTATAAGCATTGATGAGATCCCCTCCCAGTCTTCCCAAGGGTAAACAAACCCAGGTCTGTCAGCCTTTCAAGCCAGTGTGATTCTCCTTTGGGTGGTTCCATTGCATCCCTCCTGTTTTGTAACAGATGTGAACTCATCTGTAGGGAGGATGTGTTTGGGCATGGGTCCCTGAGTAGTGGGGCAATGCGTAAATAGTCTCTTAAGAAATAAAATACTCACCCTGGGGAGAGGATCCAAGTCACAGGGAAGTGCCAGATAAGATGTGAAACCATCCCTTAAATGTGCCATTCTGCAAGGGAGCAAACTTCTGAAATGTCACTGCAACTGAAGTCATGTTTGATTAATATTAAGACATGGAGTACAAATTTCAGCTCTGTATCTTATGGATGAAGAGCTTCAAGGTGCAGCAGTGTTAAGAATGAGGTTTACCAGCTGGCCTACTGACTCCATGTGGCAATGCGCTCTCCCTGTTTTGCCCCCCCCCAGCTCCACCATGGCCATCACATCATCAGTTGTGATAACTTGCACCTGGATTTTGGGGAATGGCTGGCAACATAGTCAAAATACTGTCTGGAGTGGGGACCTAGAAATTTTGTTCCCATGAGAATATGACTATAGGTCAATTATCTTACTGTATAAATAGTGGACAGCCCAAGAGCCCTTTAAGCTCTCCTGTTTGGCAGCGGGCTGCACGACAGGATCTAACCCTCTGTGAGGACACTTGCTTAAGGTTCTACTCCTCGAGGTTGAGAGATTCCTTGCTGCAACAGATTCTCAGTAAGTGACTAACAGCATGCTAAACTTTGAAATCTTAGCTCAGTAATGTAAAGAATTGACTGCACATATATAATCCTTTAGACATAAACTGTCGACCAAGTCTGGGACTAGGACTGGATCCAGTCGCACCTGGACTCCTCTCTGAGAAGGAGTTTAGAAAGCAAGGGGGTCCTTTCTGAACCTTGTGACTCAATGGGAGGGTCTCCCTGACAGCTTGTTTGACCATGTCCTCTATGCTGTAAATAATAGAGTGTATCTTGACATCAAATCTCGTAAAACACTATCACATTTACTACTGGTTTTATCACACTTACTACTGATTTTGTTAAATCAGTTTCACCTTAATAAATATTTCACTACTTCACTCTAACTAGTGAAGCTAATCACTCTGTTCACAACACTGCACAGGGATCTGTGTTACCAGATTCCTTCAGCGCAAAATTCAAGCCAAACTGCATTTTTCTGTCTGTTTGGGATTCTCCCTCATTACTGAGACGCAGATTTTTCTGAGCACATACATGAATGGCATTATGAAAACACTCAGTTGTGAAAACCACAAAATCCCAGCCATAATAAGCTGACCTTTCTGCTTCCCCTTGATTTCACTGGAGGTGTGGTTACCTCACTGCCGAATTTGTTCCTCTGGCTTTCATCCCAGCCTTTGGATCCGGCCTGGCAGATTACATAATGGGGCTGGGATCCTTGCCGTGTTCGCTGCCTTCTGTTCTGTTCTGCTCCGTTATGAACATCAGTAGGTACCTGGTTTACAGGAATGCTTAAAAGTGGGAAAGACAGCATATTTAAACTGCGAAAGGGAAAAGTCTTTCACACATTGTTAAACGACAGAACTACCTGCCACCAGAATGGATACTGGAAAGCAGGTTTAAAGATACCAGGAGTGGAAGAGAAACTTTGTTTGCCAGGACTTAATCTCTCACTAATATAATTCAATTTAATTAAGATTAAAAAAGTCTTCCCTTTGGGGAAAACACCTCACAAATACTCACAGCAGGCCGCAGATCATGAGAGGACACCACAGTCTCCTTGAAATATGCCTTTTCCCACGTTCCTATCTAGCTATCATTTGCCACTAAATTAGTGTAAAGGGAACATCCTGCTCAAAAAAGAGACTTTGTAGAGTTTTTTAAAGCATGTTTATGTGACTGCACATAAATGTTTGTGTAAAAAGGGAGTTATGACAGTTTATACCACAAAGGTTACAGTAAGAAAAAGCACTTCTTTATGACAATAATTCACAAATTCACAAGAATCACTTTAATATACAAAGCAATTACTACCATTCTGAAACACAAAGCAGCTAATATGTACATAGTGTTAATAAAATGCATTATAACCCAGTACATTTTTTTAAACACAGATAAAGCACAAAAAATTAAGTAAAAAAAAAAAACTAAAACAAAACCCCAAAACACAACAGGGATGTTCCTAGAATTTTGGGGAAATGTAAATAAGAATTTATTTCCCCCCAATAATGGATTTTCATTTAGTCTTTTAACTTCCACAAGTATGTGGGAGTCAAACTAAAATACCCTGTTCTGTGCTGACATGGTTTCGGTAAAGAATCAGAAACACAGATGAGGTGAACTTACTCTTTCCAGCTTACATTACAAAGGGAGAATAATAACCCTCGCTCTGGAAGCTTCCCTGAAAAACACTGTTCCAAAACAATTTCTAATTATAAATCCAGAGTAGAAATAACTCATTTTTGAAGCAAGCAACCAGTCTGTGGACAAGTCTGTGGAAGGGTTGGCTGCCAACTAGCACCTCTTCTTGCCCTGTCCCCATCCTATCCTTGGAAGTCCATGTAAGCAGCACAGTTTCAAATCTCATACAAACTCGAAGTTCTAGAGCTTTTAAAAATTAATGTTTTAATATAAATAAATGTCATTACACACACAAAAAAAATAATGGAGTGGCACCTGGATAAAACACAACTTGTGGAGAGCACCCAAGCATCCTTAGTTCCTCAAGGCGGCCGTTTCCAGATAACTAACTGGCACAAGGCCCTCCCTCCCCGTGCCCTCACACAGCTATCCCCTAATTTAGAGAAATATATAGCTGAGGCTGAGTGAACCGACGGCTCCCAAGTCGCGAGTACAGTAAGTGGTCAGCTCATGGAGTGCGCCAACCGTGGGTCGTTACAGCCCGTCCCTGCCCCTCTCCCTGCCAGCACACAGCTCCTGAGGACACCTGGCTTCTCCTGCCTCTCGCTGGTGAAAGCCAGACCTGGACTCACCAATTTGTGCTACACAAACTAGCCCAAGCAAGTCTCTTCGCGGACCAGAGCTTACGTACATTTAAAAAACACATTCCAAGGCAAAAACCACTTGAAATGCAAACCCTCTTTGCCAACTGGATCTGGTCCCTCTTCCCCAAAGGTGTACAGATTTAAGCCATATCCATCCCCAGACCTGAACCTGTCACAAGCACACAGTAGATAGGTTTCCAGCACCCTGTTTCTCTCCATCAGTCTGGTCCCTCCCAGACCGACTGAGCTTCGTGATACATTCAGGTTTCTGCAAAATCAGTGTCTTTTACAGCTAGCAAATTCAAAAGCTCAGGAAAACAAGTTCCCAGGCACAGTACAGAGAGCCATCAATGTACTGTATGCTTTAAAACCTGCTCACAGTGACAGATTACAGGGTTATAGCTAAATTATCATTGTTCCTGAAAAAAAAAAAAAAAAAAAAAAGGTGGTTGTGCTTTTTTTATCTTTTAAAGCAGGGTGACACATTGTCAATGTACCTTTACTTCCTGGTGTCAAAGAACTGGAAAGCCTCTTGATTTATTTTCTTGGAATGCAGCTTGTAAAATTTGCAGCCAAATTTCGAATTAAGAAAGGGGGAATAAAGTGACGGAAAAATAGTTTAGCTTTCCTTCTAAATTAACCTCCCTTTTCTCACTTGGGATCACTGAACTAGTTCTATTCTAAAAATAATTTCCCATCCATCCTGTGCACACTGCTCTGAGACACCACACACTTAATTCTTTCCAGTCTTCAGTACTGCCAGTTCAGATCTCCTGCCACGTTGAAGTAATGCCTGCTGGATGCCAGGTGCTAATCAGCAAGTTAAATTTGTGAAGGAGTCAACCGCTGTGGGGAGAGGAGTGAATTGTGTGCAGGCAGCAGGATCACATCAATTGTGCCGGAGAGCTTCTCAAGCAAACCCAATTGCTCTTAATTTTTTTTTGTTCTGTGTTTTTTTTTTTTCCCCTCCTCAAAAGTGCACATTTTAATTAAACATTTACAAAGAATATAGTGTAACAAAGATAAATACATGACCTTTGGGTTAGATCATTGGCAAATGTTACATCACTAACCAGCTTCAGGGTGAAAAAATGGCAGTAAAAACACAGTCTTAGAAAATCAATGAAATCCTCTATGAATTGTCCTAGATTTGCAACCACTGATAATGAATTCGCTTTGATGGGGAGACTCGTCTTTATTTGAACCCACAAAAAGCACTGGCTGGCTGTCATAAATTAAAAACATATAAAAAAGGAAAGCAGAGGCCAGTTTTCCCTAACAGATGACCACTTGCAACTGCAGTCTACTAGAAGCCCAGATTTAAAGGAAACAAATTTAGTACAAATTTAGATCAGAAACTATCAGGGCTGTTTTTCCTTACTAAATCTAACTTTTTTTTTTTTCCCCGTCCTGAGCCTCCTAATGATACCAAACACCCCACCAATTTTCTGATCAACGCACAAGTACCAGAGACGACAGCGGTCTGCAACGCAAACGCCAACTACAGGAGAGCCAGAATGCACAGGTGCCTGTACAGTCCCGACGAGCACGGCAGCCTAAAATTGCGCTTTCGGATACAACCTATGGTGCCGGCAACTACCTGATTCTGGTGAAATTGCTGCTTAAATAAAAATGCATCGCCACTACCCCAGGAGGAAAACAGAAGTCTTACCAGTGGTTCCTTTAGAAAATAACATCTTAACAACTTTCCAATTGTTTTGCCTTTGATATATAGCTGCCAAAGAGAAAAAGCACAAAAGTGAATTTTTCTGGGGGGTGGTGGTTGTTGTAAAACAACTGTTTACATAATGTCAAAAAATCTCTATCAGTAAAAAACAAAACAAAAAAAACCCCTCACAAAAGCAATGAAAGATGAAATAAAATTCTTGAAAATGAATAACTGAGAAACAGCACAAAACAAATTAGTAATAAGCGCTAGAATAATGCAGCCCAGAACTACTGGGGCAGGGGGAAGCTTTCACACACACACATCCACACGCACCCAGACACACACAGAAAAGTAAAAATTTTTTCTGACCTCCATATACTATAATACTCAGCATTCCTGACTTAAAAGCTCTCAGAGCTGTAGATTATATACTGTGTATATATATATATGTACATATATTATACATATGTATTTTCCAAGAATATCTAAATTAAAAGAGCACCTCTGACAATATCTTAACTGCCTGATCGGTGCTGTTGTTTTGCAAAATAATGACATTACAAAAATTATATTTCAAATCAATTCTTGTTTATTATGAACATAATGGATCTAGCCCTTTCTAACCCTCTCTTCAGGTAAAACAGGCTACCAATTCTTGAAAACTCACAACCGTGAGATATAAAACTAACCCTCCCTCTCCCCTGCCAGCATAATTTCCGTCCTACTTCCAAATGGCCTTAGTTTATAGAAGCTGATTACCCCAACCTCATTACTTGGGAAATAGCATATGAATGGGTTCCTGTGTCATAGTCTTTCCCTTTTTGGGTCAATACGAATAGGAAAGCATGGGTAACCCTAGCCAGCCCTCTACTTGGTCTAATACTTTTTTTATTATTGTCATTTAAAATTTCCATTAAAGAAATTCTAGTCCCTAAATCCTCAGCGCAGCATAAATAAAAATAGAGGTTCTTGCAGATCCCTATGTACTTTAAAATAACGTTCTTTTTCTTAGTGAAATGTTATTTGCTAATGAGGTCTAAACTAATTACACTACAGACTACTTGCAGACCACGCACGGACAAACCGGTAACACAGTTCTCCTCTCACTGCTGCACAGATTTGCACCAACCCCGTATGAGAAGACCCCCGTCCGGGTACCAGTTTAGGCTCCCTGGTCCATTCGGCGCCCAGGCTTTGTGCTGAGTGACTCTCAGCAAGCACTAGACAGCTCTCAGTACCCACTGGGAACAGCTCTCAGATCGCAGCTTGTCTCACGCAGCTCCACTGCCAAAGCTCAAGTTTTTGCAAACAGATGTTTCTACAAAAGAAACAGCCTCGATGTAGACACATACAGCTTTTTCCGTGCTTCTCAAAGCTCTAGGAACCATTCCATACAACTGTGTAAATTAGGCCATTGTGATTTTCATGTTTTACAAGTACGACTCCTGTGTTATCAACATTTCTATTTCACCACTAGTTGTGAAAAACTCGTAACCGTTGTACATATTCGTATTCTCTGACTTTAAGAATCCAACAATTTTTATAAAAGCATTGCTGAGAATTTAGGGTCGTCTTTAAATTTGCATTGCTAAACTAATAAATTCATCTTCCATTAAATAAAAACATGAAAATCAATTCTCTATGGCAGGTAAAAATAGACCATTTATAAAACCCCTCAGAACTTGTGAAAAAGAATTCTTTCATAATTCTGATACTTATGTTCTCTTGTTGAAATACAAACATAATTTGAAATTATCGATAACTCTAGATTTAACAATAATGCTACAAGTTTAACCCTGCTCCTTTTAAGTCTCTTGGAAACTGAATGCCCTCTCAAATGAGAAAACTAAAACTTTTAATACTGCTTAGCTGTTTGAGACTCAACTGCCCAGAGTCTTCCAAATGTTCTTCTTATAACGTCACATCAATTGTATAACCTTTTGGAAGCTTGTTTGAATTTCACCTTAAAAAGAGGCAGAGTGAATGGGAAAAATATATTAGCTAATACTTCGCTAGAGGCATTAGTATAGACCAGAGCCTTATTCTTATGTCTCTAAATATAAAAGTTTGACCAGAAGCCCAAAGTAAACTTACTCCATTGAGTGACCCAAGTTATCAAGAGGCTGGCTTCAGAGGGCCAGTAAACAAACTGCACATGATTCTTTTTGACACAATCTTTTTGACAACTTCTTGACATTCTTTTTTGGTTCTTTTTGAGCATCATTCTTTTGAAGTCCTAATGCTTAGTAGAGAGTTGTTTTTAAACATGAACTACCTTTTTAACAATGTAAATCTGGGAAAGACTACATTTCCTCAGTGCAAAAACTTGATCTTGCAAATGTCTGAGGCACATGAGTAATTTTACTTACAGGAATAAATTACTTGGTAAATCTGACCCTTTACATTAAAAAGTCCTGTGAATAAATTAAGAATTTAGCTAGACTTGCCAGGTACAAATAATTAATACTGTCCCTTGCAAAGCCAAAGTTGGAGTATTTGTGTTTGAAGTCCTCTTCAATATTTGAGGTCTTGGTAGTTGCCACACGGCAATTTAATTTATGCATGGAAGGCAGCCTCAAAGTTTGAAAAAGAACCAGGCTGATGTTCCCATTGAGTACAGTAATTTCTAAGATAGTGGTAGAGAAACAGAAATAACCTCATTGATTGAGAGGACTTGGGACACACACTATAACGTCATCAGGGAGTTATGTATGTGGAGTTGGCCGTGCTTCAACTGCTTAGTTCTTCTGCATACAAATAGGTAGTGCTTTCATGTGTTACCCTTGCTGTGACTGTTTTCAAAATGCCACTACTGTACCTTCTTCATTTTGAATTCCTTTCCCATCCAAATATCATTTCCCAATCAGTATCCTATGAAGCTGGTGTTTGCTTTTTGTGCATTCAGAATGCTGAACACACCGGGACACATACGCTTCGAGAAGCAACAACTGACCAGTGAAGCTCATTTCAATGCATTTGTTTCTGAGGTATGGAGAAGTTTTTACTAGTCCAGGAGGGCTCAATACAGATTACAAACCAAAACCTCTCCTGGGCTAGTCTCAAAAAGGTACGTTATCTCCACACCAAGAACGTGACTGTGAAGCGCCTGTCATTTGGCATGCTGTTTAGCTGTGCATTTTTATAGTTCATAATGAATATGGGAAACCAATTTGGCAACCATTGCTTCTTCATTGCACCATGCACGCTCCACGTACGTGGCCCACATTTCCCTGGACCAAGAGGCTGGGGTGGTTCTGTCTCTAAGGCAATGGAAAGAGCTCAGCACAAACTCTTGAAATCATTACAAAAGGACCCTCCCCACAGCAACTTCCCAAGTGACCACTGTAACTCCTTGAAGAGGATGGGGAGACGAGAAAGAAGCCCGTTCTTCTTCTTCTTCACGCTGAGACGGATGATGAAAATAATCTTGTAGGGGGAGAAGTGGAGGCAAGTACTTGAACATTCACAGTTTGATGCAAAGCACAGATGAAGTATATTCTGTAGTTGCTTCAGGCAGTTTTGCGCATAGAAAAAAAGAAATGTTTAGAAAATAAAAAGTTTACTTTGTCTTTCTGGATATAGCCAGAACCAGTCTTTATCCCACCTGGACAAGTGAAAATAGGAATCCAAAATTAATCTGATTTGTGGCAGTAAAGGTCCTTAAGTGCTTTCAACTCCTCAATCAGTGTCTTGTTTTGGTTTTCAAGCACAGCCACTCGATTTTCTAGACATTTCACATATTCCTTTTTCTTCCTGCGACATTCACGTGCTGCCTCCCTGCAAAGCAAAAAAGGCCATTCAAATCCAGAATAATTACTTGTAGACACGGGTGACTTACCTAGTACTGCCATTTTTTTAGAATATGGAGGTACTATTAAGAAATGCAAGTTAGGGAAAAAGGCTGAGTTCATAACAATTGTTCCTCACAAATCACACACACTCAATGTCCACAGATCATTCCAACATGCAAGACCCACTAAGTCAGTACCAATAAAATTCTGCTTCTATGAGAAAAGGATCCTACTCAATGACAAAATTCTGCTTGCAGGATTTACAACAGAGCCTTTATGCTGAGTTGAATGCTGCTGAAATAATTTCATTGATTTTATTATAGTAAATAGATGAATAATAAAAACATGGGTAAGACCAGTCTTCATCTATCAATCTCTTCATAGTCCATAGTGGACTGCAGCAAAAGGAAGAGACAATCAAATGCTAATGGTCAGGATGCTCAACTGGTGCAAAAAAAAAAGCTGTATTTTGAAAATATTGAAAATTGAAACGAGCTCTTCTGCTTAGTAGATAAACAGTAATTGTAGTACTAGGTAAAAAATAATGTCTGTTCCAGGACCTACCCGGCAAGAAGACTCTAAAAGTAATTTTTGAAATTCAGCTCCACAAATGAGACAAAATGAAGAAAACCTAGTTTGTAAGCCTGAGTTTGAATACTCAGGTATTCATTTATCACTCTTACAGATACAATTGCACATGCTTGGAGCACTTCAGTGGGCCATATGCAATATTTAGAATTTAAGTAATTTTGGGCGACTACTTGTGTCACCAAATACTACTGGATGAGGAAGTGCCTCCCAGTGCAAACTACTAACCTGTCTTCTTGGGTGACAGCTTTTTCTTTCTTTTTGTGATTTTTGTGCCAGCTGGAGCTGTATAGTAAGCCACCTCAAATGTGTGTGCATTAGCTATTCATTATGAACAGCTAGAGTTATACTGAATTACAAGAGAGCTTTTAAAATGTAAAATTTACACAGAAAATTTGCACAATAATATCTATGAATATTTACGCTATAATCCTGCAATAAGTACTACCTCACCATCTGCCTCTTTATATCCCTCTCCCCTGCTTGGCTATGGAGCCAGGATTTGCAAATATCTAAGCCGGCAGGCTAAAGGCACCACATGCAACATGATACTGTTGCAGAAGCTGTCACTTTCACTCAAGTAGGGGTAATTCCCCAATTGTTTTTCTTGGCTTTCCTAAACACAAAAGCTTTCTTTTACTGGAATAAGACTGCTGACTAAACGAAGGGATTCAGAATGCTAATTAATTTTTTCTCAAATGCAGAGCCTGAAAGGGTGACATCTACTATTCACTGATATCAGAGAAATACATAAAAAGGGGAGATGGGTAACATTCTGTACAAAAAATGTTTTAAAAAAGTGAACTCTTGCTGTTCAGTGTTATTTACTCTATTAAAGCCCCTCAGATCAGCATTGGGCCTGCTCATGTAACTTTGCATTGTGCTCACAGCTTAGCAATCTACAGAAGACAAATGCATCTGTACAACCTAACAGTTTTTCAGACTGACAGATGAAGTGAACAGTGGTTTCACGGGGCTTCCCCTCCTCACAGGTTACCCTGCGACACCAGGAGAAAAAGCGCTGCTGTGATCCTAGTGTCACAGTAGAACATAAAGGCTCAAACCCGTGGCCTGCAGGCATTCAAGCTCCATGTAATGGGTTGTCTCAGGCCCACCTCTTCCCTCTCCTCCAGCAATAGGCTTAGGGAGCACCATGCCTAACTTCTCTCTGCTTCTCCCTTCCTTCACTGCCTCCACCAAGCCCCAACTCAATAGGCTTCACTGTTCCTCCTCACACGCTAATTCCTACAGGGTCCCATCTCCTCTCTCTCCCAGCCCTTCTGCTGCCACTACTGGCTCCACAGGACATCACCAGAAGCAGCTGCTCACGTAGTCTTTCCTTTACTATTTCTGCTTCCAGAGGATACAGCCCAAAGGGCAAGCAGCTAAAGAGAAGCAGCAAGACAATCAAGAAAGCACTCGTGAAGAGTGCAGATGGGCCAGCAGCAAGGAGAATACATGCATTCTAAGGCTAAGGTAAAGAACCACAGAATGGTTTGGGTTGGAAGGGACCTTAAAGATCATCGAGTTCCAAGCCCCCTGCCATGGGTGGGGACGCTTCCCACTAGACCAGGACATCTCCCACCAGGACATCTCCCACTAGTTCAGGAAAAGAAACTACATGAATGTATTAACTCAAAAAAATCAACTCACCTCAGTGTTTTTAAGAACACATCTGCAGTCATACAAGTCTCTCACCAATTACTCTTCTCCTTATGGCAACAAATTCTCACACCTCACAGAACGAGTCTGACACCTTTACTTAAGGTTTCATAGTCACAATACATGGCATTAGCAGATGTGCTTCTTTGCTTTGCATCTTTAAGTAAAAGCAAATTCTTCAGAAAACATTTAATAAAATGACTAAAAAAGATCAGGGTTCTTAGTACTTAATGCTCTAGTTCTATGCATAGCTGACGGGGAAAAAAGTGATGTAAATGTACATGCCTGTTCTTCATTAGACGCACTTCCCTCTTCCGTGCGGCCTCTTCTGCTGGCTGGGTTGGAAGTGCTGGAGAGGACGCCATGACTACGCCTGGTGCAATGGTGCTGGTAGGGGCGGTGCGAATCTGGTAGGTCTGCACATCTCCTGAGGCAGCTGAAAGACACAAGGGAACACCACGTCCACTTGGTGACAGCACTGCTGAATGCGGTGCGAAGAGCACCTAGTCATCTATCTAACCATGCACTCTGGGCTACACAGTACAGAAGGAACAACCCATCATCTGGGTCATCATTGCTATCTCGGTCTTAGTTTATTAATCTATACAAGGTTTTGGGCATTCCTGCTGAAGAGGTCTTTGCTTGTGCTTGGTAACTTGTTTTGTCTTGCTGTATTGCTGTCCCTGCTTCCTCCCCTCAGTATATTTCTTTTTGCTTCTCTGTTTTTTGGGCAGTTTTAGCAGCTTTAAGAAGATGTCGGATAGTAAACAAGTATTTCTAGCTATGCTTCTGCAAAAGGTGAAACTGCGCATGTAAGTATTTGGCACAGAAAAAAGGGTGTAGAAATGTAGCATTTATTCCAGCAAGAGAGAAACAGTGCAAACTGGACACTCGACTTCACTACTTCTCTAGAATGAACAAGGTCTTGGGTTTCTTTTGTTTGTTTATTGTAATTTAGAAGTGTGTTATATTTGCCTGAGCTTGTAAAAAAATTCAATACCACCCAAAGAAATTACAAGTCCTTAAGAACACAAAACTCAGAGGACGAGTGCAACAATAGTATTTTTCTTGGCTATTTATTCTCACTGATGCCTGGAGACCTCTTCACTGGTTAACTTCCAGATCAACTGCTTTGCAATCATGAAAGCAGAGGTACACTTTTCTGTTATTTTTAATAAACCAAAACATATTTTAATACAATAAAACCCACCAACTTAATTCTAAGTTGAAGTAGCCCTGCTTGTTCTAAGCGGAGGGCTAGACCAAATGATCTTGCAAGGCACTTTTCCTAAATTATTCTATGATTCTAAAAGTCAATGATTTAAGTACTTCATAACTAGCTACAAAAGCTACAAGAAAATATGACCCGTGATTGAAAAAGGGAAAAAATTACTAATAAGTTAAAGTGTCCTTATAGAAAGAATCAAACAACCTTCTTTTCTAACTTTAGTGCTTCACTTTAAATTTACTATTGTTGCAGATGACTATCTGGGAGAAGTCAACTCTGAAGTGGTATCAGTTTTTACAGAACATATAAAAAAAAAAGTGAACAAAATAAAGGAAATACATCATGAAAAACCAAAAACAATATATTGTTTTAAGAATTAAACCCAAAATATCCACAATTTTATCAATACAAAGGGGAAGGCTCCAAGAAAATATGACACAAAGCTTTGTCCAGAATTTCTTTTAATCATTTTGGAGACGTATCTGTGACAAAGCTGTTAATACTGTTTCATGACACATTTGAAGGATTTAGGTTGGCAACTTATATCAGCATGGAGAAAATGTCATAGAGAATGACTAGCTGTGAAGTTTCTCACCTTGTACAACAACTTGGTTGCTGGGTACAAGTATCTGTTGTCCGTCTGTGGTCTGTGCATATTGTAAAATGGTGGTGCCAGGTTGGGTTGCAGCTGCATTGGTCATAGTCAACGTCTGGAGACCTTGTACCCCATCTGTGCCATTGTTAGACAACTGTATTGCTCCTCCTTGGGTAATAGCAACTGAAGACAAAAAAAAAATATGGATACAGCATGTAAGACACTAATTTACTCATTAACTTACAGTATTAAACCTAAATATGGAAGAATACTCATCTGAGTTAAATCCCATGAACCCTTATACGCCCTCAAATTAGACACATGG
The DNA here is from genome assembly GCF_001431845.1 of Calidris pugnax. Lineage (NCBI taxonomy): Eukaryota > Metazoa > Chordata > Aves > Charadriiformes > Scolopacidae > Calidris > Calidris pugnax. Next base: position 14,956,939 of record NW_015090990.1, on the reverse strand, counting down.
CTGTAATGTATCATGCCTGGAAGATAATTTTTTGTGACACCCATATTTCTGGGGAGGCCAAAAAACATAGCCTAAAGCACAAATTAGTTTCTCCCATAAAAGCGTTATCACACAGAGGAGCTACAATCCTTCCCCAGTGATTAATTTTTAATTTGTTAGGTAGGATTTTCTTCTTGGTCGGTTTAGGTCTTTTCCTCAATTCTTTCTTTTTTCCTCTCATCTGAAATTCCTCTCCTCTTCCATGCTTTATGCCCTTCAGCCTCCTCTGCTGCTATTGCAATCCATCCTGTGTTTCACTTTCTTCTTGTTTTGGCCTTTTTTTTTTTCTTCTGATTGTATCCCCCTTTCTCTACAACTTCCTCAGCACCTTCCTAGCAGTTGTTTTCATTCATAACGGTTCAGTTTCACATTTTTTCTCCTTAAAGCAGTCTTAAAGCTGCTGGTCTTTTTTCCCTTTCTTTCCCTTAATCCTGTCATGCAGGTGTACTGAGACATCACCCCTCATTCATGACTCCGCAGAATTGCACTGTGTTCCTATACACAGACACACCAAAACCTCAAGTATCTGCACAAGCATTTATTTTACAGTTATGGTAGGAGAACAGAGTTAACCACATCAGTTTCAATAAAATTAAGTAGGGTATTAGGCAAAATGGCTAAGGATTAAACAGAGATATAAAATTTCTCTTTTGAATATTAAATAGTGAAAACACAGAAATGTATATTTATTAAATATTTTAAATATTGCTGAAGTTTTGATTTTTTCAGAACTTTCTAAAAGGTAATTGCAGACTGTAATGCTTTTTGTATTCATGAGGTTACAATTTTGTGGACCAGGATTAATAATTTGCCAGGAAAAAACGAATCTTCTGGACTACCTCATCTGGTTCCTCAAGTGAAAAAGTTTATAATAGCATTATGGTTAGTTCATATTTTGCCTCAGGATGTGTTAGCTGCACTACCTGGCAGTCCCAGAACATATATTGAGCATTTCAAATACTTACAATAGGAATGTTTTTAAAAGGCATGGTTATCAAACAGTGACATTAAAGTAATCATATTTTCACCTCCTGCTTTGTTTTAGTCCAAACAGTTACAGAAATAATAGTTCTTCATCTTCTCATCCCCACTTACTAGCACCACTGAGAAATTCAGACTACATACTGTACTGCCCACTGCTGGTTTGGTAAATGGGAGTTGGCACCGTAACAGTGGCGATGGCAGGTGCTGCTGTTTCCTCTTCAGACTTTTCTTCTTCAATCCTTGGCACTCCTGGGGCGTCTGAGGACAAGTCATTCAAAATTTTTCTGGCAAAGACAGTGTGTTGTAGAGATTTTAATAAAAAATGAAAAAAAAAAAAGTCTATTTGACACATAATGCTGGAGAAAACTGAAAAGTGCAGTAAGCCAGCATGGAAAATACGGGTGCAGAATGAAAAGCCCACACTTTCTTCCAACTGTTGCTGGAGAGGATTGTTCAAAGTGCCATGCACAGACGGGCAAGGCAGCCAGCACACAACAGCTGTGCTTATCAATATGAGATACAGGTGCATCTCAACAGGTTCTTCTCAACCCAAGACACAGCTATCATAACCTTCTCTTTGTCTTAAAAACATGTTTCTTTCTTGTCCATTTTCACTTGTTTCCTGCTTTTAGCCACATAAAGATCTGAAGACAGAAAAGTACGTAAAACGCTATCTCCTCGCTGACATCAGGGGAACTGTTCTGTTTCAGAGACCATAAAGGCCTCAGCCAGAGAGCTGAGTATCAAGGAAATTAGCAGAAATGCTTGTAAAGGGCAACCAGTTTATGACCTAACACCTGCCTCGGAGGCAATGCCGGGTGTTTGACTGAAGTCACACGGTTATGTTTACAGGTGCCCTGCCTGGGAAAGCTGTGAGATTAGCAGAGGTGAAGGAAATAACAGTTTGTTCAATTACTTCTATGGGTTAATTATCCAAAGCCCAAGCTGCTAAAGCATCACTGCTACAGGTCCCACTGAATAGGACTGTTAAGACTGACCGTAGTACCTGCTGCAATTTGCATCACTTAGACCAAGCACTGCTCTCGGAGGACTGTAAGCCCTTTTCACTGCTGGCATAGTCTGTCACTGCAAAATGCTGCTTAGGTAAAGGGAAACATTTTTTGTCATTCTCTTCATATGTTTGCCTCTGGATTGTCACTAGAACTCGAAGTGGGATGAAGCAAACGCAGCTGCAGACCCCAAGCTCCAAAACAAGACGTGTTTCTTAAATAAGGCTCCTAAAGCTTTGGGAGCCAGAGCATCTGTATGGAAGCTATTTGGGGAGAGCAGTCACTCTGCTAAGCAACTTGACAACAGAGCTTCGCTGTTGCTGTTTTGACTCTGTGTGTGTGCAGGAACCCCAGCATTGCACAAGCACTCCACTGTGCCAAGCACCACTTGGACAAATAAAAAACTCCTGTCCAGAGAGCTTGCAATCTAGGTATTAGACTAGAAAAACTAGTGGACAAAACAGATGAAAAAATATGGAGAGAGCAGGGAGGATGAGGAACAAAACCCAAGAAGCCCAAAATAGAAAAGAAGAAGCTACAGCTCGCCACTTTTTAAGCTCACGTCAGATATGATCTGGTGGCTAGAACCTACCTCTGCCATCATAAAGATGGATTTAAGATAGAAGGTAAGGTGGCAGCTTTACAAATATAGGAGCTATGAACTGACATGGGGAACACATGATGTACTTCAATAGCAGGATCCAAGTGGAATTTCCAAGGAAGAGGTATAGCTCTTCAGTTCCGTGAACCTATCTGCATCTATCCTGTCTCTGGGGCCAGTTACAGCAGCTTGAATAATGCCAACCAGGAACTCACCAGACACAGCTGTAGCCTGGCTCAGTCTTACTGACGCGAGCCCTACCCCGGCCCAGGGTCTGAGCTGCATATGCAAGTTTTACAATTGCAAAGTTTTGCTGAGTCACCAGGATCTGGTTTGGGGACAGAGGCTGTGGTGTGGCATCAGTGCACGCAAAGGAGTCCATCCCAAGGAGAAGTTAACATGCACATGTCCCCTCTCCTCAGTTTTGCTGCTTGCTTACTTAGCTCTGCCATCTCATGATATGCAGCCATTCTTCCATATATAGTAAAAGCAAGTGTCTCACTGCAGAAGCAGACTGCAAGGAAGTCTGTGGCAGCCTTGAAGTTAGCACCACCACTCCTCACAAATAAAAATATTTTCCCAGACCTATTATAGTTAGGGATCTTCAGTAACGATTTTCACTATATTCAGCAGAACAGCCTTGAAGGCTGCTGGAAAAGGTAGAAAATAAGCTGCAAATGCTATAAAAAATCCTAACAAATGGGTGAGATATGCTTGGGCCTAGAGTGTAGCTTATATTTCTAAGTCTATGCTCATAAAGAAAAAAGGAGCACCTGAATTTTCTGAAGCAGCAAGAATCCACAAGTCACTTAAAACCCACTGAACTCCAGAGCTGTTCCTTGATGTTATTTAGCATGTTTTAAGAATGAAAAGTGAGATTCAGTACAGCCAGAAAAAAAGCCATGCAAGGGCTTGATGAACAAAGTAACAGATGACTAAGACCAAGTGAAGGAGCACCTCAGTTGGTGTTACCACAGAAGTATTTGCTATGGCAACTAAAGATACTAGATGCCTATCACTACATTCAACTCATACCCCAACTTCTTAAATTTTAAACAACCAATTTTGCCCAAGCAGAAATTCTCTCTGAGCCACAGAACACCATGTGGTCATTGAAAGTCTCATGGGAGAAAGGAATTAAGCTTGATTGCTGCTAGCATTTCAACAATAACGAAAAACAATAGAGTTGATTTTTTGCAGACTACAGATTATACAGAAGCCACCTTCTTGCAAAGCTTCAGTGTATTTCACATATTAAGTATGCATTAAAGCTAGCCCTAAGGCACCTACCACAATGACACCTCAATCTTTCACCAGTTTGGCAATTAGCTTATTCTCAGCTTATTTCTGTCCTGAGTGCAACAGCTGAGATTTCCTCCTCCTCTCCAATTTGCTTATCTTTTTACATCCTATTCCATGGAAAGACATTGCATAAGAGAGATTTCAGCTAAATGATAAGTCTAAAAATAACTATACAACCACACTGTTTGTCTCCCCATGTGAAGAACGCATCCATCCCGCAAAACGCTTCAGCTTTTAACCTCCATACCTGTAGGAGGGTCGTCTGGAAAGAATTTCTCTTCGTTTCTGTGAGTCTGTGACACTGTCTACTGATTCCTGTGAATCTTCACTTTCTGCTATAGTGGAGATCTGTAAATAAGAACAGCAATCAAACTTAATAAGACACTTCCAATGTCTTCATTTTAAGGAAATGTTGACATCCTGTGGAAAACACTAGAATGCAAGCATTCTACAGTGCTTCTACCTAGGCAACAAACAGAAAGGGCAGGCTGTTTAGCAACAGATCCAGTCAAAGAATGACCACAGAGAGTTATCTACCTGTGAGAATGTCCTTTAAAATTTAAATACTCCATTAAGAAAATATGAACAGTAATTCCATATAATCTTTGCTTTCCATGATTCCTTGTTTCCATCCATTTTAAGGAAACAAAGAAAGATTTTTTAAGTAAAATTCAGGGAGAGAAAAACTAAAACCAAATTAAGAGAGCAGAAAGGTTTGGAAACAAAAAACAAAATACTGAAGTTGAGAAACATCCATTTATAAATAATTGGGTAGGTATGTCATAGAGACACTGCCTTTTGCGGGGGGAGAAATTGTCAGGAAAATGTTATACACGAGGATGCTAAAAAATAATGCAGTGCTGCAATTCTGAGTATCTGTGCTAAAAAAAGACAAAGATTTAGGAAGGAAAGCTAAAATGCTTTTATCAATCACATTTCAATAATCCTAAATTGGAAGTGTGCCAAAAATGTAAAAACACCTCCAATACATAAAAGCAGAGACTCTTTTCCCAAAGACTATAGTAACATGACAAATATAGAAAAGCTAACAATAGTTATTCAATAGAGAAATGTCTGCGTGAGAAACATAACTCGCAGCCTGACATTTTATTCACTGGAGGGAAGATTCCTAAAGGCCCCAAAAGCTTGCTGGCGCCCAAATCTCAGAGTTATCAGATGGAGGGCCTCAATAGGTCCAAGGCTGACTGTGAACTACTGGGCTTTGAATATCGCAGCATTCCAAACACGTTATGGCTTTGCACTGAGCCAGGTGAATTCCAAGCATGGTTTCATTGCCAGTCTCTTACCTTCCACCCCTGGGCTAGTAACTTGCGCACTTATCTGAAAACTGCTCACCTCCGATAGATTAAAACTCTAAACTTTTGACTGCAATGGCAGAGGAGAGTAGGGCCTGCCAGAATAAAGCTGACAAGGAGTAAACAAAAGATTACTATCAGAATAGCCTAGTTTTTACTCAGCTAAATATCTGAGTAATATAAATATTTGAATAAATTCAAATAGTTGAAACATCTACTTTTTAAAATTAAACTTTTTTGAGCTCAGTGTACTAACAGTAAAGGAATCATGTACAGTCCTTGCCCTGTGTAGCTGCTGTACACCAAGCTATTTATATTTCTACATTCAGTAACACTGGACTAAAAGTGGTTAAAAAAAAAAAGTTACAAGTTTTAAAGATTTCAGACTACTTGTCTCCTATGTCTTCAAGCTATGTCATCATATTGCATTATCTGTCTTGCTTTACAGAAGAGAAAAATGCTAAGGCTTTACAAAGCAAACAACATTCAATGGGCAAATTTTAAAACTATTTTTATGAGAGGACTGATAGGTTTATTTTAAGACCATTAACATACAGACATCTGTTTTGTAAACCAATGCAAGTATTTTTCATGTAGCAAAGACTCTCATCCCAGAGTATCAGCCTTGTTAATGATTAAAGATTACATTATTAAAAAAAAAATCCCTTTTGTTCACTTTAGAATAGTATGAACTCTTATTTAACAACGAAAAACACAGCAGAGAGAAAAAACAGAGTAATACTGTAAGGAAAAACATGAAGCTGTTACACTCACCAACCAAATTCTAAAGGGAAATGAAACTCAGCAATGTTTGAAAGTGAAAAGCGATTAAACGAGAACAGAAAAAAAGTGCTACAGAGTAGCAAATACTGTAGAGTTTTTGCCTTCAACATGCCCTTAAAGTTTATAGAAGCAAAAACACAGTCCAGGACACAAATGTGTTAGAAACCAGTGAACTGGCAGGACTATTCAAAAGGCCCAATTCACATAATAGGAATGTTCTTCAGTCAGTACCTGAACTGTCTGGACCTGCGGAGACTGAATAACTGACGGCTGGGCAGCCTGAATTACTCCATGCACTTGAACCGTCTGCCCATTGGGCAGCTGAACTAAGGTCACCGTGGGCGCAGAAGACGTTGCGTGAGCTGCTGGCATAGATACCTGCAAAGAAGAGACAGCGAGCATAAATTAGGTTATTGCAAAATCTTCCTATTTCACTACAAAGAACACTTTTTGGTGAAGGAATTATGTATTTTCTAGACCCCAGTTAGATGACCCAAATGTTTCAGCGTAATATAAAACCCCCTGAACTGCCTAAGCCCAACATCTGACCTACTTTACAAATTAATCTAATGCAGAATTTCTGCAGGCTCAAAACGTTGCTTGTAAAACCACTGAAAAAAACGAGAAAAACACAACTGTCTCTATTTGGAGGTAACCTAATAAAACCACGTTATTACCTTTCACTTCAGTTAGATATTGCACTAGGACTTGCTACTCCTACAGACACTGCTGAGTCAAAGGCAGAAACATATGGGAGTGGAGCTATTTTTGTTCTCACTCAAGAAAATGCAGTGTTTGCCAGATGTAAGAAGTTAAAATTTTTAGGGAGTCATACCTTTCAGACCTTCTAAACCATATTGAGTAATTGGCAAAGTCCATTTAAATGAAGAAAACTGACTGTATGTTCAAACACAAAACCCATTTGCAGGCAGTTACTGTGATACAGTGTTAACGAGTCAACACAAACTCTAGTTTTAAGAGTTCTTCCTATGAGGACAAATGGCCCATGTTTTAAACCCTCAGTTCCTAACCACAACTTTGTTTCAGCAGCACAGACCTGCAGGCACAGTGGCTATGCCAACAGGGATAGATAGGCTAACGACTTCGGCACGGCACGTGGGGCTTGGGCTCTGAGGACAACCAGACCCGCACAAAGCTCTTCACACCTGGGGAAGTCTCACCCTGGAAGGTCACAAGAACTACCATGGGTGGCTGATGGGCCACTCACTGAGGTTGCTATGCGGCTGGGCAGATGCCCTGGTGCACATCCAGTACTCAGCGACTGTCAGGACATGATGCGCGTGTTGGTAGCATGGGGGGGCTCCTGGAAGGCAGGAGGGATCCAGGTCTGCCCTACCAGGGGACACAGCCCTTGGTCTGTGCCCAGCTTGCACCATCGTAGCCCCCCGGGAAGGGCAGCGGGCAAGCTTAAGCTCACAGCCAGGTCGCGGGTCACTGATCATCCAGCCTTCTCCTAGACACCCAAGTCTGGAAAAATTTAATGATCCTCCAGTGTTCAACAGCATTTTCAAGATATTTGATCCATCCAGGTGCAATGTGAGAAGGGGCTGCACCACTGTCCCACCTAATCTCAAAGAGCTGCTCTGTGAGTAAATTCTCTGCTGTCCCCATGAACACGTGGTTCTCAAAAAGCTGCAGTAGCTGACCTCCGAATTTCCGTAAATATCCACCACTCACAAGGAAATCTTGCTTAACAACAAAATTAAGGGGAATTACATGTAGACCTCTCTCCTCCACAGCTGTCTCTCTCCCTAATCCACAAATTTGCGTGTGCTTTTACCTTCCTTTTTCAGGAAAACGGCTGCAGCATTACATGGCAGTACTCAACTCCCATCTGAGAAACCAGGGCTGAGATTAACATGAGCGCACTTTCCTCTGGCAAATTACATTCCTTTACCAAGCGACCTTTTTAATAATGCATGTCTGACTAAACAGTCCCTGGCAATGTCAGCAAAGCTGATCAACTGGAGGCTACTCTGCGGTTGGATTAAGCCAACAGCAGAGTGTAACTTCCGCAGATGTCTCTGACTCATACCTTGTGGAACTGGAACGAGTTTCCTTTTGACTCTGAAAAACTACCCTGAACTCGCTAAAAATGCAGCAATTAAACTAAGCTTACAAGAGGGGTGACCTTACAAGAGATAATGAAAGAATTAAATTGACATAATTAGTTATTTAGATTTGCCTAAGCCTCTGAGGGCAATCCCTAATGCCAAACACTGCCACTTCACGTATTAAAAATATCAGAATAACGTAACACTGATGTGAACAAGACAAGGAATTATGCTTAGACTGTTACATCACCTCCACAAGGAATATAAAGCCTGGGGAGAAGCTGACGTGCAAATAATACAGTGAATGGCAACAGAGGAAATTAGGAAAAATATAACACATTCCTTTGTGGTTCAGATGGATTTTAGCCATAGCTGTATAGCTTTTTCTTACTCAGAAAAAAATCTCATTCAAGTACCAGGGTAATTTTGCCCGAGTAGAGTGCATTCAACCCACTACATACCTGTAGGTTCAGCTACCTGGAGGTTAGTATGTTAGCACACAAACTGGAAACATTCCTGCTTCTCTGGACTAACTCTTAATGTATACCAAGTGAGAAGCAGTTTACTGGTTTTGCAAGAGAAATAAACTACTTCCACTCAGTTCACACTGAAGTGTTATTCTCACCACCTACATCCTGTGCCTAAGTTAGACAGTGAGAAAACTGCCCAAAGAGGCAAGCTGGTGCAGGGCAGCTGGTGTCCTGTAAATTCACACTACAGCTTCACTGAACAAAATAACCCTGTGGATTTTAACAGCTTCAGTCCCTGTACTATCACTTGAATGGAAGTGTACTATCTCTGGCTTACCAAAAGGTGTAATGACTTGAAAAAGACATTAATAATTTATAAAACAATAAGCGATTTAACACTTGTGCCACTTAAAAGACACTCAATTATGATGAAATTTTTCTTTGCAGCCTGCAAATAGTTTTAAAATGAAATGGTTACAGAAGACAGCCAAACAGATTCTGTACTCATTTACACAATGGAGTTGCTCCTGCCAACCATCAGTGTATCCAAGAATAAAACCAGGTTCCAAAAAAATTAGAGCTGTAGCTGGAATTGCATTTCTTATCTCTCCAAAATAATTTGGGGACAATAAATGATCCTACTACTTTCTCTTTAAACAACCAACAATTCTATGAAATTCTGGAGACAACAGGATAACACAAGCTGTCAAATGCCAGGTAGTTCCACTTGATTATAATGTTTATAATATTAATCCCATCTGATAAGATGTTGTATTTGCTGCATTATTTATCTATCTTTTCAATTTCTTTTCTTCAGAATTAAACTCACTGCTATAGACAAGTTTCTAACAGAAAACGCAATAGCAAAACAATCCAATCAACATAAAAAAGACAGTAAATTACATGTTTTGAAAAAAAAGCATCTTTTGGTGATATGGTTGTGGTAAAGAATGCTAGAAATCTTTTCATTCATTATTCTGTTAACATTACACAGTTCACACACATATAGTTCTTCAGAACACAGTCTAGTGTGATGGGAAGTTAAAAAATCTCTACTGCTTTAAAAATGTGAAGACAAATATTAAAGGAACTAGACATTGCACCTGGTTCAGAATCATATTAATGGAACCTTCTCTCAGGCCCATGAGCAGACATTATCCCTCTTAAAATAATTATCCAATAGGTAACACTATTACACCATATGATTTTATACCTGGGCTAACGTTGCAATCTGTGGTTGTGCCTGTACTGTCATCTGTTGGGTTTCTGCCTCTGTAACGGCTGCATCTCCACTCTGCTGGTTCTCTGCTCCAGATTCCATGGTCATTTAGTTACCTACAATCACAACATTTGTCGTAAGTCTGGGTTGGCATGCAAGTCCGTCATTCTTGGTGGATCTGGTAGCAATCACTGCAGCTGAATTCCCATTACTACATACTGTTTTCATTTGCTTATTAAAATGTTGCCAAACTATTAGCATTCGGGCAAAATTTTTCTCATGCCAGGTGTGTGCCTCAGGTGGATTTTTCTGTGTGTTATGTTTCTGAAAAACAGGTCCAGTCTCCTCCAATAATGAGATCAGATAGACTGCGCTTTGCTCATCTTAAAAAAAAACCTGCTTGAGCAATTGCACTGTGATGACCTAGTACCTCCACAATTTGGAGTAATGACTGGTGATTTGTCAGGAAGGGCACTCCCCCAGTGCCAAGGTGACAACGTGCCCTGCTGCAGCCCTCCCTCTCCCCCACAAGTGCAGTTTGCAGATAACCAACAGCAATCACCTCCGCGTTGGGCACCGCTTTTCAGTGGTCTTCTTCTGTCTGAACTAAATATGCAACACCTCCATGCAAACTCTCTCCACAAGCAGGCTGTCACAGCAACTCAGCCTTTTCTACTCCGTAGTTTTAAAGTCAGCAATGGAAGCCACTTCTCCTTGAACCTTACCGTAAATAAGTATTTTTATATTGAGAAGTATGGAGTGGTTTGTCATGACCTATGTTTTGTATCATATGTAGCTCCTAGTACCTTTGTATTTCTAAGCAATAACTGAGCAAGCCTAGATCACTGGAACACACAACTCTATAAAAAGAGGTTGCATAACTTCCAAAACTACGCATGTAGGCTGAGTGCAATGAACGTTAAATTCTGCACTGATCTGCAAAAATTACTTCTCAGTTCTTCTTTAACTACTGATATGAAAATATTTCATATATAAAAAAGAGCTTCAAAATACAAGGGAACGTGCCCAATGGTGATACAGCAATACCACTGTATTATACAGATCTCCAAATACCAAATATTAAGAATGCTATTACCTCCATAGCCACAATAGTAATTCTGTGTACCACTCTGTGCCTCTACCACTCTGTGCCTCTGCCAATTGACTCGGGCCTCTGGCTACCCTACAGCAGCACACCTCTCCTCAGAGCTGAACAACAGAAATGTACAGAGCATTTCTGCTTTGGGAAAGGGCTGGGAGGCAGAGGATGCTCAGATCAGAAGAAAGGTGAAAAGAAGGAGAAATGCCCCTCTTCTTGCTCAACTTTACTGCCCTCCCAGAGGAAAAGACTTAAAAGTGTCAATAGAGGTGGTGGTACCATGACCACACTCAAGACATTTCAATTTAAACACAAAGTCAGTGTAACTTCCACTTCAACACAAACAGCAGAGTCACACTTCAACCCTGAGTTTAATATGACATGTCTGTCTTGCAGTAAACGATTGCTAATCAACAAAGATAAAACAGCAGTTCAAAGTTGTAGCTGCATCTCACTTCAAAAGAAAGCAAGGCAATATATATAAATCAAAATCTGTCCATTTAGCACTGAAAGTGACTGTTCAAATGAACTTTTGTGTTTGTGTGTGTGTGAACACTGAAATGTTTAAGTACCAAATATTTAGTTCCAACATCAGTTTAGAAACTCTTAGGAAATGAAAAGAAGGAAAAGAATGAAACCTGATTTCCCTTAAAAACAAAAAATGAATGAAAATTTACAAATTTTTGAAAAATCAAATTAAATTCTTGTAAGCATCTAGAATTTTGTATGCCTTTGCCATGAATTTTGTCCCACATAAACCAGGTATTAGTCTGAAAAATGTTAACAGATAAGCAATACTCTACTTATATGTATATACTGGTAAACTGGCCATGAAAGAAATTAGTTGTAAACTCACTGTGTTTTATGTAGTCTTGATGTTACATTGTGTAAGAATTTCAAGAATAGCCCGTGAAATATAATAACCCCATTCTTTCCTACTGTACCAAGTCTTCTCCATGTTGCATTTCACCTTCCAGAAAGCACAAAAGAAAACCCATGAACTATTACTATTTGTAATATACATTACCAACAGTTCTTAAAAGACTTCATTAATGACAACAGTTTAAGTGGTCTTCTATCTCAACTTTAACAAACAAGTTATATTTTAACAGTCTTAGTCCTCAATTTTTGGGAGTATTCTGCATTTTCAAAAGTGCAAACTACAAACCAGATTACTATAGGTTTCCCTTTGATTTTTATCATTTTTAAGAAGGTACCTAGTTTTACCACTGTTTTGCAAGTATCAGCCAGTTTTTCCAAGGTAAGCAAACCAACTTTTTCCCAATTCCTATGCATTTATCATGGTGACTCCAGTCAAAAGAGTGGAACCATCATCGGAACCATCTCAGGAGCAGATCTTTTGCATCAGCAACATCTCCTAGCCAAGTATCTGAAAAGAACATAATTCCCCCACTGTAAATTAAAGCATGTTGCAAAACTAATAATGCTTGTGTTTGCTGACAGAAATTGTGACTTCAGTATGGAGTCAATTGCTATATGAATGGCATTAGAGCTAGGTGAAACGTATAAGTGTGGAGTCTCTTGATTCAAGTATTTAGTGATGTTCACAAAGGTAGATGTTGCCAAATTCCTGCTGATAAATGCAATGGTCTCCTAGGAAGAACTTCCAATCCTCTCACACACTATTCAGCAAAGGACCTCTGATTTTACAAGCGTGATTTCCACACTTGCATCATCTTTTGCATATGTAACAGCAAAAGCATTAACTGTTTGAGGTGCTCCCTCCCCCACACCACCATTTTGGAAATCAAATTCTTAACGTGACTTGCAAACACCTAAAAGGAACCTCCTCATTACATACAGTAAGCACCAAGCAATGCAGGAAGCTGCCTGCAAGATTTACAACTTACATCACATTTCCAATGTGACTTGTAGTTTTTGGACAAGCTCTTAGTCTTGTGTTATTTGCAAGTTCTAAGTACTCTTGAATTTGGTTCAATTAACCTTGCACTGATACACGACAGTATTCGCATTCGAACATCTTCAGTACTGCCTTTTACAATAACTTGTGAGAAAAAGATGGATTTTTGAGCATCATGACACGATATTCCAGATACACTGACTACCACATTGTTTCATGTTTGCTTTAACAGTACAGTATGATTAAGATTGTCAAGATATACAAGACCAGCTACCTAGAACATAGTGAGTATTGAAGGTGTGTGTACAGATAAGACCATGATGGCTGAAATGAATGTTGTCAATTCCTATGAGTTCTTGCAATGTAACAGATGAACTGATGTTATTTATTCCCCAATAACGTTTATTCCCCAATAATGATGTAATTAATTTCCCCAAATGAATCCTTAACACTTCCTTTCTAAGCTCTCATGTACCCCTAGTCTAGAAAAGCTTTCCTGACGGGTAACCCAGCATCCTTCTGTTCTTGTGGGTGCTCAGGCCCACCTCTCCACCCCATCATTTTGCTCCTCCTGCCCCATTCACAGTGGCCCACCCCACTCCCTGGCACTGATTTCCCTGGCAGCCACCCCACCAGGACTTCTTGAATGGAAGTGTCTTGTTGGGGAGTGTCTGGGACAGGGAAGGCATATGGGAGCAGAGGGAACACACCTTCTTCTCATTTCCTCCTGCTTCCAGGCTACTTTCCGTCTTGTCTGAAGAGGACACCCCACACACACTCCCTCCCCCCCATTTTGACAAAAAATTAGTAATTGCTGTAGTTCATCTTGAACCAAACATTCTAAATGAAACTAACTGAAAAAACAGTTAGCTATTACCAACCAGAGCTGGAAAACCAGAGCCTGCTTGGCTAAACCACCCCAGCTATGAACTCTGAACAGAGGTTAAGAAAGCTGATGAGACTACCTCGTCAGAGACGGTTTAACTTGTGACTTAGGTAATATGCAATTTTCCGAGTATTATACTTACGAATTCTTTCTTAACGACATACTTACTAATGATCTGAAACTCCGGAGGTGAAGAGCCAAATAGTGAAACATTCAGCTGACACCCAGTAATTTGTTTTTAGCCAAATTAGGACTGGGAGAAAGAAGTTCAGCAGAAGATAACTAACCGTACTAGCTGAATTTACACCAGGCAGGGCAGCAGAAGATGGATATTAATAAACACAAACAGTTGCAGAATGCCAGGAAACTGAACTACACAGACTGTAGAAAAATCCAAATAAACCTATCTTGTTAGTTGCATAAACCTGGAGAGGGGTCCTGGGCACTCCTGCAGACAGCTCACCAGATTTCTTCTTTAAAAGCATCTGTGTAAAGAAAAGCTAAAGTGGTTGACTGCAACAGTAATAAGAGACAGGGTAATCTTTAAAAATTATACTTGTATAGAGGGACCCTATACATCAGCTAGATTACAGTGCAGAGGTTGGGAGCCCATCTTAAAAATGGGTTCTGTGGAATCTGTGTGTTCAGAGAAAGGAAGCATTTTCGGCAATGAAAACCTATTGTATGAAGAGACTGGATAGAAATGTATTATTTTCCCCAGAAAGGAGGGAAATGCTTCAAACACTAAAAATATATATTTAAATTAGTAACAGGGGAAGTAAATGAGAATCATTCACTGTCTGATTATAAGAACAGTGAAGCGGAAAGGTGACAAATCTAAAAGTATGGAAACGAATATTTTAAAATATCTATTTAAAAATATGAAAATTGACACTTCATGTACTGCACAAATAGCACTGATGATGCTGATGAGAAGCAATTTATCAGGATTCAAACAGGGCACAGGGGTTAGACGTGTGCACGGATAACAAGAATGCCCAAGAATATCCAGAATTAGTGTGGTTATTTCATACCAAAAGTGGTGCAGAACTGAAAGGAAGATAAAACCTCATGAGATTTAAATCAATCTCTAACCCTTAAAAATTCAAATAAAGATTTTCATGAGGGGAGAAGATTATGTCACATGTAATTCTTGCAGGTTCCAGTAGTCTTTTGAGGTGCCTACTGATCTTCAGTATCTTAAAGACAGGATGCTGAACTAGGTGCGCTCCAGATAACGGTAACTCCTGTAATCTCTATTTAAAGTGAGCATCAACACTGTGTACTCAGAGCATGAGCAGAGCTACTGCCCTTCCCATCTGCTTACAGAGCCAGGAAGACAGAATTCTGCCTTCCCACAGCTTGCCACATCTGTTCTCCTTGGTATATCTTACTCTCTACCTTCTTTTTCTATCCCATATCCAAAATATCCTCATAAACGCCACCATCTCTCCTGAACGTTAGGCTCTGCTCCTTGGTTTCTCCTTGCTCACAGGAGCCAAAGAGCTCTCCTGCTCTGAAGACAAGGCTGCTTTTCTCCATTCAGGACAGTCTGAAGAAAAAAAGTGGAGGTTTTTTCCCAAACACTACTAAATCCCAGAATCAAAATACCTCACTGTGGCTGTTACAGCAGATATAACTTTCCATCCACTTTTGTATGTGAAGGTCCTGAATGCCCCAAAGCTTTTCATGCTTTTCAATTGTACCAGCTGGCACAGTAAAATATACTACCTCTCCCTCCAAGCTTTTCTTTTTCTTTCTCTTTAGTAACATCGTGGTCACAATTCACTGTTATCAGTTAATGCTTATGCTGACAGTTATTGTCCATACAATATAACTACACCTTGAGGCAACAGGGTTGGCTTTACACATCAGGTGTACTGTCACAGCCTGCTCACAAGCAAGCATGGCTTTACCAAGTGACATGCTTTAAACTCTCCTTCTCCTCCACAGCTAGATGATGACTTCTGGTTTTATTTTATTAAAGTACGCACCCAGATTTTGAAGAACAGCATGGCGGCCTCCAAAAACAGCGCAGAGCAGAGACCCAACAAACCCATGCCCATTCTGAACCTGACCTGTGCCACATCCAGTCAGAGGTTACCCCAGCCACCACCTGCAGAGGCCACCTCGATCGCCACATGAGGTCCCTGGCCCAGTTCAACATCCAGCCACCCCACGGCTTGTGGCAGCAAGGGGTCAGAGCAGCGAGGGGGCTGAGGGAAGGGAAATGGAGGCAATGCCTGCTTCTCAAACCCTGTATTGGGATTTATTCATAGCAGGTGTGCCAGTATGATTGTTAAAGGAAGCAAATACAGCTCCCCCATCCAGAGCTCCAGGAATTCAACTCACTCCATATTTACTATATGTGGCTTTATAAAGCCACAGATCCACCATGAAAACCCTTGAAAGGTCATCAAACACCACTCGTGCTATTATTTGCTTTTACCTTTCCAGTGTAAGTACTGAGAACGTTCACATGAAATCTGTAAACATTTCCATTGTCACCTTGCAGCGCTGCAGCCCTTTCAGCCGCAGCTCAACAACCGCTTTGTGAACTCCATTCAATGGCTGCCAGACTGAAAGCATTCAGAAAAAAATAATTTTATTTACAGCTAACACAAGGGACTTCAAATAAACAGTAGTAAGTGCTTGACAGGGTAAGACAGGCCTATAATCATCTCTCTCTGTCACTAATGACTGCAGTGGGTTGGCAAAGGAATTGCAATTTACACCAAAGCTTCTTCGTCATCCCAAGCTGACACTGCCCCATGGATACTTGCTCCTCCTGCCCTCTCCTTGGGGTGACAAGACTGTGTGCCATACTGTGAACACAACTTAGGTTTGCTGCTTTGTCTTAAATCTACCTACCCAGGCTGGATGGGGCCTTGAGCAACCTGCTCTAGTGGGAGGTGTCCCTGCCCATGGCAGGGGGGTTGGAACTTGATGATCTTTGAGGTCCCTTCCAACCCAGACCATTCTATGATTCTAACTTTTACCACTTCCGTGAAGGGGTTCAGCACACAGACACTCCATGATCTCCCCAGCTTCTCCATCAGGGCAGGGCAAGGGCCGGGCAAACCGAGCGGAGGCAGAAGTGAAAGACTGGCCTCAACAACCAACTCCACTGAAAATGCCAAAAAATGGAGACGAGTCTTCAGATTATTTGCGTTGACACACAGCAATCTGCCAGGCAAACTGAAGAATAAAAAGCTGGAAAAATTCTTCTTGTCACTGAAGTTAAAATATGTCTTGAACTTACAAGAAAAATAGAGTCTCAAAGAGATCTTGCACAAAGCAGAATCAGAACATCAGCTAAACGTAACACCTGCAGTCCCACTTGTCTCCACCAATATCACACTCAGAGGGAGAAGTATCCAAAAACTATTTCCTGACTGAATATATGCTATAGCAGCCAATGCAAGAGAGGCGAACAATGTAGTATTTTCACACAGATCACAGGAGAAATGCAACCAGGAGCCTTGATTACGCGTAATAAACTTTTCTGGCTCATGACTTTTTCAACAAAACTTCTAGTGCGGTTGTAGTTGCACTTCCAAAGTCAGTGAAAATTTCTCACACTTAACAGATTTACACATGCAAATGACAGAAGTATCGGAACAAATTACGTGTTGCACGCTCAATCTCCCTTTCACTAAAGCAGCAGCAGTGGCAGACTTTAAAACAAGGGCAGAAGACCAAAAATCTAATCTCACAGCTATAGTGGCAAGCACTCAAATCAGCGATCACGTCTAGATTTCATTTTCTGTTAGCATAACACCAGAAAGCCGACATTTACCAGGCAGATGGTAAATCAGTATGCACAGGTAAGGTGTGTGAGCGAAAGCTGCTTAAACACTCTTCATTGCTGCATCTTCCTGATTTGACTCCACGTTCTTGGCATTGTACTAGTGTCTAGTGTTTCTGCCCTCAAGCTTTTGAAATGGAAAAGAGACTCTGACAGCAATTAACTGCAATTTATTTCTTGTATCAGATTCTATGAACAAGTACAGGAGCATCCAGTAAGCACTTGGTACACGCACATAATCTAATCCAAGTTTAATCTATACTGCCTTTTCTTGCTCAATATAGAATCAAGGGACCTAACTGAAGGGACCTTTCGCTTCAAGGCTGTGAATTGGGCACTAAATGTAAGGGTGAACCCTCCTGCACAGCTTAAAAAACCCAAACCTACATATTTTAATTCTACTGATAATATACATATTTTTAACAAACCTTTTTCCTAACCTTATCTAATATTTGGGACAGGTCTGCAAAGAGCCAGGTAGCAGAGCCCGAAGGCAGAGATCAGAGCAAGCATTTCCTAAGGCATTAACAATGAAAACCAAAGAAATGCCTCTCCACTCTCTCATCCCCTTCGCATTCAGGAATTCCCCCAAAATACTATCTGACTTCACTTAGACAAACCAAAACACATCCCAGAGAAGTTATAGAGTCATTGAGTAACTATTATTATTATTATTATTATTGAAAACATAATCCATAAATATGTTCTATTTATTAACTGCTCTGCCCTCATACTGAATGCACTTAGGGTATTAAAAGACTAATTCACATGTTTTATGTCTGTGATTGTTAACGTGTGACAGAATTGTGAGAAATTGTTTTAAACACTGTTAGTGAACATGTATAGAAAAAGAATCCCAAAACATCCCAAAAGATGTCTACAAACTGAATTTTTTAAAAAATAGAGATTTTTTTTAAGGATGTCCTGGGCAGTATATACAATCTATTCACACAGACTTCATAAGAACTTGCTTTTTTCTGAAAATTCAGCACATTTTGCAGTTCTTTTGCATTTGTTGCCACTACCATATTTATGCAGTGCATTTACAATACAAGCTGACCGCACTACAGCTTACCATCTTTTCCCTGACATTATTTTTAGAACACAAAAAGCACCTAATTTTCAGCCTATGCTGATTTCTTGCAATTCCTACCAACTGTAGAAAGAAGCTTTCCTTTCCCAAAAATGAAATCATGAAATTGTCAAAATACACGCCTCTTTTCTCCATGTGTCTGCTGAAAGTAACTGTGGCTCACTTTGCAACGTGTAGCTGCTGGTTACTTAATGAAAATTACCACAACAGTGTCATTTGTTCACAAGCACCCTTAACACAACATGAAGTAGGGGCATTGAATGATTTTTTTATGACAGCATCTAGCAGCTGACGCTCCCACTGAATGCACCCCGAACTTCAGGAACAAGCTCTTTGCAACTGGTACGGGCCTAGCAAATTAATAATCAGGGTAGCCACTGGTGACAAGGTTTAATTTCTGGCCCCAGTCAAATTCTCCTCTTACCTTCTGACTGAAATAGCAGCGGGTGGAGACCTGGGGAACAAATGACTCCATGGGATCTGAAGCTGACCTCTCACCACAACCCACTGCTGTGACATGAAGACAGCCGCTTCCAACTTCAGCGCTAGTCACACACTGGTCTGATGGCAGATTTAATAAAAAAAAAAAAAAGGGAAGATATGACTACATCTGTACTAAGACTAGTGAGGTAGCATGTCTGTGTCTGTCTGTCTGTCTCCAAAAATGAGCTCCAGTGATACTACTGGATGCTGCAGCTCACCAATGGTGCCTGCTTCTGCAAAGAGCAACACCTCCCACGCCGAGGTGGGGACGGCACTTGCTCAGCCCACGGGTGAAAGCTTGCTGGACATGAACCAGCACCCAGCTAAAAGCCATGGGGTGTATTAATGCAGCCTGAACCCACGAAACTTGAGTACAGCAGTGGGTACAATGACCTGAAGACCTGTGTCCTGCTAGCAAGGCCCCTAGCCCAGGCTGGTACACCCCACCTCTTAGCAGGGGTTGTTAGCTTGGGCTCGGCGCCACGCTACACCACCTACATGACCCCTGCACGGGAAGGCAGGTTGTCCCTGGCTGGCACGGTGAGCATGTTAGAAACAGTGCTCTGGTACCACCTGGCTATCTAGATATGCCAAATAAATAATTTACCCTGCTGTGGCTGGTCAACAACAAGCAGAACATTTCGGGCCACCTCCTTTCACAGCAAACACTGGCATATGAAGGTGTTCCAGGGGAAGAGCTAAAGGCAGTCCAGAATGACAGAAAGGAAAGCTAATTCTGCAAGCAGACAGAGACCTCCTTCTTCCCCTGTGACGGGGAGAAAATGGAAGATGATGTTAGAAAAGAGGACCGTGTCCCTACCAACAATGAAAGGAGTATTCGGAGCAGAAAACGATGCCAAGTTAGCAAGGTTAAGATCCATCTAAGAAGGTGCATATGTTCCTTTTTTTATACTGGCAGACCTGTCAGGACTTGAATTTTCCACTTGACTTGCCAGAATCATTCAGATGGATCATATTTGTTCTCCTTCATATGCATTTCTGTGTCTTGTGGGCTTTTACTGCCCCATCATTCATTCTGGCAGAGAAAGACCCACTTAAATGCTGCATGAAATATTTGACAACTTTTTGACACATTGTAAGGATCTTTGTCCATCTGCCAAGCAACCTTCAAACATCCCAGGTCAGAGGCATCAGCTGGAGGAACTGCTGCAACCCCAAACCTGTGGCAGTGTGCAAATCCACAGGGAGAGACTCTACACACGTTTGCATTAAATAAATGCTTACCTCTGAGGTGGGGAAACTACCAAAATTTTTCCTCAGCAAATAACTACAGCACCAACGACTGACTGCTGAACAGAGCCACTCTCCTAGAGAGAGGGAAGTAGGACTATGATGTTGTTAAGACGAGGGTGTTTAACAACAGTGGCTCCTGCAGAGGCTTTGCTCTATATATGTGGTACAGAGATATGCATAGTCTCAATCACTGAGTCCGTGACAGGTGCTTGAGTGAACAAAGCTACTTTGAAATTATACAGAAGTTCACCCAGCTCTCTTTCGGTGTTCAGGAACAACTTCCTGAAAAAAACCAACCCAACGAACCTAGAGCGTTACACACTCACATCAGTCTGGTTAACTTGAGTGCTCCAAGCCCAAGGACTGAGAATACAACATACAGAAATCTTACACCTGTCACAGAGAAAGGAATCACCCCCATACAGGCATTTCCAAAATTCTAATAATTCAAATTACATACCAGGTATGATTTATATGCATATGTGGGAATGTGATAAATACAGATAACCATATAAACATGTTTATTATTACCTGAAATCTTTCCATTCCAAAGTAATTTGTTTCCAGAGTCTCTGTTAATTTTACAGTGTGGAATTATTAACAGACACATCACATTTATCAGAATAGTGTACAGTAAGACTGAAGGTTCTTAGAGATTACACTGATTAAAGATGACATTCTAATGTAATATGAATGTAAACTTATATTCTGAAATTAACCATCTGGAAAGTCCCAGAAATTCAGGGGACTTTCCCATCAATAAAGTAAATGTTTCCTTTCCCATCCTATGATGATGGAGGGCAACTGTCAGTATTTGAAGTTCTTCGTTTGGTCTGAAACGTTAAATCAGTTATGTGAATTTCACCATCCATTTGTTTTGTTCATGTAAAAATTAAAGAGGAAAAAAAAAGAAAAAAAAAAAAGCCTGAGGTCTGAATACTGGAGGTCACCTCAGCAAAATACTGAAGATTGAAAAGGGTCAGATGTTGGAATCCGAGTGATACAGATCACACTTGTTTTCACATCATTCTTCTGTTTCAGAGAACTATCAAATCGCTTAAGAAATTCAGGGCAAGCATGCAGGTTTAGGTATTACCAGCAACATAGTTAAACTTGACAAGAAAATTTTAGGTAGATTTTGTCTGTTGGCAAGAAGAGACAGCTCCATTGCTAATGTTTCTAACCCACTTCTGAATGTCAGTGGCTAAAGGATTAATTCATTAAAAATGCCACTTCATATGTTTATGCTGCAAGCTTTATAGGCATAAGCTATTAAAACAAACACTACTCATTCCATTTGATGCTTGGAACGTACGTGATATTTCTAGAGTTCAACCCAGAGTATAGAGAGCATGAAGTTATATAATTTGGTAAGTATTATAAAGTCTTGTTCAAAAAACCCACAACATTTCCAGTGAGTTCAGAAAGAAAACACAACAAAATGGACGTTTCAGACCAATGCTTTCACTGTTTTATTAGAAGATTACCTTTAGAACAGGTCATCTGAAAGACAGACTGAATTATTTATACAAAGATGACAATTACCAGACATAAAGTCAAATGTCTGAAACAAATTCAAACAACCTGTACCTGTACAAGCAGCATACTTCCTGTTATGATTTAATAGCTGTGTTTCTTTCTTAACAGGCAGCATAGACTATATTTTGCCTCAATGCTCTTAAGTGAAAACCTTTGAATTCTTTCTGGAGTTGGAGTGCCACAGTAGAGTATACCCAGGTATGCACAAGAAAAACAGCACCTCCTCACAAATCTTGCCCTTGTCCAACTTCTGAATGCATCCTATTCACAAAATTCACTGCAACACTAAAACGGAAAGATTTGGGGCTTAAGCCACAGCTTGGACTTGGAAATATTTTAAATCCTAAAATTGCTCTGCCTTCACTAGATACACTGCAGTCATCGTTGCTTGGTCAATTACGACTAGTCTCGAAGCAATAGCAGACACATTATCTTGCTTAATGCACCAAAATTAAACCTATGGCCCACCCTCTACCTAAAACCAAAATGAAATGTTAACAGTGATGAAATTCTGTAGTAAAATAATTTTGACTAATATTACCAACTGAGTGGATTCTGGTTTATTTTTCATGCATTTTTATATTTGCCTGGACAGTGCGAGAGAGCTTCTTAAATGAGAAAGATCTCTCATACGCCTGCCAGGCAGATCTACGCTGCAAAAGTGTCATCTCCAGAACAGACAATAATTTATCCCGGTTCTCAAATATTGAACTGAAGTTTAAGACCTGCATTACCTGTGGGCAATACAGCTGTTTCCATTGAACAGAGCTGTGTCTTGCTGGTAACGCTGAAGGTCAGAATGACGACCCTGAGTAAGCAACGGAGCCACTGACAAAGCAGAAAGGGCCAGAGGAAGAAACAGAATCTGTGTTTTACATCAGTGTGTTGCACACAAAAGAAAATCTCCACTTTGCTTTCTGCAACTACAGTCTTACTAGCACATCTGCTGGCAGTGCTGCCAGCTCAGGCTCTGCCTTCCTTTGGATTCTTTCTTATTTACACCTTTCCAGCTGTCTGTGAGGCTGTGTAGTAAATGGGACTGGGCAACCAACTTGTGCTACAGACAGACCAGAAAACACAACTTATTTTTATCCTGGGCCAGTTTTCCAATCCAGTTCACATCAGAGCCTCACAAACAGCTGTACTGGTGCTACTGGCACAGGAGCAGGAACAGGGAAGGTGGAACAGAGTCTACCCTGCTGCAGCCAGGCCTGCCAATGAAAACAAAGGAGATCAAGCCATGGGTACAGGTGTCATAAGACTGCGGGAAGTCAACAAAGATGCTGAAGAAAAGAAAACATCTATATTCCGTAATTTGATTATTCTTGTTTTACTGATGACTTTGCTTAAGAGTGGGAGGCTGGAAACAGGATGATGATTCTTCATATAGTCAACATTAGCTTTCTGAGGATTGGGCAGAGACGCATTTTTCAAACAGCCACATAACTGACAAAGCAGTTGTCTGCAGCAGGTAACAAACTTCTTCCTCTCCCCAGCCCAGGATAACATGTGCGGTTATACACACCACATTAACCTTACGCTACTACTTTCATCTTAGTAGTTTCAGCCACATTATTTTTAACCCAGGAAGACAGGCCAAGGCATCTAACAGTCTGTAGCAATAGCAAAACTAAAGCGAGCTCACCGCCCAGCTGCCTTGGGCCAGCTGATAGGATTTACACCAAGGTGTTGGACCAGGACCCCTTCTGGAGCTTCATCTTTTAACTTGGGCTTGGATAAAGAAATGTTATATGTAATTATACCCATCTGATTGGGCTTCCCATAAAGAAAGGGACCTAAGAGTTACACTAGTCCAACCTCTTGAGAAGACTGAAACCTGCCTCTGATAAGGAGTAGCTACTTCAACCACACAGGTGTCACCAGCCGTTCTAAAGAGGGAAACTTTCCTCTATTTTTTTTTTTTTTCTTCAACTGAGACACTTGCTGTGTTCTAGCTTTCCTGGCCACAAAGACAAACTGATGGATGTGGCTCCGATCACCATGGACAGAGCCTGACTCTTCCCTCCTTCACTCCGAATCATGGATGGGCTGTAGTTCCCCAACACAGGTCCGTGGACCCAGCCTCTCTGCTGCTGAAGAGAGAAAGTTGTGTCCCACCTTCCTTTCCCTACAGTCTCCCTGTGAATTTGGCCCAGTGTTGGTGCTAACAGCATCTCAATCACCGAGTGATAGGGCTAACTCACGCAGAAGAACAGTAACCTAACAAAAAAGCATGTTTTTCTCCTGGGTTAGTGATTTCACCTGGCTCATTAGATTTTACATACAACCAACACACAGCCAACGTAATGGATGGCCAAACACCACACAACCAAGGAAGGAGGAATGAAAAAGATGTCTGTCACTTGACAACCACATAAAGTTGTATTGGCTCGGATGAAATCAGAGCAACAGACTTCTATTAGTATTATGCTGTGGCATTAGTACACAGTGCCCTTTTTCACATCTTCCCTCCCTTGGTATCTCCTAGAATTTTCCTATCAGCACAAAAAAGAAAATTTGGATGACCTTTATGAAGAGGGGCAGGGGTCCTACCTCTATAGTTAATGACCTAGGCTTTCTTCCCAAGAGAAAGCTCTCTGCAATCTACAAAGGCATAAATTTACAAACCCTGCTCATATTGCATGTCACTTGGAGGAACCGGCAAGCACCAGCAGAGTTTGAGGCTGAGCCAGCTACACAGAGCCAGAGGAAGAGTCATCAGAAAAATCCAAGAAAATAATGCTTCCCATCCATTATTCCATGCGGTATAAAATATAAGCTAGATGAGAAGAGATTTCACATCCAAACCCTAGGAAAGGTGCAACTAACTGATATTGGAATAGTAGTAGAGAACGAGAGAAGATTTAGGGTAGGATCTATCAGAAAAATGCATGTAATGTTGGAGCCAACATGTCACAGGAGGTTGCAGAGTGCTGGAGAGATGACTAAGACTGCAGCAAAGAGCTGCAGAGAATGGCAAGGGCAGGTTAGAAGTTAGAGCAAAACATGTGAGAACAGGACTGAGGAAGTGAACATAATAGTTAAAAAAAACCCCAACACACACAAAAGGTGTTTAAGCCAAGTAAATAAGTAGCACAACAAACAGTATGAGCTCATGTTCATTTGCTCGTATTTAGCACACACAAAAACTTAAAACTTGGCTAAATGATCCAGCGCTCCAGCCAGAAGAACCAGAACAGGATCTATGCAGTCCAGCTTAGTTATAAACACAGCAATAATTTAAAAATTTTAATGTAGACCTCATTTCCTCATTTAGCAGTGCTGCTGTTTGAGTAGCCCTTATCTTCCTGCTTATCCAGCCCCATCCCTTCTGCTGATTACGCTGGTATGGATACTGTGCAACTATGCAGCAACCAGGGGAGGGAATGATCCAAGTGAAAAATAATCAGGCTCCCCACCCATCACCCTGCAGGATCATTTCCTCAGTCAGGTCTACCATGCAGCAGCCCAAACTTCTGTGCCAGAGCAATGAAGAAGACAGGAACAAATCACCAGACATGGAAGATGCTTCAGCCAATATTACTGTCAAAAAATGTACGTGGAACTATGGTTTCAGTCCATCAGGCAGTAGACAAAGTTCAGAAATGCCTGGATTTCTCAGGTTACCATTTTTTTTTGTCTGCTCAAGAAAAGAACCTGCTCTTTTCTAAGTTCAGAAAGCTATCTGAAAAAGTTTCTGCCAAAAGAGGAAGACTCGACTCAGCTTTACAGTTCTTCCAAATGCAGGGAAAAAAGTTTTGGTGATAACCTCATTGACCAAACAAGCTATCTCTAAAACAACACTTAAGAGCATAAGAGATTTTTTACACATCACTTGAACTCTCCCCTCCAAAAATGTATGAAATCATCAAGGGTAGACATTTTTGTCTCAGTTTCCCACATGAAGGTAGCTTCAAAAGAGTTCATTATAAGGCTTCCTGCAGCTTTGTCTAAAGTAGCTAGTGAAGTCTTGTGTCAGAGACCAACTGAAAAGTAATGAAATCCAGAACAGCAATTGGCAGCAGTCTCCTATCTTTGGAACTATTCTGTCATCTTTCACCTAAGGGGCTTGATTTATGACAAACATCAAATTTCACAATACTCTCAGGAGAAAACCAGGTATGCTCATTATCTTAAATGGTAGCAGAAACCCTGTATCTATGCAGTTTGCTCAAAATCATTAAGAGTACCTAATCATCCGTGCTGCTTTAAACTTGCATGTATGTATATATGTTTTACATATATATAAAACATATACATGTGTCCAAATAGGAACACGCCTCCTCCAAATTCTTTGCCCTCTCCCCTGTAAGTGGCTCTTCCACCACCTTGCTTTCTATTTTCTTCACTTTGCACAGGATATTCTAAATCCAGCACTGCCAGAAAAAAAAACAGCAGCAGCATGAAATGAGAAAATCCTTGTATGTCTTCTAATGCTTTTTTACCTAAAAGACCAACTAAACCCTGGCACATCTTCATCTCCTGCACAGCTGACAAGGCCATTTTAGAAACAGAAGGTGCCATATTTGTTCTCACTCACCTTTTTAATTGCGGTACAACCAAGTGATTTAAAAGTTTTGAAGAATAAAACAGGTATCAATGCCTTCATGTTGGGTGATGTACAAAAATCATTAACTGCAGATTGCTCGGGTTTACACAAATCACCATGAAATATGACCGCAAAGACTGCAAATGAGGCAACACAATTCTTGATTCAGAGAAAAATCTCTGCCTTGTCACGAAACTTCAACTGCACACAGGCAGGGCACCAGAGAGCTCAAACCGAATTCAGAAGAGTTGTTTCTGTAGGTGAGGATTGCTGTCATGTCCCACGAAACTAACTTTAGATTAGTGGCAGAAAGCTAGCACGGCCTTCTCACTGCAGAAAAGCCTTGAGAAGCGCGGCATGAGTAACTGATCTCCACTTGCTTCCAGAGATCCGAAAATAGAAGTGAAGTGTGAATATCCCATTTGTTTCAAAAGGTTGTCAACAGAAATTCCTAGTCAGTGCCTTGTCTACTATCGAAATCTGCACCTTCAGAGCTGCAGCCACACTTAGGCAAGAAGAGGCTGTTTGCTTCTTGCAGCAGCAGAACAGCTACTTTCCAGAATAAGATTAGCTTCTACAGAATATTTTATATTTGACATCAGTACCAGCAATAGCTACGCTGGTGCAGGCTTCCAGGAAACAGACAGATTGATGACTTGAGAGTCTAAATGAGATGTTTCTAAATTTTCTGTATCAACAGACCCCTCTCCCTTTTCAGACATTTGGGGTTCTTTTTTCCACCCAGGGTACCAGACACCCTTATCAAAAAAAGTATGGGAGAAAAAAAATAATATAGAGATCAGATTCAGATGCAGACAGAAAGCTGAGAGTACTAATCTAAACATTAATGTTCTATCAACGAAATTAAAGCATTAAAAATTATTACACTCTTCTTTCCTATGTGCCAATATTTCATTTTAGGTCATCTGTAAGTGATACTTAGCAAATACACAACCACATCTCTGTTCCTTTTCCTCTCTGATCTGTGAGGATACAAAGCTGGTGAGGAAATGCAGAGATCTGTGTCAGAAAATATGGATCTGAGAGTCTTCCACTCTATTATGAAACAGAATAAAATAAAATGTTGTGTTTCTAAAGCTACAAAAAAACAACAAGCAAGGATTTACTGTCGCATTTTTGTATTTAAAATCAAGTGCATCAAATCAAGAATGAATGAAATACACCAACAACTACATTCTCTTTAATGACTATCAACAGCTACATTGCTTACTGGAGTCCTCAGCCGTCTATTAATCAGTTGCAACCTCAGAAACCCTCTTATCATGTTGGCATTGTTCAGAGTGAAGTGATGTAGAGCACCTTTGGCATTAATTTCAAAAGAAGTGGTGTAAGTGACAGAAAACAGAAATTCACATACAAGGAAGGATAAGCCTGTCTGCACATGTGAAATACCCATCTTGAATAAAAACTTTTTTCAGTTATTTCACATTTTACTGTAAGAATCCACATTTGTTGATACAGAGAAAGGAAGCAAGTAGAGTCTCAGAATTCCTGTATTCTGAAACTGTGTTTGGTGGTCACAATGGGACTAAACAGAGATATCTGATATTCCTAAATAAGTCTCTAGTCCTTTATTTAAGAAATAGAAAACTCGTTTCTAGCCCCAGAAAATAAAAAATAATTAATGACGGGTGTTATTCCAGAAGCAGATTATGTGCAGGCATTTGAATATTTAAGAGGGAGAAGAAAGAAAACAAACAAACAAAAAAATTAATGTTTTCAGGAAAAAAAAAAGTCCTATGACCTATAAGAATCTTTTATCATCTTACACATTTGAGAGGTGTAAAAATCTTTGGCTGTTTTTTTTTTTTTTTTTTTTAAGAATACTGCCAAATCACTTTTGCTTATTCCTGTACACAAACCTGCAGATATCCAGGCTTTGCAAGGAGAAATGAAGTCAAAATAACGCCTTCTACTCTAGGCACCAAAAAGGGGCAAAACCAGCCCCAGAGCTGCAGCGAGGCAGGGCGGGCGTAAGGTGGAGGCGGCAGCCGAGCTGACATTTGCTGCCCGAGCAGGGGAGAGGGCACATCCTGCTCCCTGCCCAGCACCGGGGGGTCCGCCGAAAACTGGCAAAAAGCAAGTCCCAGACCGAGATCCACCAGCCACGGCCGGGGCTCGAGTTCGCTTCGGGTTAAAAATACTTTAACGGGGAAGAAACAAGGCAGCGAGGGGGAACCGTATCTCCGTTACGTGATCCCCGCAGCTCTTCCCTCCGGTATTTCCCGGGTGTTGGGTGACCGGGCGCCGCTCCCCCTCTGGCAGCCTCCCGGGGACGGCCCTGCCCCTCGCTGCGAATAGAAGCGACCACCAAGACCGAGCGCCGGCCCCGGCTCCTGTGCACAGATTCTTTTTTCCTTTTTTTTCTTTTTATTAAAAACCTGCTGGTTACAGAGCCTGGGAGCGCCCCGCGAACTCCCCTCCGCCACGGCAAGAGTCTGTTTGCTTGTTTATTTATTTACACCGCGCACTCGGGTCGCCGGGGAAGGGAAAACTCTCGGGGCGCGGGGGGCCGGGCCGGCCCCGGCAGGAGGGCTGCCCGGCGGCCCCGGAGCTCGGCGGGGCCGGGAGGCCGCGCCCGGGGCGGGCAGCGCCGAGGGGAGGAAGCGGG
>NW_015090990.1:14899845-14927779 GCF_001431845.1 Calidris pugnax | reverse complement strand
CGCCGGGGCCCGGCTCCCATCCGCCATTATCCTTTGTTCGCGGCGCGGCGGCGGCGGGGATGTTGCAGGGCTCGGCTCCATCTTTAAAGCGGGCGCCCCTCCCGCGGGCGGTGCAAGGCCGGGCCCCCGCGTCCTGCCGCCCGGCGGCTCCCCTGGTCCCCGCCGGGCTCCATTTCCTTCCCTCCCCCCCGCCCCTGTTTGCTGGGCGCCTTCCTCCTCTTACCGGTTACCAGGCTGCTCCGTCACTGCTTTCGTTCGCGCCTAGGATCTCGCCGCAGTTTTATTCTCTCCCCCACGTAACACACCGCGTCAAACTACACCTCCGCCGCGTCACTCACACACACACAGGCGCTCCCAGCCCGGCGACAGGCAGGCAGCGGCCGACTGAGGAGCGCCAGCCAGGGAGCAAGCGCCGAGCGCGCCGCGGCCCGTACGGAAATAGCCGAGCGCTCACGGAAAAAACCGAGCGCCCGGCAGGCGGCGGGAACGGCCGAGCGCGCCGCCGGCCCCCGCGGAAAGAGCCGAGCGACCGCGGAAACGAACGAAGCCGGCCCGGAGGGGGGTGGGGGGGGAGGCGGAAAGAGCCGAGCGGCCGCGGGAAGGCGCGAACGGCGCTTCCGCCCCGGGGCGGCCCGCGCGGAAAGCGCCGAGGAGGGGGGGGGCGAGGAGGCCGGGGAAGCGGGAGCGATGGCGGAAACGGGCCGGCGCCCCCCCGTCTGCCCCAGAGCCCCCGCTGAGGGAGACGGGCCCAGCCGGGTTCGCCACCCACGTCCCCACGCACACCCTGGTGCCCCGAGGGGACCTGCCCACCTTTTAACCCCCCGGGGATCCCTTGTCTGGGTGCCCCACTACTGCCCGGCCCCCTTAACTCAGGCCCCGTTTCTCACTCCAAGCCCCTCGTCTTCACAGGCACAACATGGCGGGTGAGGTGCCGTGTCCAGGCCATGCTTGATGCCTCCCGGCTGCTTGGGGTCCCCACTATGGTGAACCACTCACGTCTTGTGTTGCTCCTCTAAACCTTCCTCTGCTCCCGGGTTGTACCCCTGGGCTGCAGCTCCCCGTCCTGCTCCCTGCCCGCTCCGGCCCTGTGGCCAGCCGGCCATGGCAGCCCAAACCCAGGCGCAGGGTGGGATCTCCTCCGTCATGACACAAATATCCCTGTGAAATCCCCCAGCCCCCAGGAACAGGCTGCCCAGGGAAGCGGTGGAATCACCATCCCTGAAGGTATTTAAAGGATGGGTAAACCTGGTGCTTAGGGACATGGTTTAGTGGTGGGTTTGGCAGTGTTAGGTTGATGGCTGGACTCAATGATCCAAAAGGTCCCTTCCAACCTAGACAATTCTATGATTCTAAAACCCAATTTTCAGAGCAGCTGTGGCTGAGGCAGCAGTTTGCACCCATGGTGCCAGCCCCGTGCCTCAGAAGGGACAGGCATCATGACGGGGCAGGGGATGTGATACAGGTTTATGTCTCATCGGAGAAGAAGAACAGCCATGAGCTGTGGCCCTCACCCTCACCTGCAGTGCAAGAGTAACTTCCCTCACCAGAGTGTTTAAATACTGGATAGGTGAACTTCTTCTAGGAAAGTTTTTTCAAAGAGTTGATGCCACCGTGGAGCAGGGAACATGATGGTGGTACTCTGTCAGGGTGAGTCTGGCCCCATCGTCTCCAGTTCACAAACACAGCTGAATGCACCTGATCACACACCCCGAAGAATGAACTTCTCAAACTACAGCCAGATAAAAGCTATACATAGCCTCGGAGAAACTACTTTTCGTTTCACAAAACCTCAAGATGGCACTACATAACAAGATTTGAAGCTCCAAACCTGGTTCATTTTTGCAGCTGGCCTGGCACTGCCGCCCTGTGAAACACTGCATCGGATGACACTGGTGTGCAACGTAAATTAGTTTTACTCTTGTGAAGTCTTATTTCTCAAGAAGATTGAACTGATTTTACTTATGCTGAATTTCATCTAACTCCATCAAAAATTACAAGAGGCAGTGCAGAGAGCGTTGACAGGTTTAGTTTGCCTTTGATTTTGTTGATTACAGTTATTCTAAAATAAACTGAAAAAAAATCCCACCTTTGGCGTTTAAAAAGAAAAAAGGCAGCACGTTAAACAGATAAAACATTTGTTTATTGACAACACATACTATGTCTTGGGCCACAGCTCATTTTCTGTATGTGCCACGTGTTTTCCCTCTGCCCTGCCTGCAGACAAGGTCCAAAGTTGCAGCCCAGTGTGGCCTCTGCTGCTGCCCTCCCCGTGCCCATTCTTCCCCCGGTGTTGTGGACCCACACTGTGCCTTTGGCTCGTACCTGATCCTGGCTGCAGTGTACAGCTGACATCATTTCTGGAAATTATTTTCTCTTTTTGGAGTCTGCTAGGAAATGAAAGCTTGATCCATTAAATAAGTCTTTTACAACTGCTATTGGGAGCAGAGATTTTCTGCCATTTAAAGCTTTTGAGACAGGCGAGAAATCTAAAAACAGTGTTTCTAATTTGGTCTATTCATTGACAGTGAATGGAAACGCTTCTCACTCCAAATCGCCAGTAGAGGTGTGAAAGGCTTGTCTCACAATCGTGTCCTTCTCATTTCACTCCACTAGACACTGAGGTAGAGGGTTGTTTTTGACAGTTTTTGACTTTTGTCCTCTAGCCCCATTGCATAGAGTTTTAATATTTTAGTATGTGTTTAATAACATATCTTCTGTGCATTTTGTTACCATATACAGATGTGAACTAAACTAGGTAATAAAAGAATATGCTTTAATTCAGCTAAAACATGGACATTTTGCTGTGTATATTTTAAGGCTTGTTAGAACTTCTGCCTTTCAAGGAGTGGTTCTGAGGTCAAAGCTTAAGGGATCAGCTTTTGTGGTCCTCTTAAGAGAAGTGACGTATTTTCTGTGAGAAAATACTTTAAATGAGCAGAACAAATGTAGCCATCTGAGTGTCTCTTGTTTGAATCATGCATTTCTTTATCCGTTTTCCCATCCGTCTCTTTCCCATTTGTGCTAATGTTTGTGTTGCATCAGCTTCTCTTGCTCCCCCAAATGACATACACATTCTCCACCTGTGGATGTTTCCTGGAACTGGATTGCTTGCCCTTGCCCAGCAAGCCTAAAGAATCACAGCAATAAACCTCTAAGGGAATAAACTCTGGTTCTGAAAGGCAACTAAAATGCACTAACGAGGTCTCAGTGAACGGCTCCCATCAGAAACCTGGGTGACACTCTCAATCTGAGTGATGACATGTTGCTGGTGGTCCCCCAGACCAGCCAGGGCTGCCCTTATTTAACTCAGCAACTCCTTGCGGGGCTCTGATCCTACTGCCCATGTAGGGCATGGCTGGTACCCTGGCGCCCTGCTGAAAGCCCTGCTTTCACCCACAGCTCTCCAGCCGGCTCCTCAGCACTTCTCCGAAAGTCTGCTGGCTCGCTGATGAGTTTGCAAAGGGTGTCTTGCAGCGGTGGTTACTTCTCTGTCAGCCAGTGTCGGCTCCCCGTATAACAGACAACTCAAGAGAGCAATTTATCTCAAACTAAAACAGATGCCTGGGATAGGCCAGATGCCTGAAGTGATTTGAGATTATGCCCAGTGTTATGCATCTTTGGTATCTTCATCTCTTGCCCCCTGGCTGAGGCTTAGACCATATGTGGCTGGGAGCTGGATTCAGCCCTGACTCATACCAGTTCAGTGGCAGGGCTGGGTGAACATCTCATACACAACTGCTGTGAAACCTTCTGACGGCTCTCTTGAACGTTCCTCCTTCCCTTACAGCTTTTCTGTTGGTCTTTTTTTTTCTCCCCTCTCACCAAATCTGAGCAAAATCAGGACATTAAGCAAGCCCACAACTTTTTGGGGAGTGGGAGTGAAAGTCTGAGCTGCAAAACCCACTTCTCTCACCGACATCTAGGCATTCCGTTCAATGTTTCCTCTTGGGGAATCTATAGAAAATGGGATAGTAATGATGTGCCAATTACTCACAAAGTCCAACAGGGAGCAGCTGACTTGGGGAGTGAACTGGAAAGCTCGACAGTTTTCTTCAGCAAAAGTTTGCTTGATGATGAGTAAAACCCAGCAAGATTAATTACTTTTCTTACAATTAAGCCTCAGAGGCAAATCCATTAGCTTTGCAGCTTCCAGGTTGGTTATCCTGGGTAGTGGACTCGTTGCCTACAGCGTTGCAGGTTGCTTGCCCATGGTCCAGGGTTCGTAGAGGCTGACGGGTGATCAGGAAAGGTTTGTGCTTAGTTCTGAGGTGTTTCAGAGCCACAATGCGTACGTGGCAATCTGGAGCAGTCAACTCTGCTGACACTGGCAGCATGCAAGATAATATTTATTGTGGAAGCACAGATACACATGCATTTTCAGTCTACACAGCGCTGTAAAGAGAGCAACACAAAAGTATGTTTTACAGGCCATAACCACTTCTGGGAGTGATTTATAACAAAATAATCTTTCAGCATCAAATACTCACTGACAATTTCTGGAGGACCAGTGTGGTCTTGCAGTGCAGGGACAGAGAGAGGGTGTTTTGCACAAGGATGACACTAAGCCCAAGTATTGCTGGGGAGAAAAGGAGCCAGAGTGTGCTCTAGTGCTTCGCAGCCACATTCACTAATGGGTATTCTCCCAAGAAAAGGGAGAAAAGGAGAGTGTTTGCAAAAGATGAATGTGGAGGGGGGCAGATGTTACGTGAGACGGTTAGTAAAGTGTCTGACACTTTGGAGTGTAAAGAGTATTGTGTTGCACTTTCCAACCTATACAAAGAGAGCAACTGATTTTAAAGCAGATGTAGGGAAAGGCAGGGGGTGCCACCATACCCCTGTGATGGACGTGGCCACTCAGTAGCACTGACAAAGCACTGAACTGATGATGGCTTTCTGAGGAGAAGATGAAGATAATAAAAAGGTGTTATTCTGAACCCAATGGCAAAGAAATGTCAGTCCTCCATTTCGGTCTCTGCTTCTGAGATAGATGGAGGCTTAACTTCAAGCTCCCATACAGAGCAGTCTTCTATCATTTCATAGCCTCTCAGGACCAGCTAAAACTGCTTACTCATCAGGATAAGGACAAAACCCTACAGGTTTAGTATCTGCCAGAGAGAACAAGATTCACTGGCCTCTGTGAGCACTTTATTACAGAAGTAGGTCTAAATTCACAGTTAACCCAGAACAAAATACCAAAAATAGAAATGGTTTTTCAACATCATCCCACTTAAAGTTAATGAACTGCAGCTCAGGTCTGCCCTCACTGCTCTTGGACATTCATCATTGCTAAAAGTAATAAATCTTCCTGGCCAAATACAGGCTTTACAAGCAGGCAGATTGCATGCTCAATTAGTCCAAGGAAATTGGTCACTTTGCTTAACCCCTGCCGTTTGAAATATGGAGCCCCGCTGCTGCACCATCCTGCCGGAGCGAGATCATGTCACTTCAACTGACAGAACAACCAGGGAGGGGAAATCCTCCATCCCGAGGCAGGGACACAGCCCTTTCCCGCCATGCCTCACCTTGTGTGGAGCAGAGGAGCTTCCCGGGCTCACAGGCTGCCGCAGCAGGATTTGCCTGCTCTGGCTGGTGTAAAAATTGATTTCTGAGCCCCCAACACTCTTGGTTATATTCTCTGCTAAATAACAGCCCGTTTCTCAGTTCTCAGATATCACCCCCCAAGAAGAAGAGGGGATGTTTCAAGGGCAGGAACGCAGAACAGAGGAGCGCAAGCAGCTTTCCGGTGCTTTGACGATGTGCTGTGTTGTCTAGGCATAGACAATAAAATACATCTTCTGGCTCCCCCAGCACACTGCAGCAAGCACAGCCTAGCCCACCACTCCTGTGCAGACTAGGGAGAAGCCTAGGCTTTTCCTTCAGTTCATGAAAAATGCCTCTTCAAAGTCATTGTTTTCTTGCTACTGTAGCTTCACTTCTCTCTGTCTCTCACATGAAGCTGAATTTCTTCTCACTTTTCTTGACCCTCGCTTAACCATTTCTATTTTTGCTTACTTTGTTCTGAGTTAATTGTGAATTTAGACCAAATTTTTCACACAACGTCGTCACATTGCAGACACATCCTGGCTCACGTAGTCTCAGTGGCTCCTGAGGGCCCTGCTCTTTATCCAAAGACAAATGGTGAATTGTGTTCCCTCTAAACCCCCTTCCCACCTCCTTTGCCCCTGTCTCGCTCCCCTCCATGACTTCGCGAAGGTGTGGCTTTGCCGTGGTGCTGCAGTGCAAGCTCAGGTGCAGCCTTTCCTCCTCCCTCCTTCTCCGTGCTGCTTTCCTTGCCCTGGGATCGGCAGATGATGGCCCTGCAGAAGCTTGGGTTTTTGTTGTTATTTCATCTTATGGCAAGTCCCTCGTGTGCCAGATGTCAGCAAAACTGCTCTGGGCTGAACCTCTAAAGGTCACATAAGCTCTGAAGAGCATCTTGTGTTTTCACATGACAGACTGTCACCCAGAAGGAAGAAATAAAACAAATTGCTGGCCAGGGAGGGGCTTAGACATGCTATAAATACCTGTTTATGCTCCAAACAATGGTAATGTTTTCCTTGCCTATCAAGCCCTTTTATCTCATACTTCACAGATTGTGGGCCTTCTATACTCAAAAACTTTCTGTTGCTTTAAGAGCTAGAATAAAAGGATGAATGGAATTGTCAGCACTCACTAAAGTACCAGACATGGCAAATGTAACACGCAAGGGACAGTGACCTGGAGTAGGTGGGCACTGTGGGTACAGGGGGTGTTTCAGACAGCTTTCACCTAGGATAGTTGTAGCAGCACAGGGCTGATTGCAGACTGCAACACATGCCTCAAAAAGTAAATCCTGGATCCATCAGTTCAGGAGCCGCATTTACCTTCCTTGTTTGAAGCTATGTCCACAGTCCCCACCTTTATTGCCATGAGGATGTTCCCACACGGAAGAGAAGCAATGAATTCCTTCAACAGATACATGGCAAAACCTTTGGGGCAACAGCAACAGGGTGATGAAGCTCTGTATTTGCCATCCTCCCTTGCTGCAGACGAAGAAGGTGATAAACAAAACTGTGGATGGCAAAGTGAAAAGTCTGTTTGCTGTCCTGGTGTTTGTGGTACTAACATGATGGGAAGATTGACCTGCAGAGATGTGATGGATCACAACGTGAGGGAGCAACCCTGCCACCAAGGGAGGAGGGCTGGTGCTTGGGTTGGGGACAGGTCAGCATTCAAGACCTTATATGACATGAAGCAACTGCTGTCATGCATGAGGGAGAAAGAGTTTGGGCTTCCCAGTGACTGGCCAGTTGGAGAGCTTTTCCTTTCAAATGGGAATGGGATTTCACCTGCCACACATGAAGGAAAAAGCTGCTGGATGAGGTGCAGTGGAAGTCAAAGCTGAAATAAAACCCAATCAAACCTGGTAACTGCTGTCAGAGTGAAATGGGGAGGAGGAGGGGAAATTGTTATGGAATAATTCTTGGAAATACTATCATCTTTGGTGCTGAGTGCCCACATTTTAGCTTAAAGGTGATTGCTGGGGGTAGTTATGTTCTACATCGCTCTGCTGGTAAATACCCTATTTCTGTGGGCACAGTCTGCTGATTTTGAGTCAGTTCCTACTGTATAGAAAATATTATTTAGACTGACTTTCATACTTTGCAAAAATAAACCTCATACCTCCCTACTTGCCTTTCTGCCATGTGAAAAGCTGACAAATACCCACTTAGTGAATAATTTCGGTGGTGGCAGAGAGGGGAGCCTGTGTGTGGTGCTTGGTTTCAGGATCACTGTCTCGCCGTCTCAGTTTAACAAATGTCTGTGCATGTTGAGCAGCTCCAGCTTTTAGCATGTCCGTTTATTATAAAGTCAGATTGAAGGAATTGTGGGAAGGAAGGAGAGGTTGTTCAGAAGTGAAAAAAAAACAGTAGAAACACTTAAAAAGTGGTGCAGGTTGAGCTGAAGCAAAACATGGGGAAAAAAAGAGGGTGGGTGGAAGAGAGGAATCATTACCATTAGCCTTCTTCAGTTTCTTTTGCAGGCGCATGCTATCTATTACTAATTTAGCTGCAGGAGGGAGCCACAATTTTTTTAAAACTTGCCAGGGCTCCGGTCTGTCTCTCAGCCTGTAGTATCCAAACAACAAATTGGGTCCCAGCTGGGCTGTGTTTGTTGGCTGAAAAGGAACTGATTTTCTCTTCCACAATCAGGAAGAACTGAGATTGACTTCCTCCTGCAAACTCCCTGCAACTGGGCAATTTCAACCATTTGCTTGTCCAGGTACCAATTTTGGCTCTGCTGGCTTTGACTGTGCCCTGTAACTAGTGGCACATCCCCATCATCCACCCCCATCCCCATTGTCCATTCCCATCTTCATCCCCATCATCCATTCCATCAGCAGGGTCCATCATCCCCTTTTATCCATCATCGCCATCTTCTGCACAACTAATTATGCTTTGACCTCTTTGCCCAGATGCACTGGCTTAAGTGAAAATGACTCTAAGCTGATTTGAATTGTACTTAAACAGGCAAGCAGGAAGCCTTGGCTCAAATAACTAGGTTTAGCCTTTTTTTGTGCTTGTTCTTGCCTATTGTCTTTCAGGTCGATTTTCATGGACTGCTAACTATTAAAGCACAGTGATTTGTACAATACTTCCACTAGTCTTGCTATTATGTGTAGGTAAGAATGAGATACTGTATCTAATCACAAGTATTTATTTATCCAATTATGTAACATATTTACTTGTGTGGCTATATAACATATAATTTAATTTGTTCTATGAAAATAGTGAGCCTTCCTTACTAGATTTGTGTCAAACCATCTGAACATAAATTGGAATTCAAATAAAAAAATCACATTACTTTAAAGTATTCTTATTTAACTATTGATAAAATAGCTCAGATGGGCACAGTGTAAATGACAGTAAAATTGGCATTTACAACAGACCTATTAGACAGAAGGGAATTGGACTGAGAAAACAAATCGATTTTTTTTTCTACACCGTGCTTGAAGTAAAAACTGTGCATACAGAAGGGATCTACTAATTTAAAAAATCTCAGTCAGTTATCAGGGGACAAATGTTTGCTTTCTCCCTCCGTCTCTCCCCCCGGGGGTAATCTCCCAGGTGAGAGCTGCTGTGGAAAGTGGCCTCCAGCCCTCCCCAAGGCACCCGTCTGACCTGGTATCCCCCTCTTTGGGATGATGGCCCTCAGCCCCACTGATGTGACCCCCACATGCCACTGCTGGGAACACACTCAGCAGCATTTTCAGTGCTGCCTGGGGGGGCTCCCGATGCTGCAACGTGCACCCTCCTCGTCGGCTGCTCCCAGTGAACTCCAGTGAGAAGCTGGTGAGGGCTGGGGAAACGGCCCCTGGACCATCTGCATGAGAAACCAGTGTCTGAAGAGCAGCTCCCCATGCATGACTTAAATACAAAGAACCCTTTTTTTTTTTTGGAAAGCCCTGTCCTTACAGCTGTGGAAGCACAGGCTCCCCTCCTGCTCTGCTCTTCTGTCTAACTCCAAGGGCTACAAACGTTTCATGATTCCAACCCACAGCCGCGACCAACAGCCCTGAGATGCTGGTGGTTCCCAGAGAGCCGCAAGGCAGCAGCTGACTGCAGAATGCTCTGCAGGGGGCTGGCTGGTCCACGGGATCCCCTCTCCATGGGACTGTGTCTCCTGGCCAACTTTTTGGGTTGCGGAGCAGCAAGCTTCATGGCACGCTTACCCTGGCCAGGCAGAAGGCAGCCCGTGCCCACATGAGCTGTCACATCAGCCCTGCTCACAGAAAAACAGGCAGCTATTGACTTCAGATCCCTGTGGCAAGGTAAATATTGATTGTCCCCCCTTCCCCCCTGCCTTAACTGGTAAGATTTGATATAAATGAGTTGCCACGCAGAGCTATATTACAAAAGGATATTATACAATAGGGAAAAGGCAAAGCCAAGCATTTGGCTGAGTTTAGGCTGTTCTGTGCCTTTCCAAGCATGATAAAATTAACAGTATTATCTCTGTGTGTGTGCTAGCACTCGCGGAAGGCTAACAGTGTCAAAACAGCAAAAGAAAATGAGAACAGGTTTGGGAAGACAGCAGAGTATTATCCCTAGAAGAGAAGATTTGTGGTTTAATTTGAATAATGTCATGTTGGAAAGACTCTGCCCTGGATGGAGGGTAAGTTATTCTGAGAGAGGAATTCTCCTGCCCATTTCTATCGGTAGGAAGAGATTAAGGAGGACAGCAGCAAGGATGCTGCTGGAGAGCAGCACACTGGGGACCTGAGGTTGCTTAGTGGAGAATATTTCCTCACTTTTATTTAGCACCGGGGCATGAGTGATCTCTAGCCCTCTGCCCACCACACCTTTCTCAATCTGCCAAATACATTTAGCTCTTCTGTGAGCATAAGCAAACAACTAAAAGCAACGTAAGGATCCATGGCACCAGTTTGGTTTCATTCATGGATGCTTTTAGCAGAGAAAGAAAAAATTGGACACTATCTAGGTTTCTTGCTGAAATTTGGATTTTTTGGTGAACTGCATCTGGGTGAATCTTGATTTCTGCAAAATGGAAACAGAAGAAACTTTGTAGGTTGCAAAGCTGTAGCCAGGTCTGACCTCCCTCCTGATGTCTCCCACCACAGATTCTCATGGTTCACATGAGACCAGCTCCCCCCCTTCCCCGAGTTACAGCAGATTTTATGCTTTCGTCCTCCTCTCATTTTCTGGGCTGGCCTTCACCAGCCACATCGTGGCTACAACATCAACTACGACATGTCAAACAAGAAGGTGGGATAAATATCCCAAAGCTGCTTTTGGCTTTGAGGCTTGGCAGCCCTTACAATTACTGTGATTTGTGAGGAATGGGAGGGATCATGAGCCACACAGTGAGAAAACAATGCAGCAGGGTACCATTTCAGTGCCAAATTTTCATGGGTTGGCTGACACAAACATCTCAGCAAGGC
The DNA here is from genome assembly GCF_001431845.1 of Calidris pugnax. Taxonomy (NCBI): domain Eukaryota; kingdom Metazoa; phylum Chordata; class Aves; order Charadriiformes; family Scolopacidae; genus Calidris; species Calidris pugnax. Next base: position 14,916,837 of record NW_015090990.1, on the reverse strand, counting down.
AAAAGCACGAGAGCCACAGAAACCTGAAAAACACAAGAGAAAGCACCATGTTACGGCACCAGCTCCTAGGAAATGCAGTTTCTGTAAGCACAGCGCCAGAGCTCTGTGAGAGCACACTGACCCCTGTCCAAGAGGAATAACCTCGGGTTAAACAGCTGTAAAGTGTAGGTAACCTGGGGTTAGCTTCATCTGTGGCGCATGCTGGATGCTGGTTACTTAACCAAGTTAAAATTCAGATGATGGTCCCTGCTCTGTTGGGCTAGCTGACATGAACCACCCCAGGTCAGCCACCTTGGGGGAGAAGCCTTTTTCCCCCCCAGTATTGATTTCTTTGTGCTGTATCCCTGCTTGATAAGGACACCTCACCATGAACCCATCGGAGCTTTAGAGCAGTGGCTGCCATGCCTACATTTGGAAGGATAGCTCAGCTGCCAAAAATCCTGATAATAACGTTCTTTGATCATTTCTTTCCCCATCATTCCTCTCATGTCATCTCTGTGGGGAGGTATCTCAAGTGATGACAGCTTTATAGGCAGAGGTGGTATTTCTGATCTGAACAAAGGGTGCAGTTGGGAAAACCAGGCAGACTTTGGGCCAAGCCTTTCTCCATGCTGCCGTGCAGCACGGGGCAGTGGCGGCTACCGAGGGGCCTGCGGGAGCCCAGAGGCCCCAAAACTCCTCCGTCTGCTTTAACTGCAGCACCAGGTCCAACGGGGGGGTATCACCTGCTGGGGCTCTGTGCCGGGGCACACTGTCCCGATACCCCTCGAATGGCCGTGCCCAGAGCTGAGCGGGACGGGGCTGCCCCCCTGCCAGGGCACCGCTGCCATCTCCCCACCCGGCACCACCACACAGCTTCTGGGAGACCAAGATTGTTATTTTTTATCTCCTTTTAAATCTTCCAAACAAGAACTTATGTGCAGCCTAAGCAAAAAGTCCTGAGGCTGCAACCGGCAGAGAAAAGAGATATAATGACTGTGTGTGTTTAATGGCGGATCGTAAATGATTGGTGATGTGTCAGCTGGAGGTCTTCAGCAGAGCAAGACTTGATCTCAAAATGGTAGCTGCCACCCCTTATCTGCAATGAAACGAATGGGAATACTTTTGTGTCTTTGCTTGATGCCTTTTTTATGTTCCAAGTTGGGAGATTTTCCTTGTTCCTGTGAAGCAGACTGTGCTGACAAAAAGGAAAATCACTTCTGTGAGGCGAAGGCTCCCAGGCTGCTTTCTGGGGCTTGCTCTCAGCTCGGGGCTGCTGCCCTGCTTCCACTGTGGTCAGGAAAAGTGAGGGTCTACAGACAGAGAGGCAAGCTCCTTCACCTCTTGCTCCTTCACCCCTTGCTCCTTCCTAACTCCTGGTGTGGACAGTACAGTTGCAAGGGGATAGTGCTGGCCGATACACAGGTATCTGCTGTAACCTTGGTCAGACCAGGTTATCTCTGTTCCCATTACTTGCCTTCCTACCTTTGACCTTATCCACCTAGATTTGTGTTCGTAAATAAAAGAGTGATTTCTTACTGCGTGTTTTCTCTTCTGCAGTCTGTGGAGTCATACAGACAGTGCATTTTCTGACCAAGCCAGGGAAAAAGATGTAGTTCAGATCAATCCACGTTGTTTTGGCTGGGACTACCCCTCGTGGCTTGGAGTTATTTCACCCTTTCTAAGAAAAAAATAACCCTTTCTTAAAAAGTCCATCTATATCCAATGCAATGACAACAACAGAAATGCTTTAAGAAAAATCAAAATATTTTGATGCTTTCCCATTTGCTCTGTCACTGTAAATGCTCTATAAGAGTCATGCAGACATCTTGGGACTGCAGACACTTATTTCTGGGGTGCTGATGGTGGGCTGGTGCCTGTCTGCTGCAGGTTGCTGGCTCGGCAGCCGGTGCCTGCTCCCGGCACAGGATGGGGTGCAGCCAGGCTGGGCTCTGCCCGCAGGAGGCTTTGGGGGGTTACCCCAGCATGGCTGCCCCTGCGCAGCCCTGCTGCACATGCATTATCGGGGCAGAGCTGAAGATGGCAGCAGGAATTTGGTTTCCCTCACCACGTTTTGTCTCCTTGGGAAGCTCCGCCGCAGGAGGGGCGGCTGCCAAGGGCAAATGGGGCTGTGATAAGGGCTTCGTTACGTTGCTCCTGGGGTCACCACCGAGAAAGACGAACTTTTTTCCCCTTGTATTTAACCCTATTTCATGCACAAAGAACACTGAAGAAACACAGAAATCCCCATGTGGGTCTTGAACTGAAGTGACTGCCTTTTCTAGGGATCCCTCGCCTGGTGCAGGGACCACAGGCTGTACCCCCAGGCCCACAAGCTGCCTGCTCACCCATGCTCCCGGATAGAGTGACATCTCCGTGCTACCTCCCATGGCCTTCAGGAACAGGCACCACGTGGTTTTGCAGTGCCCAGCTAGAAAAAGAAAAAAAAAAAATCAAGACAAATATCACTTTGCATGTGGGACACCTTGCTCACAGGGGCTGATCGCCAAGGGGCTGGCTGTGGGTGGCTGGGGAGGGGGCACTGCCAAGAGCCCTGGGCGCTGGGGTTTTGCTGCTCTACTGAAGGGGAATCATGGCGTGAGATTTGCCCGTTTTATAGCAGTAGGCAAAGGAGGGATGGCTGGTGCTCTGCCAAGTATGCAGTCGTGAGCACTGGACTCTCGAGCCAAGGAGAGAGAGGCCAAGGAAGACAGCAGGAACTTTATTCTGCATCTTAATTTATAGCTGTTTCCTTAATCCTCTCACAGACCTCATCTGTTTGAGAAATCAGGTTCATATGTCATCTGTAATGTCTCCTTTCAGAAAACTAGCACCACAGGATCTGCAATTTCCATAAGTGTGTTGCGCTTTGAAGACGGAGATACATGGGACGCTTCAGCATAGCTTGCTTTTAAGTGCCACAGGTTTTGCCTCATCAACATGAAGGTCTATTTGCCGTTCAGTGCGTGATGGTATTAGTTTCAAGTTGCTCAGATGCATCAAGAGCAGAAGAGCCCGTTGCTCCAGGAAGGCACTGTCAGCTGATGCATTGCCCAGGTCCTCATTTAGAAGGCAGAAACTGAGATGAGCCCTCAAAAAAGGAAAAGAAAAAAAAAAAGCTAAGAAAAAAAAAAAGCAACCCCATAAACTTTACATAATTTCCTGGGTTTCATTCATTTTGCTGTAATTTTACACATGTCTTCACATTAAGTGCTTATATTGTCAGAGAAGCACTCAGGATAAGTAATGTCACTCAGCGAGTCACAAATGGAAGCCATGTCAGCTGGCGTTGCAAAATGGATCTATAACTGGCTTTTTGTCCCTCAATTTGAGATGATCTAATTCGATTTCTGTGATTTATGGCTAGGAGGAGGATGCTCACCATCCTCCTGCTCCCTCCATGCACCCGGGCTCGATGTCTTCCCCTCTTCTGAATATCCCGGGTTTTGGAGGTAATTAGTCTCTGAGAGGGGAGTGCACATATTTCCTGCCTAAACTGATTTGTGCACCGGTAGCTGGAAGAGCGAATTTTTTTTACCTGTCCTTCCTGACATCCCAGGATAACAAGTATCACTCATGCCAGCCCTGAATTTGGAGATCATGGTGAAACTGCATCTGTAAGAAAAACGAGCGAGGCGTTTGGAGTGAGTTATGGTGCCCTGCAAGAATTTACCGCCGCAACACGGAGCCGCCAGTGATGGCAGCGGCACCCGGTGCCAGCCCAGGCGGCTGCTGCTCCACAGCCTCCTCTCCACGTGTTTACTTACTCCCTGTACTCTGACACAAAACCTCCTGCATCACTGGCTTTCCGTGGGTTTCGGCGGGGCTTCAGATCAAAGCTGTGACAGATCAAAATAAACCCTCTATAAAATCTCACCAGCTACTGCCCCGGCAAAGAAAGAATCGTTGCTTAATGGGCTGTGTCCGATTTAGCAAAAGAGGTGTTGCGTCTCAGTACCAGATACGACTGATGCTCCAATAACCGTGGACACGTGGCAGAAGGCCAACACATTCATCTTTGTGGTCGCAGTTGTGTTGAGGTCCCCGGGATGAATGAGCTATCCCAAGGCACCGGCTCCTGGGCTGTGAGGCCAGCACCGGCCATGCCGTGGCTGCCTGCAGGCTCTGTGGTGACCTTGTGAGCCAGGATTTTGGGAAGAAAGCATGCACCCTGTGTCCCAGCCACCCACCGGCCTCTCCCCCCCAACTACGCTCCCCTAAAACCTGGGCAAAATTTGCTGCTGGCTGTCGGTAGCAGTAGGACAAACAGACCCCTGCCACAACCCTGGTGGGTTGCTCACGGCTTCCCGGCACCCTCTTCCCTCGCTGCATCACGCTCGAGTCATGAATATATGTATTAACTACAGAATAGTCTTAAGCAAACATTTATCTTGCAGAGCAATGGCCATTGTTAAAGACTCCGGGGATGGATGTTTAGGAAAACAAGCCCATTCGAGCGCAGCGCTGGAAATGAGGATGTTCTCACCATAATTTTTTCCTAGGGTTAACAGTTTCCAAGTAAGCAGGTGAAATGGTCTGAGGTGATTAAAGCAATAGAGAAGATTAGTTTTGTTATATATAATCACCTTTGCTTCTCTTTTATGTGTGGAGTGATTTTCTCAGCAGGATGCCTTATCTATTTTAGGGAACGCTAGACTTTTTTTTCCACTTCTCTCTTTTTTTTTTTTTAATGTAAATCAGGTTTTTAATCTTTTTGTGTCAATTTGATAGACTGTAATAGCAATTCTGTTTGGTAGTAGTTTGCCCCCCTCCCCAAGCACTTCTTTGCCTTTAATTGCCTTAATTGTTCTAATTTAAATAAATCTGGGATCACACCTTGGCTTGTGGAAACTTGCTGAGGATCTGTGGTGTTCAGCGTGGTGCTGATCCTTCAGACCTCTCTGTCAGCTCTCGTGGGTTGCGGTGTGGGGTGTGGGGGGTTGGTGAGAAACCCAGGCGGTGTCTGATCTCAGCAGAAAGAGGGTACCAGAAAGCTAGACCTCCTCTAGGGTGGGTTACGGCTTCATCTCAACTCTATTGCACTCCTGCTTCTACAGGGAGCAGACACCTCCTTCCTCCTGCCTGCCCCATCTTCTCAAAGAGATGAAGTTTTGGGTTAAAAGAAGGCAACTCTCAAAATTCACATGTGCTTTTTATGACCGTCGCAACTTTTTCTAGCAGCAGACACGGTGCTGGGGCACTCGCTTCTGCAGGCTCTCCTCTCCCTGTGCCTCAGAGGAGAGGAAGGCAGCAATTTTAAATGCTGACTTTGGCGCAAAGCAGCAGCAGCCTTTTTCAATGGAGCTCAGCTCTGCTGCCCCCAGCTCTCTCTTCATTTTGGGGGGAGGACATGGCAGCCCCTAAGGGGATGTTCCCATCCAAACCCCTGTGCTGCTCGCTGCCTCGGGGAGCTGCAGACCCTCTCCGCTTCAGATTACTGCCAGAAAGAAGGGAAAGGTGTAATCCCCATGCGTCTTACTGGTGAGCTGAGATAATTTTACCCTGGTAAAATACATCCCTCTGTCAGTCCCTGGGCCTCGGTGGGGCATCCTTGCCGAAAGACGCGACGAGGAGAAATGCCTCCATCAGTATGGGATGTGTTCGTGACGGCGCGTGAGCTGATACAGCCTGTCAGGTACACGACAGGGTGCAGAAGAGCCTGAGAAATTATTTCATATAGACCACTTGGAAAACAGTCCCCGGAGCAGCCTGGATGAGAAAGGCTCCCTTGGGAGCGCTGGGAAATGAGCCTTCATCTGTCAGGGATGTCTTTAGGAGGTGGTGGAGACGATTTGCGGGCTGCCTCCTGTGCTCTCTGGCCCTGACAGGGGGGATCTGAGGATGGGGACAGGTCCCTGTGTTTGGGATGCTGCCCACACTGGGAAGCTCTGAAATCAAGGAGAAGGTAGAGAGGGGATTTATTTCCAAGGAAATTGTGTCCAGAAGGCACAGGGCAGCCCAGAGAGTCAGCCTTCCTCCTTCGGTCCTTCTCCCCATGGCTCCCAACCCAAAAGCTGTCAAGGTGAGGGGGAGGATGTCTTTTGATTAAGCCACCACGGGAGCACTTGCTAGCTCTAGGGTCACCACCTGATTTTATAGAAAAGTTTAGTGTTATTGGGAAATAAAGAAGGAAAATGCTAGATGATTATCGAGGAGGAAAAAAGGTTACAGTAAAGAAAGGAATTAAGAGAAAAATAACAAGTTGAGCGTTATTAGGGAGGGAGATGCAAAGAGATAAGGGGCGGGGGGGGACACACAAACATCTAGTACAGTATATTAGACTTTGGTGCGGATGTAAGTATAAAATGCTCCACAAGTCCTGTAATTGAGAAAATCCATCAAATGTCCTGACAGCTGTTCCAGCATTTCCAGAAGCGATAAAACTTGAATTTATTTCACTTCTGGAAAGGGGGCAGTATCACCTTCTGGCGGCTTTAATGAAATGCCATAAAATTCGAGGAAAAACTGTTCTGTAAAGTAATAAAAAAGGGCAGTTGGCAGTGGGTTGTTTGCTGAAGCACTGTTGGAGGGGATGTGCGGACATGCTCCTGACAGCCACGGCACCCAACCCACGAGCCCCAAGGGGATGCTTTGTGCCCCGGACCCACTCCCTGCAGCCAGTGTGCCTGCAAGCGACCGGATGGGAGTCAAGCACAGCTGAGTCCTCGGGATGTGCCGAGGTCATGGAATAACCAGCCAAGGCTCGGGCAGGACTGCAGAGGACCTGGGACAGGCATGTGTGGCTTCCACCCGCTGCCAGCCAGCCCGGCGCCTGGGCCAGCTCAGAGCAGAGGGCTGCGAGTGTGGGCACCAAGGAAATTGTTGTAATTTTATTTTATTGGTTTTTTGGTAACTGTGTTACTTGGTGACAGCAGAAAAGGTCGTTGCTGCAAAACACCTCCCCTTGTGTGATAGCTGCCAGGCAGTGTGCTTATTTTCCTATTTAATTTGTTAATTGAAACTAAATTTGTAATACAACGTTTAACTTATTTGAAGACTCCTGGACTCTGTAATTTAGCCCTAATTTGTTGGCAGGAAAGCACACCTTTCGCATACATTTTTCTTTTTGGCTCACCATCATCTCTCACATACTTGCTGAGACGGTTTCCTTCCATTGCCTAATTTTGTGTAAATGCCGCAGGCACCTTGGGAGCCAGCATTACTACCCCCAGCTGGCAAATATTATGGATCTAGGTAATACGTTTAAACAAGAGTGAGAGAAGACATCTAAAAATAGAAAAGAGGGAAGGAGCAGTGGAGGAAGCCCTCTCCTCCCCACCGCTGGCAGGGGTTACCAGTCACACCTTGCCTTCCCCAGGTGACACAAGGGGGAAATCTCCAGGAAAGCAGAGCAAGAACCACTGATTTGCTCCCAATTAGGGGGCTTAGTAACATCAAATCCTCCATGCCAAACAAAAAGCTTGGGGTGAGCCATAAGAAGGATCTGGCTAACATGCACCCCAGTTCTTGTGAGCAGTAAAACACTGTGTGATGCTGGTTTCTGCTTTGGGACCTGCTGTGGTCACTGCTGTGTTTCTGCCAGCATCTCTCTCTCTTAGACACCTCCTGTGGTTGGCCAACCGATGGGGAGTAACTGGGACAGCTGTATGGGATGAGAAGTCTGCACTTTGGTCAGACGGTGGCTTCCAGTAGCTTGGCTGGAGGATGAACTGTGGGAATTGTGTGGGAGCACGAGTCTGCTGGAGGGGGCTGAAGCCGAGGGGAGCATCTCAGAGCCAGTGTGCACGAGGTGGGGTGATGTGTGCACCGCAGCATGCCGAGCACTTTCCACCACAAACCAGAAAATAACGAAAGACAAAGAAGGCGGTCTATGAAAGGACTACGAAATTCCTACGTGGGGTTGTCTTCTCACGTGCACCAGCGTCTGTTGGTGAAACCAGAGAGGCTGAGCCCCGCTGACCACCCCGGTGCTGTTCATTCTGTGTCCCCAGCCCATGTCCCTGCTGCTCGCAAGGGTGTTGAAACGAGCAAGGGAATGATCGCCTTCAACCGGTGACGAGAATTCAGAGCCATTTTATCCCCGATGGGTGGAAGGCAGCTCGTAGCCTCAGCTCTCTTGCCACAGGCTGAAAACCCGTTGCCATATGTGGGGGGAGGCAGGGCCAGCCCGTGGGGTCCCACCGGGTGTCACAGCTGTTTCCTAGACTGATCGTGGCAAAAAGCTTTTCCCACAATAAATACTCCGAGGCACCCCATGACTTCCAGTAGGAATTATTTGAGTGTCAGGGAGGTGATTTCCCAAGCCTTCGGTGACAGCCTCTTTGGGGCTGACACTACAACACCCTTGGGCATGAGCCGGGCAGAGCTGACCCCCTTGTGGAGGGGTATCACCCTGCTGGCACCACACCAGGGGGAAATCCTGCTACGGCCCAGCCGTGGGAAGGATCCTTCTGAGTAACCCAAAGTCCAGATTTCTGCGTGAAGGTTCCCATGGCAACCGGGCTGCAAAGATTAAATATTTAAAAATATGGAAGGCATGCTGGCATGCGAGGTGAATGCAAGAACTTCGGAGCGTCCCCCTGCTCCATCCTTGGGGCCAGGTTGTGGTCCACACTGGTGTCCTGCAGCCCTGCCGCTGCCACTGCCCTGCCCGTCCTCCTGCCCACCGGCATCACTGCCCACAGCCTCCGTGGGGCACGTCCCCCCTCTACACACAATTTCCCACAACAGAAACTGCAGGGCATGAGCCCAGCCCCTTCCAGCAGTTGCTCCCGTTGCTACCAGCTCTCCTTAGCAAAGGAGGGGGGAAAATGCAATTTAAAAGAAGACCAAACCTTCCCCAGGCCTCTGCCCGGTGAAATGTCATTTGTGGAGATCTTCAGCGTCGTTCTTGATAATTTGGGGCGTGGGGAGCAGACTAAAGAGTACTGCTGATTTGTCTTCATTTTACAGTGCTGCTGCTGGAAAACACTGCTAAGTGAAAAGCAAATGCTCTGTGGGAAGTCATCAGTTTAATGATATTTTGATGGAAAGTTTCTAATCCACTAGAAACGAGTAATCTGTTTTGACTTCCTTGGTTTTTTTCTGATGTACTACTTTACTCGAAGTGCATCGCTCTGGTGGTGGTGGCATTGCTCACTGCCGTAAGACCGTTCTTCCAACGCAGATGGTATCCATCCAACAGTAAACCAAAAACCACCACTTATAGCAATGTAGAATCTTCACTGGGAGTTGCACATTTTGAGCTTAAGATAGTTGCCTCTTTTCCCATCAGTCAACATTAATTTATTGATACAGCGATTGAGTAATTGTGGTAATAGTAAAGGAAGATGGTGCCAGCATCCGGGAATCCTCAGAGAGGTACAGATGGCCTCTCCAGATACAGTGGAGCTTTAACAACACCACAGTTTCAGCTCTCGTCTCTGGAAAAGAGATATCTCATTTCTGAAATCACTGGGAAGTTAGGGGAGTTGAGTTTTTAATGGTACCCACCATACCTATATCCACGTTTAACATTTCAGCCTTGTCTCTAAGGTAAGGAAAAGTGAGGCTCGTTAGAGCCCTTTTTCTAATTAGCTGCTGCAAACAGATTTTCTTTTATAAATGCCTGAATGGAAAGTTATTTGTGTACCTAATTTCTTTTTTATGTTACATTTATTTTTAAGTGTAATTCACTAAGGCTTAACATTTGTAATTCTTGCAGGGGCATTACAACCAACGATGCACATTTATTACAACCCCTTAAATTGCCGCTTTTTATTTCCATATGCTTTTGAATTGCTATTGAGCTTGTTTTGTGCTCTTCCCATCGTTAAAGTGTATTTTTTTATTGTACATAAATGGTAAATAATTGATACCTGCCATCTGGTGCTAATCATCCTGCCAGCCCTATGTCTCCACCCTGTCCTTTCATTCCTTAGTAGCTCTCCCCCATCAGCTCTTCTCCTTTCTTTCCCAGTTTTCTCCATGTTTTCACCCCTTTGCTCCCTGGAGGTGCTTGCAGTGATGTGGTGCTGAGAAATGCACTGCCCTTCACCTCTGCTCAGCCCAAACCCTCTTCTTCCTCCCTGATGCCTTTTAGGGGAGGCGATTCCCCTGGGGATGCTCATCCTACCCTCTTTACCCAAGCTCTCCTCATCCCATCGTCTGGCCAGTCCCATCACCCGGGGACCACTGGAGACTCCCTGGCCAGAGCTGCTCTGCCCTGACACCTCTGGGCTTTGCTGTGTGATTCCTATGGTGCCCGTGTGCCTCGTTACTCTTCCAGAGGAGGCACCCTTGCCAGCATTTTCTCCTGCATTAGCAGCCATGTGTACAGACCCGCACGAGATACCAACACCCAACAGCAGCGCTGGGTTTCTGTCAGTCCAGACTGTGCTGGAAAAAAGCAGCCAGGCATTAAGGTGCTCAATGGCAGCAGATCCCAAGTGCTGGCAGCTCCAGAGAGAAGCAAGAAGCCAGAAAGCCACGGTGACACGGTGCAGTGACGGCCTCCTGCCCTGTCAAGGAACAACACAAAGTCCCTCCAACCCCTGTGGTTGCTCAGTGGTGAGTTAAAAGCTATGTGAGCTATGTACGCTAAAAACCACATTTGCAAAGTATCCGGTTGCCAAAGTCAAAGTAGGAAAAGCCCAGAGCCGCCTACAACCAGAGGGCACTTTCCATGAGTGAAGCAATCCCGTCTCTCATCCTCAATTAAGTATTTCCAGACATCACACCCCCTCCTTGGAGGCAAATTCTTGGGATGGAGAATTTCTTTCCAAATGGATAAAAGTTTGGCAACGCTGTGAGTGACCAAAAGCAAGGTTTTATAATGGGAAATGCTGGGGAAAAATTAGTAGCTAGCATTATTACTGGCCCAGCTGATAATAACAGCTTGTGCTGAGCAGATATGTGACCATCCGCACTGAGCTAATTGTTGATAAAATCCTAGGAGTTATAATTAGCCCCAGTGGGACTCCTTGTGCTGCTAAGCTGAAGTTCGTGCCTCCCTGTTTGCAGGTGGGAGCTGCAGGGCAGGGACGTGGCCCAGCGCCCCGGGGGTGCAGGATGTGACCCGGGGGTGCAGACCCCGCCGGACAGGGGCAGCCCTGGAAGAGGAGAGGACAAGGACGCTTGGGAATAAAGGAGCCAGTGCTTCACCCTGTCCCCTCTTTCCCACCCTTCCACGTGATGGCCGAGATGGATTGTTAATGAAAATTTTCCATTCTGCCCTTGGCAGAGCACAAGCCTTTACTTGCTGCCTTTGCTGCCTGTGGGACGAGGAGGTTTCAGGATGCTGTACCTATCCGTCTGTCCATCCTGAGCACTGTATGCCGGGTACAGATGTGCAACTGCTTCTCTTCGTCCTGGGCAGCATTGTGGGTGAGGTATGTAGCTGCACGTGGTACCTTGGCCCCTCCGGCGGCCCCCAGCACAGCCCTGGCAGTGTCCCTGGGGATGGGGCAGAGGTGGCCTTGGTCGCCCAGTGGGGCAGGTACCAATGGCACCTCTGCAGGCAATGGCTTTTTGCCTCTCCCTTAGTGCAGAAGCGTGGGTGAGCCAGGCTGATCCTCCTGCGGAACCACAGTCTCTGCGTGGCCGTGGTGGGTCCTGCTTGTGGGGACCACCAGGGGATGAGGCTCTGTGGCAGCAAAGGGGCTGTGGGTGGGTGGGAGGAGATGTGAGGGGAGCGGTGGGAGGTGGCAGAAGAAGGTGAGAATGGTGGGGAAGGTCTGTGTGCCAGCGCTGGGGCGCAGGTAGCCCGAGCTCTGTGAAGAGCAGGTCGGTGCCGGCTGTGGGTCAGAGGCAGCAATCTTTGCCTCTGAATATTGATGACCAACAGTCCTAGGAGATGGGAAACATGCTGAAGGCTAAAGGCATCCCTCCTGATGGACTGATGCCTGCAGTGTGTTCAGTAATGAACTGAGCTCCTTTCCATACTGCCTGTATTTCAGTGCGCAGGGAACAGCCCTACTGAATGTGCCTCAAGCAACCAGTTCCCGGAGAGGTGCAGATGGGCTTTACTCTGTCCTGAAACCCCCTTTTTGGCAATCTTGTTTCACTGCTGGAGCAATCGATCAATAATTAAAACATGGGATAATTAAAACCTCATTAAAACCTTCTCTGAGTCCTCACAGTGAAATACATTAGCTTCTCCACTAGCTACACCACTTATCCTCGTCTTGCGACACCCCACAGGCATGGTGATCTAACCATGGCATCTTGCTGCTGCAGAGAGCTGGAGACAACAGCCTCGGGGAGCACCAGTCGCCAGCAGCTCCCTTTGGGGCCCTGATGCATTTCCAGCATCGGTTGCATCATTTGCAGCACGGCTGCGTGCGGGGACGTGCCCACGTGTGTGCATGCTGGCTTTTGTTTGGAGAACAGGGATGTTCTAGCTACTTATAACCACCAGAAACTGAAAGCCCCGGGTCCCCTTGCAGTGGAGCAACACACCACCAGATATGAGCAAAAGTCACCATAAGAGTTCAAAAGCCAGTGAAATTCCACCACGACAGAGGAAGACTAAAAGCATTTTATCAGTTTGCTGCCAGCTAAAGTGGGATTGTAAGAGTTGAACCTGTAAGCTGGGACCGTTTTTGTGTGTTCATAAACCTAGTGATGACAGTAAAATGGCAGCTTTCCTATAGAAAACATAGACTTTTTTTCCAGTCATCTAAATGTTAAAACACATCAAGCAGACTTTGAACTGAGAGTGCCCCCCTCCCCGCTCCCTCTGCAAGAGCAGAGCCCCCCTGCACAGGGATGCTTTCCTGGGTGCATTCAAGCCTCTGAAACACTTTAGCTAAATGGCATTCATTAGTTCAGAGGAATTTCTTTAGAGAAAAAAACCCTGTACCGGAGCCAGGCGCCACCAACGTGTGATTAATAGCGAGTGGTGGGGTCTGCACTCGCCGGTGGGGGGGAGCAGAAATGCTCTTTCACTCCCAAATGTCTTTGGCACAAGCCTTGGCAGCTCTTTCTAAGCTTTTCCTGAAAACTAGCTGTCTTGTGGGACTAAAAAATACTGCTGTGCCAACAGCTGTGCTTACAGGAGCAGGTGAGATGCAGCCCTGATGTCTCCAGGTTGTCCAAGCAAGACAGTTCCTGACCGATGCTGATGTTGGCTGTCGGACCACATCCCTGGCATCCCCCAGGAACACAGGGGAGCAAACTGCAAGGCCGGGGGGGCTGCCACCCTCCTCCAGCTGCTCAGCCACAAGCCCATCCACGTGGCCCCCACTACGGAAGCCTGGGTTCCCCAGGGGCTCGTCTGCACCGCCCCCCCCCCGCAGCCTCTGCATCCCTGCGGTCCAGGAGCATCCAAAGAAACGGCGGCGGCTGCTGCCAAGCCTGCCGGTGCCCAGAGCTGGCACCAAGGCCGTGGATGCGTCCAATTCCTCCCACACCCCCAGCGAGGCGTGGAGGCTGGCAGCGGTACCCGCCGGCTCCGCAGCCGTGTTCGCGGGGAGGCAGGGGGGGGGGTGGGGGGAGAGAGAAGCGTGGTGGCTCCCGGGCCTGAGTTTTCTCACTCGCGTCTGATGGGCTAATTATTATTGATTGACATTTTTGGAGTTTTCGGGGCACTTCGGGGGAAGAGCGGAGTGTGGGAAGAGGAATATGTTGACAACTTTTTCACATAATCCTTTCCAGCCCCCTCATTTTTCAGTCAGCCGTGGAACGTGTCCAAATATCTGGGATTTTAATGAAATTAAAAGCAAGCGGACCCAAACTCCCCTGAAAAATGCGAGAAAAAACACAAACGTCTGTTTCCCTCCTCTCCATCTCCTCTCCCCTCCTCTCCATCTCCACATGGCTGGGATGGGTGTCCAAGGGGGTCTGGTGGTGATGTGGGGAGGCTGCCCTGGCCCTTGCTCCTGGTCCCATGCCAGGGCAGCTCTCCTGGCTCTTTGGTGTGGCCTGGCCACCCTGCCTGGGTGCTCAGGTGGTGTTTGGTGTGAGCATCTTCCCCTCTCTCCACAGCCACCAGGTCCTGCGATAAGGAGTATTGATACAACCATCCTCTGCCCACATGAAGAGCCACATGGCACCCTCAGTCCTTTTCCAAGGGAGGGAACCGGTGGGTTTGGTGCAGCCCCTCTGTGTGCTGAGCTGTCTTAAGCAACACTTTGAGAGACATCACCGCTGCTGTGTATTTACCCTGAGCCCTGAGTGAAACCCCGCCAGGAGCTGCACCTCAGCACATGCTGCTCAGGATCCCCAAGGGGCTTCAAACTGGTTTGTCAAAGGAAAAAAAAATAAAAGAAGCTCTTTGTATTAATAAACCACAATCTACTTCAGCTTAACTGAACTGAAACAAGCCATTTGTATTGCACGTGCTATAAAGATGCATTTAAAGGTGGTTACATGTGACAAAGGATTGCATACTGGATACATGAGCATTGACACATGCAACATCTACCTCAGCTGCTTTAAGTGCATCTGCACAAGTTTATCCTCTGCTGCTGGAGGTAACTGTCTCATTACCTTATGTATGATGCAAACTAGTGTACAGTAAATACTTAACTAGCCAGCTGGGTTTTAAACTGGCATCAAATTTTCCTTGAAAATGGCAACTCCAACTGCCTGCACGGCTGGGACGCATCACTGCATCCTCCCTGCCACGGCCGCTGGCACCGGGCAGAGCCGGCACGGCGACGACTCCGAAAGGCACTCCTTTTGAGTGCTGATACCACGAAGGTACAATCCAGACACAGCTGGAGCTCTGGCTCCTGTGAGATATTCAAACCTCAGCCTGCAAACACATACTCTTTGTGTTTTCCCCGGGCAGCTTGCTTAGCCTTTAGGCTTCCTGGGATTTGAATCGAGTCTGCCTTTTGAGTGGGAGTTGTAAGAAAAAAAACCCCAGCAGGTTGAAGGCAAAGGAGCCGGCTGTGCTGACTAACCATTTTGATTTAAGGCGAATGTGGGAAACACTGAGGGGAGAAGCAAAACCTCTGCTTTGTGAGCAGCGCATCAGCAGTCAGCAGCAGCACGTGCTTAAAATGGATCCCGATACCCGCCGCCCTCAGTTTAAGATTATTAATGTTACTTAACCTAAACAAGACAGGATGGGAGGATTTTCCCCCAGCATGGATTAGCAAGTCAGGAGAAAAACGAAATTCAGCAAAAATCCTCTTAGTCATTTTTATCGGGGGTAGATTTTCACATCTGAATCTCAGCTGCCAATTTGCATGGATAATCTCAGATTAGCTTTAGTCCGTGGTTTATTGTTTGCTCCCCTCCTAAATAAATGCACTTTTGCAGTGACAAAGGGGGCGAACAATTCTTTAGGAGAACGGCTGTGACATCTAAATAACAATGATAAAAAAAGTCCATCTAAAAGCAAGCAGCCCGGTGCTTTTGGCTCCCCCCTTCTCACTATGCATTATTCATAGTAGACAACAGGACCAAATGTGTACGCTCCCTGTGCAATTACCAGGAGAACATATTCAAAGACATATGCTCGTGCCTCTTAGTGAAAGGAGATGTGCAAGTACCCATTATTTACTAGGCACTGTTATAAAATCTGCAAGTTTGACTCCAAGGTTGCAGCTTAATTGACTCCCCCTGGTAGCTCTTGTCATCCATCTAATTCAAGCCATGCGAAAGCCCGGTTGTTGTTTTGTGTGCGTACAATACGCTGGCTGCTTTGGCACACGCTGGTGGAAAAAATGTGGTTTGCATCAATTAGCCTTTTTTATAGCAAGAAGAGTGGCTGAATGACAGGGCATTGAGAAGTATGTAAAACTTCAGCGCTTCACTCAAAGCAAATCATCACTGAGGTCATCCCTGTTATCATCATGGCTGCCTTTGGCCCTGCTCCTCCCCGGCACAGAAGCCTCGATAAGTATCATCTGCTGGGTTTATTGCCTTCTTGATCCAATAAATACATTTCCTGTGAGAAAACCCTTCTGTGGGATTTGTTTAAATCACCCTCCCCAAATCCATCTCTGCAAACTTCCTTCCTCTTCCTCCCACACTGGTTCTCTGCGTGCGTAAGCTGCGAGGATCTCTGCACTGATTCCTTTCCGTATCCCCTTCCCAGGCAGGCAGTAACCTCTGTGCACGTGGAAATAATTTTCCTCCAGTCATCCAGACCAGTCCAAGCTCTTGTTCTCCCCAGGCTGCATCCCCCAGAGATGCATGCCCTTTTAGAAATGATGCGCTGACTGCTGGTGACATAGAGGCACCACCAAAAGCACCAGAGAAGGATGCTTTCCTCCATCCACTTTCACAGTTGAGATGAAAAAAATCTGAGGTTATTTATTTTTAATAGAGGCATTTGACATCAGTGGTACAACCACCGCCAGAATAGAGAACCGTGCAAGGTATGGGGAGGCCAGGGGCTTACTGGCCATCCATCCCTATAAGAGATGACAAAACTTCCCTGGGTAGGGGGTTGATGCTGGCAGGCATCACTGAGGCAGAGACCGAAATGAAAGAGAGCAGCAAAGTCCTTGTTGTGCCACCTTCGCCAGGTGCTGGCCTCTTTTAGGTGGCTGCTTTGGCCACGAAAGGTCTCTGTCTGTCGGGAGAGACAGCCTCCAGCAACGCTAGCACGGCAGAGCCCAGGTAGCTCACGGCACCCAGCTCTTCCCAAGTGGGATCCTGGAAAAAAGCAGCAGCAGACGTGCTGAGGATGTGCAGGTGTGGAAAGGTGACACCTCTTTGCTTGTGTTTTCTGGGCATGTTTAGTTTGGAGAAGAGGAGGCTGAGGGGAGACCTCATTGCCCTCTACAACTACCTGAAAGGAGGTTGTAGAGAGGTGGGTGTTGGCCTCTTCTCCCAAGGGAATAATGACTGGACCAGAGGAAATGGTCTAAAGTTGCGCAGGGGAGGTTTAGATTAGATATTAGGAAGAATTACTTTACTGAGAGGCTGGGGATGGACTGGAACAGCCTGCCCAGGAGGTGGTGGAGTCACCATCCCTGGAGGTATTTAAGAAAAGTGTAGACATAGCTCTCTGGAGCATGCTCTAGTGCCCAAGATTATTGGTTTGTGGGCGTGATGTGGTGGGGTTTTTTGTTTTGTTGTTTTTGTTTTGTTGTTTTTGTTTTGTTGTTCATT